>NC_081552.1:269123623-269481865 GCF_963082655.1 Stomoxys calcitrans
TGACGTTCTCGCCAGGATTCGAACCTAGGATTTCATGCTAACCTCTACGCTGCGGTGGTCTCCATATATATATATATATATGTATATATAATGCTACATTCTGCCCGATTTTCTGTACTTGAGATTGGTGGGTACATAGATTAGCCACAAAGAGTTTAAATTTCCGCAAAAACATCTGAACTGCTATCAAACAAGTAAAAAGGCGTTAAGCTTGGCCGGACCGAACTTTGAGTTTTCACCACCTCGGGTATATATGTAAACCACCTTTCGTTAAAATCCGGTAAAAAATGCATACCTTATCCCGATAGATTCGGACCAAATACTTATAAGTACTAGGCATTGTTCAATTGTGTATAACAAAATATTGATCTTTTTAGTAGCTATATCTAGAAATAAACCGATTTGAACCATATACGACACGGATGTCGAACAGTCTAACACAAGTCACTGTGTCAAATTTCAGTGAAATCGGATTATAAATGCGTCGCTCATGGGGTCAAGACTTTTAATCGAGATATCGGTCTATATGGCAGCTATATTCAAATCTGGACAGATTTGGGCAAAGTTGCAGAAAAATCTCGAAGAGCCTAACATAACTCACTGTCTCAAATTTCGGCGAAATTGGACAATAAATGCGCCTTTTATGTGCCCAAAACCTTAAATCGAGAGATCGGTCTATATGGCACCTATATTCAAATCTGGACCGATTTGTGCCAAATTGAAGAAGGACGTCGAAGAACCTAACACAACTCACTGTCCCAAATTATGGCGAAATCGAACAATTTTTGCGGCTTTTATGGGTCCAAGACCTTAAATCGAGCGATCGGTCAATATGGCAGCTGTATCCTAATCTGGACCGATCTAAGCCATGTTGTAGAAGTATGTCGAAGGGCTTAACACAACTCACTGTCCCAAATTTCGGCGACATCAGACAATAAATGCGCCTTTTATGGGGCCAAAGCCTTAAATCGAAAGATCGGCCTTTATGGCAGCTATATCCAAATCTGGACCGATCAGTGTTATATTGCAGAAGAATGTCGAAGGTCCTAACACAACTCACTGTCCCAAATTTCGGCGACATCAGACAATAAATGCGCCTTTTATCGGCTCAAAGCCTTAAATCGAGAGATCGGTCTAAATGGCAGCTATATCTAAATCTGGACCGATCTGTGCCAAATTGAAGAAAGATGTCGAATGTCTTAACACAACTCACCGTCCCAAATTTTGGCAAAATTGGACAATAAATGCGCCTTGTATCGGCGCAAGACCTTAAATCGAGAGATAGGTCTATATGGACTTTATCTTGATATAGCCCCCATATAGACCGATCCGCCGATTTAAGGTCTTAGGCCCATAAAAGCCACATTTTTTATCCGATTTTGCTGAAATTCAGGATAGTGATTTATGTTAGGTCCTTCGATATACTTCTTCAAATTGGCTCAGATCGGTTCAGATTTGGATATAGCTGCCATATAGACCGATCCGCCGATTTAGGGTCTTAGGCCCATAAAAGCCACATTTATTATCCGATTTTGCTGAAATTTGGGACAGTGAGTTGAAGTCTTTCTTCAATTTGGCCTACAGCGGTCCAGATTTGGATAAAGATGCCATATAGACCGATCTCTTGATCTGAGGTTTTGGGCCCATAAAAGCCGCAATTATTGGCCGATGTCGCCGAAATTTGGGACAGTGTGTTAAGTTAAGCCCCTCGATATACTTTTGCAAGGCCCATAAAAGCCACATTTATTATCCGATTTTGCTGAAATTTAGGACAGTGATTTATGTTAGGTCCTTCGATATCTTTCTTCAATTTGGCTCAGATCGGTCCAGATTTGGATATAGCTGCCATATAGACCTATCTCTCGATTTGAGGTTTTGGGCCCATAAAAGACGCATTTATTGTCCGATGTCGCCGAAATTTAGGAGAGTGAGTCAAGTTATGTCCCCCGATATACTTCTGCAATATGGTATAGAAGGGTCCAGATTTGGATATAGCTGCCATATAGACCGATCTCTCGATTTAAGGTCGTGGCCATATGCTTTTCGAAATCCGTGTCGTATATGGTTCAGATCGGTTTATTTTTAGATATAGCTACTTAAAAGACCAATGTAAGTATTTTGTCCAAATCGGAACATAAATCGATATAGCTGCTATGGGGCATAATGTATGCATTTTTCACCGGATTTTAACGAAAGGTGGTTTACATATATACCCGAGGTGGTGGGTATCCAAAGTTCCGCCCGTCCGAACTTAAGGCCTTTTTACTTGTTTCATATTTTTACGTTTTATACAAGTATATGACGCTTACGACCTTTACAACATTTTGACAGTCGAAAACTTTAAAAATTAACTTACATACAGACCATCTCTGCTTATGACATGTAAAACTATTCTTTTTTAAATACAAATGAGAACGCAGATCTTAATAAAACTCTTCACTTAAGCAGGACTTTGAATTCCTATCTCAACAAGTAGGCACTTCAAGCTTAAATAACTTAAGCGTCCGTAGGCAGGCGTGCAAAATAAGACGCAATATCTGGAGTGTGCTGATGCCGTCCAGGCCGATAATTGTTGTACATCGTGAACTAATGCTGCAAATTGTTGTGGGCAGTTGTTACAATGCCTTCACTTTGAGAGCAAATTAAGTGAATGAATACCCCCACAACAAGGAGAGGTCAACGAACGTTTTCCAAGAGCTGTGATCGCCTCTAACTCGCACATTGTCCAATGCGTCTAGCAGAACACTGGCAGAAAAAAGCAAGTGATGTAAGTCATCATAAAAATGCAGTCTACATCAGATTGGCTATCCTTTCTAAAGCAATGCTGCGGGTAAATTGCAATCGTATATTTTATCACATACCTATTGAGTTAGTCTTTGATTGTTTTGAGCCTACTTGGTAATATTTTGTATTGCTCAGTGTGCCGATAAAAATCAGCTACATTTTTATATTAAAGGCAATTATCTTATTTTTAACGACATATTTATTTATCTAAACTAATGCTTGTGTAAATCAAGAGGACTTTGAGAGTGGTTAATCTTCATTTAACTATCTTTGCTTTAGCCGCGTCCCATGGGCGTACCAAAAATTAGGGACTGTGCCAATTTTTCATATTTCGAAGTGGGTAAAAACTCTGTTCCATTGACTTTTTCACTTAAAATAATTCTTAAAAAACCCAAACAAATGCCTTGCAAGTGTGCTGACACAGAAAAAAAGTCGGTTACAATCACGAAATTAATTGATCCAATAAATTTTTTTAATTGAAACTGCTTCAATCACGCAAATGATAATATCGATTACAGTTTTTTAAAAAGGTGATTGAAAAATTTTTCAATTACAAAAATTGCATATTTAATAAAAAAATTTATTGAAATTTTGTGAAATTTCCAATTAAAACAAGTGAAAAGGCGTTAAGATCCGCCGGGCCGAACTCGGGTATATATGTAAACCACCTTTAATCAAAATCCGGTGAAAATTGCATACCTTATGCTCCATAGCAACTGTATTGAAATATGTTCCGATTTTGACCAAATACTAATAAGTAAAAGTCATTATTCAATTGTGTATAACAAAATATTGGTCCTTTTAATAGCTATATCTAAAAATATACCGATCTGAACCATATACGACACGGATGTCGAAAAGCCTAACATAAGTCACTGTGTCAAATTTCAGTGAAATCGGATTATAAATGCGCCTTTTATGGGGCCAAGATTTGAAATCGAGATATCGGTCTACATGGCAGCTATATCCAAATCTGAACAAATCGGGTCCAAATTGAAGAAGGATATTGAAGGGCCCAACACAACTCACTAATCCGAATTTCGGCAACATCGGACAATAAATGCGCCTTTTATGGGCCCAAAACTTCAAATCGAGAGATTGGTCTATATGACAGCTATATCCAAATCTGGCCCGATCAAGACCAAATTGAAGAAAAATGTCTAAGGACCTAACACAACTCACTATCCCAAATTTCGGCGACATCGGACAATAAATGCGCCTTTTATGGGCCCGAGACCTTAAATCGAGAAATCGGCCTATATGACAGCTATATCCAAATCTGGGCTAATCGGGTCCAAATTGAAGAGTGATATTTAAGTGCCTAATACAACTCACTGCCCCAAATTTAGGCGTCATCGGATAATAAATGCGCCTTTTATGGACCCAAGACCTTAAATCTAGAAATCGGTCTATATGACAGCTATATCCAAATCTGGACCAATCAGGGCCAACTTAAAAAAGAATGTCGAAGGGCCTAATACAACTCACTGTCCCAAATCTCGGCGATATCGGACAATACATGCGCCTTTTATGGGCCCAAAAACTAAAACGAGAGATCGGTCTATATGGCAGCTATATCCAAATCTGGCCCGACCTGAGCCAAATTGCAGAAGTATGTCGAGGGGCTTAACTTAACTCACTGTCCCAAATTTTGGCGACATCGGACAATAAATGCGCCATGTATGGCCCCAAAACCTAAAACAACTTACTATCCCAAATTTCGGCGACATCGGACAATAAATGCGCCATTTATAGGCCCAAAACCTTAAATCGAGAGATCGGTCTATATGACAGCTATATCCAAATCTAGACCGATCTGGACCAAATTAACGAAGGATGTCGGAGAGCGTAACACAACTCACTGTCCCAAATTTCAGCAAAATCGGATAATAAATGTGGCTTTTATTGGTCTAAGACCCTAAATCGGCCGACCGGTCTATATGGGGGCTATATCAAGATATAGTCCGATATGGCCCATCTTCGAACCTAACCTACTTATGGACAAAAAAAGAATCTGTGCAAAGTTTCAGCTCAATATCTCTATTTTTAAAGACTGTAGCGTGATTTCAACAGACGGACGGACAGACGGACGGACGGACATGTCTAGGTCGTCTATCATGAATACATATGTTTTATAGGGTCGGAAATGGATATTTCGATGAGTTGCAAACGGAATGACAAAATGAATATACCCCCATCCTTCGGTGGTGGGTATAAAATTGGAAGGGGAAAGCACAGAGCCTTGTGGAACACCTGCGGTTAATGTATACTCATCTGATGAGAACCCATCTACAAGAACTCGTATAGTGCGATCTCTGAAAAAGCTCCATATAAATCGAACGAAGTTATTACCGACTCCAAAAGCGACTAGTTTTGATTAAAGTACACAATGCCAGACCCTATCAAATGCCTTGGAGATATCCAGAGCCACGACCTCACCAAACTGGTGGATAGAGCGACTCCATCGTTCCGACAAAAATGCTAGGATTAAGAACGCATTTCAACAAATGAAAAGTGGTGCTTTTGAAGCCTTACCTTCATAGGGAACTATTACATGCTTGTCACACTTCAATAAAACCTCAAAAGCACTAGAGTTGTCAGACTGTTATTATGTAATGTAAAAGCCTAAAACTAAAGCTTCTATCACACGATCAGACACGTGACATGAGCTGTCACTTTCTGTATTAATAAGACTTGTCTTATGTACCTCATATATTGGGTTGCCCAAAAAGTAATTGCGGATTTTTTAAAAGAAAGTAAATGCATTTTTAATAAAACTTAGAATGAACTTTAATCAAATATACTTTTTTTACACTTTTTTTCTAAAGCAACATAAAAGTAACAGCTGATAACTGACAGAAGAAAGAATGCAATTACAGAGTCACAAGCTGTGAAAAAATTTGTCAACGCCGACTATATGAAAAATCCGCAATTACTTTTTGGGCAACCCAATACAAATAGAGCGCGCTCTAATCGGCATGTATTCTCATATGTATTGTACTTGTTTTCATAGACATGTGTGTACATGTGTATTCGATGAAATAAAAATCCTTTTTAATCGAAAAAGTTGCATATTTTTTCCAATATCCCTTTGTCATATCTAATTCTTCGTACATACCACACGATGTGTAAAACTTTCAGAGTTGCTATTTTCGAAATAACATATGACATGTCTGATCGTGTAAAGGCAGCTTTAGCCTTTACACGATCTTCGTAATCCTGCTGCGAATATCAAATATTCTCGGCAAGATTCTGACATGCTAACCTTTGTCCCAGTGGTCAAGACAACTAGGGCAAAATAACATTACAGGAAACGAAAAGGCAGACAAGCTTGTGAGATCCGAAGCAAGCATTTCTCTAATGGCGGTTGCAGACATATGCCAACCTAACTCGAGAAATTTCTGGAATGAAATATCAGACTCTAAATGTTTAGCGTTGACGTGCCATCAAGAAGTAGAAGAGAAAAAGCTGCGGGTGAGGGATAGAGAAGAGAAGAGGGTCATAATAGGCCGATCCGATGGCCTCGTCAGATACCAATGCGATATGTTTATTTTCTTACATAACCCAATCTTCTCCACAATGGAGGCTTCACAACAGATAGACCGAAAAAATGAGATGGACCCCAAATGGTCCCGAACTGGTGGCCGGTACATTATAACTCCAGATAATATCAACTCAGACGAAGGGGAAAAAATCTAGCTTGGGACTGGAACCGCTTTGCCACATCTAAGCTACGCATGTGACCAACATCAGCATCAATGGAGCATAATATCGTCTCTCTATTTAGCCTATTAAGTCCCAGAAAACTGTAACATGCCACTTAGTGGGGACATGCATTGCATTGGAATAAAAGGAATGCAACACAAGATTGGCTTAATGAAATGGATGCATTGCGTTCTTTAGCACCGTTCCTTAGCATCGAAGACCCAGTTTGATTCTAAGACAATGCACAATGAAACCTCCACAAATGGTCAGTCAACCTACTCACCCACACTGTGAAGAATAATCATAAGTTCATGTGGCATCCGTTGGATAGATGTGTGCTCTTCAACTCAATTGCTTGGAATTGCTCAAAGAATGCGTCTCGTCCGGCCGTCTAAACATCATCACTTAAGAAAACACACTTTCATTGTTATTCAAATGCTCCAGGAGGAGTTGGGGCTGGAAGGGAGAGGTAATATGCGTCCCATTATGGACGTGGGACAAAAATACAAATGTAACAAAACCTATCAATTCAAATTAAGTGTGCAATTTTGATATAATGCCGGATTTCGGCATGGAAATGATGTCATTAAACACTGTAGCTATGTCATGTAGATGGCATTCATTGAGTTAAGTGAGTCCTTTGTGCACAAACAAAATCAAAATCTGCTTGTTTTCTTCATTTATGCTCCAATAAATAGGCAGTGACCTGATTCCACCACTCATACTTGCCCAAAAATACAACACCCTTGTTGGGTACAAACCCCCCCCCCCCAAATGGAGCAATTACAACATGCCCCCCTCCGTAAGATTTTGCATTGTTCTGGAGCGTGTGCCAGAATAACAAACCCCACTTGGAGGACCATTAATCACTCGTGCTCACCCACCCATATGCATTCAATAATCAAAGTGATTGCCAGTTATTCGAACAATGCCAAAAGAAAGACCAACAACAACCCCCACCAACAAGATATTCTCCCACATACCCACAGAGGGGTGCGGGCAATATTTTTGGAATCCTTAAAATTCGCAACAGTTGCTGAAATTCCAGCTACCCTTCCATTATTTACCACTGCACTCCTGCCTTCAGAGCAGGAGCAGGGGAGCGATTTTCATATGATAACGACATGGAACAACCACAACAAAGGCCATTTAATTGGTTCAACCCAGTCCGCTCATCAAAGTCTACGCCCTGGCAGGAAAGCGTAACTGATGCTCCTCTGCCGGCATACTTGAAACCCATGTTTGCGGATCCTTTAAGTTTGTTTGTACACCAAAAGTGGTACATTTATTTGGCTAAGCCAAGGATATGTGTGAGTGAGCAATGTCGTCATAAGGATTACAAGCCAAGGAATTTACATACTCGTTGTTATGAGCTACAACAAGGGCAACAAATGAAACGGCCACCACCACCATCATAGGGTATGGTTTGTAGCTGCAACCACTAAGGATAATCCAAGTACGAAGAGTACATTTCGATATAAACGACCAAGCCAAGATTATTGTCGTCGCCCTCGCCAACATCATTTTAAATGGCATCGCACCATCCTCTGCTGAACTCAGATGTGGTCTTTCTTATTGAAGCGCTAAAAACAGGGTGACCATGCGTGGCAAACGGCAAACTTTGGCATATTAGTAAAACAAAAGTGGTCGGAATTCTGAAATTAATGAGCAGTGCTGTGCGAGCAGCTTGGCGCAGAGCGACATCTCTTTATTGAGACATATATCGAGTAGTTCTTTGCGCGCTTACACATAGGTAAGCCGAGTCAAATTCAAAATCGTCTTTGCCCGAAGGCGAACTAAGCCTGCATTTGCACAAGGAAATGATCTGTACCAAGATTTACCTCTAAAGACTGAAGCGCTATGACCACATACGGACAGAGGGACAGTCAAGCGCGGCCTCTAGGCTCGGTAATTTGCGGCAAATGGAATGACAAAATGAATATTCCTCCATCCTATGCTGGGCTATTCCAAATATCTCTGGTCACCTCTGTGTTGTTACACCCAAAGTTCAATAAACAGCGCAAGGTCTTTGCAATTTCAGCATTTACAAGTTGACAAACAAAAATTATATTTATCCTCTAGCCCTCCTCCTTTCAGTCCGTCTGCCTGCCAAATGCCGCTCGGCCAAACCCAGCCCCACCACCACTTGCCAACTATGCCGTGGCGCATGAGAAAGTAGGCCGTCGGCGTTCACAGTTCATGAGTCTAGAGACGTCAGTGCCTTTGATGATGGCTGATGGCTGATGCTGGTGATGGCGAATGGCGAATGCAATGACACTACACGTCGTGGCAGTGGCTGTCATTGATGGGCTAGTCAGTCAACATGAACTTGGCAACCGGAAATAGTAAATGTCAAACAGATTCATTTCAGCCGTTAATCGTTCACTGCCTTATCGGGCGAAGGCGAAGCGAAGTTGATAAAAGGACAAAACGGTAAGAAAAGCATATACTAAACTGCAATCAAACACAAACTTTGTCCATCGATTGCCACATATCCTGTGGGATCTGTATACAAGTCAATGAAGTTAAATGGCGGCAGGATAAAAGACATGAAGTGGCATCCTAATGGCAAACTAAGCACTTGGGTCATCAAACAGATAGCAAAGAGCATTTTCCGGTTATTGACCCTATGGAAACCACAGCAAGTTGGGTGGTAAAGGGGCGAAGGTGTAATCCCATATGCACATACTTGTACAACATCACCACCCTGTGACTTTTGCCCGCTTATAAATTTAATCCTTAATATCCTGGGGTTATTGTACGAAGCTCTTGTTGAAAGCCACACCTTCTAAAGTGAAGTTTTACACCTCATGAGGTTTGATGCTCGCATACTCGCTGATTGCGGCGCGCATATCTTTGCAGCAACTTGCTCTTCCTCCATAATGAGAGTGGAGTGAAAGGGGGCCTACATGTACACGGGAGTGTAATCAAATATTGTGCTGTTTACACTTAATTGATTTTCGTATTGGGCCCTACTGCCGCCCAGAACGTCTCCTATAAAGTCAAACGACTTCATCTCTGCCTTAGGCTCATACTCGCAAAGCCAACACCACATCCTTCGCCTTCTACATTCACTTCAAACATGCGATTCCGCGTTATTAATTTTTCACATAACCATGGGCAGCAAACGGTTGGGTTGGGCAGACACTCACCTTCGATGTTTGGCGTTCCCATGTCCTTCGTTCCCTCTCCTTCAGCTTCTTGCGTTTGTTGGTTGTGTTTATTTCAAATATCGTTGTAGGTTGATTTCCTTTTTCAAAATCTTGAATATTTGGAGCACATTTCCGTTTCATTTCAAGCATCTGTGGGCTTCCATTAGCCCTGCCCCCCGCCATTCGCATAACTGTGTATGCCAAAAACAGTTGAAGTTGCACAAGTCTCCCAAATATTGCAGTGTTAGCAACAACAATCACACAATAAAATAAAAATTACTGGAATAGATTTGAGCTTGGGTTCGGCGACTCGAAAGTAAAAGTCGTCACAGCAAAACACAGAAAAGTGAAATAGTTTTGCGTTTGTGATCAGCAATTTTCGTAGAACATTTACCTTTTGGCAGCAAAAGGAAATGTTAGACACAAAAACTTCAATTATAGGATTTTGGCAAGCAAAGAGTGTTTGATCCGCCGGATTCACGAAAGTAGAGGGCATATGAACCTAATATTCCTACCACTACCACAAGATGTGCAGTGTTTTGCTTACATTTATCTTTATCAATTCGCAATACCTTCGGAATACTCTTGGGGTAATAGAGTTTTTATCCCTTCTTATTCAGGAACACACTCTGTTTTTTTGGCCGAAAAAATGTTGCATAAACTCACAGCCAATGTGTTTTCACCTGAGTGTAAGATCCAGAAATTAGAATCGTCTGTTCTCTCATTCAAATAGTTTCTAAATCAACACTACATGAATCCAGCGGATCTATCAGAGTATGCGATGAAGATTGTTTCCCTACACCCATAGAAAAAATCAAGCACGGCGTTGACAAAGCGGCCACATCTTGTATATAAATTTGAATTTGTGTTTGTTTGTTTGAAATGTTCACAGATTATGTAGGTTGATCTGGAAGGAAACATAGGCTATATAATTTTTTGATATCGGGAGGGGGGCGGACCCTCCCCCTTACACCAAAAGTACTACCCAAAAATAAAAGTGGACCGATCGGGACAATATGCGATTCAAATGAAATGTAATAAAGAGTAGAGTACGAATTTCATAATAAAAGTTGGATCCTGGTACCTGGGGGGCCGCCTCAGCCTCAAAACCCCTTAAAATAGGTCTATTTGATGATCATGACAATATGGGACTCAAATGAAAAGTATTCGGGAGTAAATTACGAATATGGTCAGGAAAAAGAAATATACTTTATAATTTGTTGATATCGGAAGGGGGCGGATAGGGGAGGGTCCCCGTTACCCCAAAAATACCACCCAAAATCACAAGTGGAGCGATAAAGACAATATGGATATAAAATTAAAGGTATTGAAGAGTAGAATACGAATATGGTATTAAAAATTGGTAAAGAAAGTCGACCTAACCCCAAAATGTCTAAAAACAGACAAATTGGTCATCCATATCAATATGGGGCTTAAATGAAAGGTATTTGGGAGTAGATTACGAATCTGGCATACAAAATCAGATCGAACTCCCCAAATGGGCATATGAACCATCATGACTATATGGGACTCGCTTTGTTTGTTTGTTCCGTAGAATCAAAAAGGGGAAACATAAGCTATATAATTTTTAGATATCGGATGATGATCCCCCTTACACCAAAAACGACACCCAAAACCAAAAGAGGACTAATGGGCACAATAGAGGTATCAAATGAAAGGTATTGGAGACTAGAAAATGAAAATCATATTAAATTTTGGGTCCAGCGGGCCGACCCAACCCAAAAACTCCTCTAAACAGAAATATTCGACGTTCCTATCAATATGAGACTCAAGTAGATTACAAATATGGCATAAGAAATTAGGTACAAGTAATGGGAGGTCGCTTCACCCCCATATCAGCTGACCATGGCTATAAAGGATTCAAATAAAAGATATTTGGGAGTAGATTAAAAATATGACATTAACATTTGCGTTGAAGTCAAGGTGGCTCTTTTCCTCTGAAAAATACGTCGAATAGATTGACTCATTATGGCAATATGGGACTCAAATGAAAGGTATTTGAGAGTAGAAAACGAATTTGATATCCAATTTTGGGGGTACGCCCTAAATCACCCTTAAACTGAATTTTATTTCCAACTATAGCAACATAGAGCTCAAATCTTCGGTATTTGGGAATAAAAATCGAATTTGATATCTTTTTACAGGGCCGGTGGCCTCCCCAACCAAAAAAAAAAAAAAAATAGTTTCAAGTTTTTTGCCTGTTAGGGCGAGATCATTAAATTTTACAATTTTTGTTTGTTTCTCTTTCGAGACGAGCTCAATGATCGGAGGTGCAAATGGAAAAGGAAAGCCAAAGATAGCAACACACACCAACCACTATGGGACGCGTTTCGTCTTTGGTTAGAAGACTTTTCAACCATATTAGGTGTGATGGCTTCAAGGGCCGTGCGTTAATATGTTGTATTTGAACATCATAAATAAGATGATGTCGGTAGGCTAGAGGATGCGTACAAGACTACCAAACATAAGATCATGAGTTCAATACCAAAATTATTAAAATTAGTTTTTAAGGATAGGAGTAGAGAGTGACAGAGGAAAACCCGAGAGCAGCAGTAAAATGAACGAAACAAAGCAGCCACCACCCGTAGCAAAGCACATATGGTGTGGCTGGTTAGTTGGTTTTTGCCTTGCTTATTGATATATTGTTGTTGTTGTTATATGTTGGCTTGCAAAGAGTGCCTTTCAACAACAAATTTGTACTTTGGGTCGTTGAGATTCAAACTAAATTGTTGCAGGAAAATTAACAACTTTCGTAGTTGTGTTTTCGACCAAAGTTGTTGTTTTTCAAAATTTGTTTATCTTTGTATATATCGGTGCAATATCCAAATCTGAATCGATTTTTTCCAATTTTAATAGGATTCGTCTCTTCACCAAAAAAAAATGTATGTGCCAAAATTGAAGACGATCGGATGAAAATTGCGACCTGTAATTGGTACACAAATTAATGTGGACAGACGGTCATAGCTCAATCGAATCAGAAAGTGATTCTGAGTCGATCGGTATACGCATCAATGGGTCATCTCTCTCCCTTCTGGGTGTTACAAACAAATGCACTAAGTTATAATACCCTGTTTCACTGTAGTGGTGTAGGGTATAAAAATCTTGAAGTCGAGGGGAGCGGATTAGGATTTTATTTTAGATACATGGTTTCGTCGGAGAAACTTCTTAGAATTGTATGTAGATTACGTGTTTGTTATAATATATTTTTTTTTTCATCCATACAAATCAATATTTACTCTTGTTTATATTTTTTTGTAAGGGGATCAGAAAAAAATAAAACCCCAATTTTGGGCCTTTATTCTATTTTCAATTTGGGCTTTATTGGATTGGGGCCTTATTTCATACTGCCGCCGCAAAAAGGGTAGGTATTTCACACTTTAGTCGCACAACATTAACAGGGCTGAGCGCGATTTTTACCCGAATTTGGAAAAAATATTTTATGTGTCATATAGAAAAAATCCTTCCTGGAACTGCCGAACGTGATACATGATAAAGGGCTACAAAGATTCTAATATTTGACCATAAGACTTAATAACTTTTATTGTGCCAGCAAAAAACCGGGGAAAAATGATTGATTTAGGCTTTAATATCAACCTTACCTTTTTTTTAATCGAATACCCAACTGTCTCTTTTTTTAAGAACGATATGACAACCGTTAAACTTTGTTGTTGGTAATTGGACATTGGGCATTTAATACTCCTCCCCCCCATTAAACAGTTAATGATCCTGCTAAACCGAGAACTAGGAGAAATTCAACGGAAACGTATTAAAGTTCCAGTTAATTTTACATCTTTTGCTACTTTACCAGCAACCGACGATTATCTTTCCCCGGAGGGAATCAATGGGGGTGGATTTTGTGCTTTAATGCTTGTTAACCAAATTAAAGGCAATGGAGTTTTGGGCCAGAAATGTAACCTTTCTCTTCACAATGCATGCAATCGCACAATCTCAACTTTTTGTTTTCACAACACTCGCAGCAACAACATTTACTAAACATTTCTTATCAGCAATGCCCATTTCGTATGGCCGGCCCCCAAAAAGGGAAAACAAAACTTTTCAATTTAATTTTGGAAAATTTATTAGTTTTTTTCCCAACTGCCTCTCACGACATTTGGGGGCAATACGGGTAGAAGACCAATGGCCACTGCCGAATTGCAACATAAGTCGAAGTAGTGGCAACAACAATCACAACGCCTAATACTACCCGTAGAGTCATAAAAGCGGGTAGCATATCTTTAAAAGCAACAAAACCAAATTGTATATCGATTTGTATTTTATTCCTTCATTTAATATGGTTATGGTACAGAGTTTCATATGATTTCCAATTTCAGTTGAATTCCAAAAGAAGAAAAAGGAAGGAAATTCTTGCAACAATATCATCCGTAATTGTTGGTTGGAACAAATTTCCCCTATTTACGGACGGACAATAGCCCTGTCTACTTTGTACCACAAAGAGACATCCCTGCCCCAGACGAGGGTCCAGCTAAGAAAGAGAAACCGAAACGTTGGAACAATGAACTGATGGCGGAGGGCAAACTGCAGTACAACAACAATTCGAGAGTAAGGAAAACAAGAGAAATAATTGAGATTTATTGACCAAAATTTCTTTCGTTGTTTAAAGAAAAGAAAATCCATTGAAATGTAATGGGTTTTTCATGCATAATAAACAAGGAAATCCAAGGTACTCCATAGCAATCCATCCCTTTGTGCCTTTTTGTGGCAACCAAAGTTGCGTCAATTGTTCGAATTCTACGAAATTGTGAATGGAACAATGATGAATCGAGCTGTATAATATTCAATGTCATATTGATGATGGAGAGTGGGGATGAATTGACGGCAATGATGTGGAGCCTACACACGATGCTAACATTGCCTTAGATTGAAAGTTGGACCCATAGACATTATGTACAAACCATCGAAATACATTCAAATCTTTCATAAAATTTTTCAAGTTTTTCTGCCTATTAGGACGAAGATCATTTCTGCAATGGAATGTAATTTTTGTATTTCAAAATCATGTTCGCCATTCTCCATTTGTGATGAGGACAACTCTAAATCTTCAACAAGAGAAAAAATAAAAGTGAAAAATGTGTGAAATAATAAAAAGTCTTGACTTGAAAAGAACGACTAAGGTCCATTAACCCTAGCCCTCTGAGGCAAAGAATTGACCCCTCGATAAAGGTTTGGATTTTATTGCATACATTATTCGAACTTAAAGTGATTCTATTTGCCAAGTAATGTGTCGCCATAATAGTAAAAATGTCGCAATGGTATGTTCGGCCGGGCCGAATTTTATATAGCCTCCACCATGGATCGCATGTGTCAAGTTCTTTGCCCGATGTCTCTTTTTAGGCAAACCAAGGATATTGGACAAAAATTTGCCATGCTATTGGAGCTATATCAGGTTTTAGACCGGTTCGGACCATACTTGGTTTGGATGCTGGAAACCATAGTAGAAGTCATTTTGCGAAATTTCAGACATAACGGAAAAATATTGAAGAAGTACCGGTTGAAAAAGTAAAGTCGGTAGATCGCTTTATGTGGGAGCGGCTATATCAGGTTATGGAACGACTCTGAAGGTCGTAGGGAAAGTCGTTGTACAAAATATCAGCTAGGTTAGGTTAGGTAAGAGTGACAGTCCTTTACAGACTTACTTAGACAATATCCAGTCCATTGCGATGCCACAGTAGTAACAAAGCAAGGCTTCTGGTGGGAATCGAAACCAAGGCACTTGCACTGGTAATCCAAGCATGCTACCAACTCGGCAACCGGGGCGCCCAAATATCAAAATATCAGCTAAGTCGAATAAGAATTGAGCCCTCTAGAGGCTCATATCGGTTTATGTGGAAGCTATAACAGGTTATGAGCTGATTTAGACCATACATGTCATAGTTATGGGAAGTCAAAACGAAACAATTCATGCAAAATTTCAGCCAAATCGAAAAAAAATTGCGCGCTCTAGAGGCTCAAGAAATTAAGAATTGAGATCGGTTTATATGGCAGCTAAATCGTATTATGAACCGATTTGGAGCATGCGTAGCACTGTTGGTAAAAGTCATAAAAAAATAGCTCATACAAAATTTTAGATAAATTGCATAAGAATTTAGGCTAAAGAAGTCAAGATCCAAGATTGATTTGTATGGCTGAAAAATCGAAATTTGGACCGATAAGACCCATTAGCGAACCTATCCCAGCTTTCTGGGGGATGGGTTGAAAACAATAAATTCTGTAAAATTCGGGGGAGTGGGAGGCTAAAACTTTTCTGGGGATGCTTAGCCCACCCCCCAGAATCCTATCTATGCTTATGATCCCAACTGACATACACAATTAGGAGGTATTTAGGCAAATTTTTAAACGCCTAGCTTAAAGTGCTTTCGACAGACGGACGTGGCTAAGTCGACTTAGAATGTCAAAAGATCAAAACAGCAAAACTTATTGCTTAAACAACAGTTTTTGACTGCTGAAAATGGAAAAGCAGACATTACTGCTGTTTCATCGAACATGGCTCTGCTATATTAGCAAACATTTCAGTCAGCTAAATCAGCAAACAAAATCTGTTGTTTTTAGGTGCAAAAGACACGTCTTTGCATATGTATTTTATTTTTATACCCTCCACAATGGGATGGGGGTATACTAATTTCGTCATTCTATTTGTAACACCTCGAAATATGCGTCCGAGACCCCATAAAGTACATATATTCTTGATCGTCATATCATTTTAAGTCCGTCTAGCCATGTCCGTCCGTCTGTCTTTCGAAAGCACGCTAAATTTCGAAGGAGTAAAGCTAGCCGCTTGAAATTTTTTACAAATACCTTTTATTAATGTAGGTCGGTTGGGATAGTAAATGGGCCAAATCGGTCCATGTTTCGATATAGCTGCCATATAAACCGATCTTGGGTCTTGATTTATTGAGCCTCTAGAGGGCGTAATTCTCGTCCGATTTGACTGAAATTTTGCACGTGGTGTTTTGGTAGCACTTCCAACAATTGCGATAAGTATGGTTCAAATCGATACATATAAACCGATCTTGAATCTTGACTTCTTGAGCCACTAGAGGGCGCAATTCTTATCCGATTTGAATGAAATTTTGCGCGCAGTATTTTGGTATCACTTCTAACAACTGTGTTAAGTGTGATTCAAATCGGTTAATAATCTGGTATAGCTGTCATATAAACCAATCTGGGATCTTGACTTCTTGAGCCTCTAGAGGGCACAATTCTCATCCGATTTGGCTGAAATTTTGCGTGAGGTGTTTTGTTATGACTTCCAATAACTAACTAACTGCGCTAAGTATGGTGCAAATCGGAACATAACCTGATATAGCTGCCATATAAACCGATCTGGGATCTTGAGTTCTTGAGCCTCGATTTGGCAGAAATTTTGTGCAACGGCTTCTCTCATGACCTTCAACATACGTGTCTAATATGGTCTGAATCGATCACAAGCTTGATACAGCTCCCATATAAACCTATCTCCCGATTTTGCTTCTTGAGCCCCTACAAGGAGCTATTCTTATCCGAATGAACAGAAATATTACTCAATGACTTCTACAATATTCAGCATTCATTTATGGTCCGAATCGGACTACATTACAAGTTATGTATAAAATTTTAACAGAAACCATGGTAGTGGGTTCCCAAGATTCGGCCCGGCCGAACTTAGCACGCTTTTACTTGTTTCTTCATCCCCCTTCATAATTAAACAGCAGTCATTTTCAGCAAACAAAAGACTTTTCAGCAGTAAGCCTGCTACTCTGAACTTGCAGTAATACTGCTGTAAAAGCAGAACTACTGCTATAATAGCAGCAAAATTAATTACTAACAGTCAGTAGACAGTGTTTGCTATTTTCAGCAAACTTTTTTTCTATGAGTGTAATTATAAGCTCTTTGGGTTGAAAATCTATATTTTTCACATAATGTAGCAGGGTTTACCGAATAAGGTTAAGTCAAGCGATCAGCCGGCGTCATTTTTTTTTTTAATTTCTGGCAGTACTTGGTATTGAGGATGTCAGCTTTGTTCTGTTTTTACATTCATTCTTTGTTTACGTTTTCTCCTATTTGATGACATTTTCATTCAGGAGATTTGACATCCTTAACGATGTTCATGGGGCCTATCCACTTTATGGTTTCGAAAATAATCTAACCTTCTATTAGTGAATCCTGATAATGTAGTATACCTTCTATTTGTGAATCCTGATAATGTGGTATATCATAGATATATGTCTATCGTATGAAAATGTCAAACTATGCCTTATAGAAGTTGTGAACAATAGAGATGGGAACTCCAAGCGACACCATAGCAAAAATATTCATTTTTTTTCAAGGCAAAATCAAACTTTTTGTAGAAATTAATTAAATAATTTCAATAAGAATTGTGCGTGTTCATGTTTGTACAACGTTTAAATCAGAACACCGAAAACATTCTGAGATATAAAAAAGGCAGTTGCTTTTAAAAACTCATTAGGTTTTCCCTTTGTTTTTTCACGGTCCAAAAATACATTAAGAATTCATTTTTGTCCGATATTTTTAGACAATCCCTAAAGGTCGCTCATGACCATGGACAATTAGCAGAAATGCCACAGAGCATGTGGTCTAATCGCACGTTGACAATGGTCCTTAAAAGTAGCTCAAATGAAATCATTACTTAATCCTCATGTAATGTTAACTACACACACACACTCACACAATCACCCACCGCAATTCCCTGCATGCACACATACACTAACACACTAGCACACAAAACCCTTATAATTGAAGTCATAAACAAGGCGAAACCCATTTGTCCTTTCGTGCCTTTGTTACACTGAGCCTTCTTTTGGCTATTGTGCCAAACAACTCGGGAAGGAAATGTAACAACCCAAAAAGTTAACTGGCAAAAAATTAAGCCCTCTCTCTCTCTCTCCCTGTTTAACAGATATGTGGAGTACATACAATAATCAAGGAGAAACAATGGCGAAAACTGGGGTAATAATAGAGCTAAGACTACAATATGACTCTGGTTTATATACCAAAAAAGTACCGTATACTTCTGTCAGTCTATCCAAATCATGATAGTGCTCGAAAGAGTTCTGACTTTAAAATTTGGACAAATACTTCATATTGCTCTAGGTCGATTTGGATTGTAAATGGGCGATATTGTTCAGTTCATGCATTAAAATAGCTCCCATATACTGAGATAGGATACAAATTAAGGCTTTTTGGGGCACAAAAATCTAGTTGTGGACATTTCTGAATCGTATTCAAGATTTGCTGTTGTACAGTGTACTTAACTGGAACAGTATCATATTAGGAACGTCTTAAATATTTGAATTCAAATCTCCACTTTGACTTTCTCTGGCACTCTCTTCACAGTATTTGACAGTATTTGTATCAAGTCGTTTCCACATTACAGAAAATCCCCCATTGTGTTGGGCCGTATTCGTAATAGACCTCTGGCTTTCGGGTATTTACACATTCCATTAATTAACTTGCAAATGACAGAGTAAAGGACCCTCAAACGTGAAAAAGGTAAACCTTCCACAACCGAACAGTGTGTGTGTTTGTTTCCTCGCATGTCTCTCTATCTCTCTCACCCTTTTTCAACGATTACCTGACCTACCTTCATATTCAACCGTCTCAAAAGCAATGTTCGAGCTTTGTTCACTTTATTACATCAACAGAGTCTATTAAGGTGCAGTTAAAGTTTCATTAAAAAATCTTGATTAAAATTTTTTAAAAATTAAACAAATGAAACAAAATGACAAAAATTGCTATACGGGTAATTTGGATCACTTGAATGAAGTATAAGCGAATGTAGCTGTGAAAAACTTCAGGGAGAAACAAATGAGAAACCCTCCAAATGAATAATAATAATAACAAGTAAGAGCGCGCTAAGTTCGGCCGGGCCGAATCTTATATACCCTCCACAATGGATCGCATTTGTCGAGTTCTATGCGCGGTATCTCTTTTTAGGCAAACCAAGGATAATAGAATAAAATTGCTATGTTATTGGAACAATATCAAGTTATGGTTCAAATCGGATCCTAATTGAACTGAATATTGGAGACTATAGTAGAAGTCATGGTGTAAAATTTTAGCCAAATCTAGTAAGAATTGCGCACTTAAGGGGCTGAAGAATTAAAATAGGGAGATCGGTTTATAGGGATGCTGTATTAGGCTATAAACTGATTCATGCCATATTCGACACGCATGTTAAAGGTCATGTGAGAAGACGTTGTACGAAATTCCAGCCAAATCGGAGGCTCAAGAAGTCAAGATCCCAGATCGGTTTATATGGCAGCTATATCAGGTTATGGAGCGATTCGAACCATTCTTAATACAGTTGTTGGAAGTCATAAGAAAAAACGTCATTCAAAATTTCAACCAAATCGGATAGGAATTGCTCCCTCTAGCGGCTCAAGAAGTCAAGATCCAAGATCGGTTTATATGGCAGCTAAATCAGGTTATAGACTGATTTGAACTATTATTAATACAGTTGTTGGGAGTTATAACAAAACACGTCGTGCAAAATTTCAGCCAAATCGGATAGGAATTACGCACTCTAGACGCTCAAGAAGTCAAGACCCCAGATAGGATTATATGACAGCTATATCAGGTTGTGGACCGATTTCAACCATACTTGGTGCAGTTATTGGAAGTTGGACCAAAACACCACGTGCAAAATTTCAGTCAAATCGGACGAGAATAGAGCCCTCTAGAGGCTCAAGAAGTCAAGACCCAAGATCGCTTTATATGGCAGCTGTATCATAACATGGACCGATTGAATGACGAAATTAGTGGAGGGTATAAAAAGAGTACAAAATTATTGAAATTTTGCATCATTTAGCATTGAAATTAGCGAATTATAAACATTTTGCAAATTTTTCTGCACTTACATAACTGTTTTGTAGAGGCACTCTGGTATCCGAGTTGGTTGCGTCCTCGGATTATCAGTGCGGGGGTCATGGGTTTGATCTGTTTGATTTGACATCAGACAGATTGACAGATTGAAATAATTTCTCAAACTGCAGCTGAAGCCAAAAAAGCATTAACGACCACGCAATGGATTTAAATGACTGGTGATATGACCGGTAATTTTTCTTAATAGGATTAAATTTGCCTCAACCATCCTGCGGGGATATTTGGAACATGGTTTTTATTTTATTTCAAATATGAAGCACTTTCCGTTTGTTCAAAATTTAATTCAGTTTGTCATTAAATACCAAAAGTGGGTAGGCGATTTTACAATGCTTTAATTTTCAGACACTTTAATATCACTATTTCAATATTATCCTCGCTCGATGGCTGCCTTTGAATCCTTTGGCAGGAATCGAAGTGAATTAACTCCTTGCCATATTTACACATAAAAATTAATACGTTTCGGTGTTTCCTTTTTTGTTGTAATCACCGCAGTAACATCGAGATAATATTGAAATAATGAAGATAAATGTTGCAGCGGGATTTCGCAAAAGCCAAAGCCAAAGCCCAAGGTTTTCGAAGTAAGGACATGTAAGCAAATGGGGAATACAATACCAACCAAAGTAGATTCTTGCTTCGGGCTTCAGACAAATAAACCAGAAATTAAATGAACGAACAACAAAGAAGAAGGATAATAAAAAACAACATTAATTGCGATTGCATAACAAGGAGCTTCAGATGGAGATAGGACCAGTTCCCAAAACTAAAAAGAGGCTGACATGTAACAGGCTGTAAATTGCCATCCTAGCAAATGATAAAAGTAACTTTTGCCAAAATGTGCGAAAAGAATGTGCGAAAGTAGATGCGTTAGCTCCCTTTTACTCAATCGAAAAATATATCACAAAGAACATGCGAGTTGAAAATAATATAGGACTTGTAGTTGAAAAATTGTTCTTAAAAAAAAAGAATGTAAGTGTTAAGTTAAGTAGGGCCGTATATCACTTACCATTCACCATATATGGCGTTTAGAAAGTTCTCAAGACGATTTCTTGCTATAGCT
This sequence comes from Stomoxys calcitrans, assembly GCF_963082655.1. Taxonomy (NCBI): domain Eukaryota; kingdom Metazoa; phylum Arthropoda; class Insecta; order Diptera; family Muscidae; genus Stomoxys; species Stomoxys calcitrans. Next base: position 269,145,242 of record NC_081552.1, read on the forward strand.
GGGTATGCACCTCTTGCGAAATTTTCGTTTGCAGCAAAGACATTTATGTCGCCCCTCCTAATCCTGGCAACATTTGTGAGATGCAATGGGTGCGGATATTAATCCGCACATACAACTAAGCCAGTAATCGGCTTGTTATGCGCTCTCTAGGGATTAACTAGGGAGGGATTAACCGCCACTGAAAATTTCTAATGCCCTCGCCAGGACTCGAACCTTGGCGTTCAAATAAAATCAATAAAAATTTTTTTTAATGGAATGCTCTTTCAATTGAAGGTCATCGTAGCGCAGAGGTAAGCATGTCCGCCTGGGTGCGAATCCTAACGAGACCATCAGAAAAAATTTTCAGCGGTGGTTTTCCCCTTCTAATGCTGGCAACATTTGTGAGGTACTATGCCATATAAAACTTCTCTCCAAAGAGGTGTCGCACTGCGGCACGCCGTTCGGACTCGGCTATAAAGAGGAGGCCCCTTATCATTGAGCTTAAACTTGAATAGGACAGCACTCATTGATATGTGAGTTTGCCCCTGATCCTTAATGGAATGTTCATGGACAAAATTTGCATTTTTACATTTGCACTTTCAATTATCACCTTTTGGTGATCATTACTGTAAATTTAAAAAATGAAAGAAGATCCCCACAAATAATAATAAAGAAAATATGTAGCTGCACTTTTAGAACAGAGCATTCGAGTTACTGATTTGGTTGTATTAAAGATTTTTAATATTGCTTCCCAGTGTATGTATATTGCATAAATGTAATACGTCGTTGAAAACGTCGTAAATTGGGTTTATTATACCCTCCATCATAGGATGAGGGTATACCAATTTCATCATTCTGTTTGTAACACCTCGAGATATGCATCCGAGACCCCATAAAGTATATATATTCTCGATCATCATGTCATTTAAAGTCGATCTAGCCATGTCCTTTCGTCTATCGAAAGCACGCTATCTTTCGAAGGAGTAAAGCTAGGCGCTTGAAATTTTGCACAAATACTTTTTATTAGTGTAGGTCGATTGGGATTGTAAATGGGCCAAATCGGTCGGATTGTAAATGGGCCAAATGGTTTTGCACGTGGTGTTTCGGTATCACTTCCAACAACTGTGCTGAGTATGGCGTATATCGGTACATAATCTGATATAACTGCCATATAAACCAATCTGGGATCTTGACTTCTTGAGCCTCTAGAGGGCGCAATTCCCATCCGATTGGACTGAAATTTTGCACGTGGTGTTTAGATATCATTTCCAATAACTGTGGTAAGTATGCTTCAAATCAGTCTAAGTTTTGATACAGCTGCCATATAAACCGATCTTGGGTCTTCTTGAGCCTCTAGAGGGCGCAATTCTTGTCCGATTTGGTTGAAATTTTGCACGTAGTGTTTCGGTATCACTTCCAACAACTGTGCTAAGCATGGCGTATATTAGTACATAACCTGATATAGCTGCCGTATAAACCGATGTGGAATCTTGACATCTTCAGCTTTTAGAGGGCGTAATTCTTATCCGATTTAACTGAAATTTTGCACGTGGTGTTTTGGTATCAATTCCCACAACTGTGGTAAATATGGGGTAAATCGGTACATAACCTGATATAGCTCCCATATAAACCGATCTGGAATCTTGACATCTTCAGCTTTTAGAGGGCGCAATTCTTATTCGATTTGGCTGTGATGTTGCACGTGGTGTTCTGGTATCACTTCCAACAACTTTGCTAAGTACGATTGAAATCGGTTCATAATCTGGTATAGCTACCATAAACTGATCTTGGATCTTGACTTCATGAGCCTCTATAGGGAGCAATTCTCATTCGATTTGGCTGAAATTTTGCATGGGGTGTTTTGTTATGAATTCCAATAACTGTGCTAAGTATGGCGAAAATCAATACTTATCCTGATATAGCTGCCATATAAACCGATCTGGGATCTTGACTTCTTGAGCCTCTAGAGGGCGCAATTCTCATCCGATTTGGCACAAATTTTCTACGATGACTTCACTCATGACCTTCAACATGCGTGTCTAATATGATCTGAATCGATCTATAGCTTAATACAGCTCCCATATAAATCGATCTCCAGATTTTGCTTTTTGAGCCCCTACAAGACGCAATTCTTATCCGAATGTTGAGCATTCAGTTCATTTATGGTCCGAATCGGACTATATCTGATAAAGCTCTAATAGCATAACGGTTCATATTCAATATTCTTTGTTTGTCTGAAAAGAGATACCGCGCAAAGAACTCGTCAAATGCGATCCATGGTGGAGGGTATATAAGATTCGGCCTGGCCGAACTTAGAACGCTCTTACTTGTTGTGTACTGTGGCAGATGCTAACGCTGAACTCCTCAGTTCGAATTTGCGGACATTTTTGCTAGCAAAACTAGCTTAAACTTCAATCGTACAACACTCGTTGACTTGAGGGACGTTTTGCTCCTCTTTCTTAACGAGATGTAAGTGCAATAATTTGTAATTGGTATTGCATTGATGTCTACTTTTCTGAAAGATTTTTCACAGTTAACATATATGACGTTCTCGACGTTTTCAAACGTTTAACAGCTGAAAATCCCAAGAAAACCTTCATATAGATCCTTGAAATATTTATCGGACCATGATCTAAAATAATGCATTGGCGATCCTCTGATTTGACATCTATTGGGCGCATGGAAACCCGAATTCCTAGTTAACCATTAACAGTCTCATCTTAAGGCTGGTACTACGTTTTTTGGGAGGAACTTTCCCTAAATCGTTCTTTAGGTGCTTTGACTAGGTTACCACATTTGATTTTTTTGGGTTTCTTTGGTCAAAATGTTGCCATTTACGTATAAAAACTCATATGGCACCAACCAATTCATCAGCTGTTTACGTACATGTTTACATACAAATGTGAGTGTGTGGATTGCACTCAAATTATGTTGTTGCAATTTCAACCAAAACCCACCCCTTAGAAATTAATAAATAATGAAACACAAAACTATTTAAAAAGAAACGAATTCTGCTTTTTTTTTGCAATAACAATTAGATTTTGTTGTATTTTTGTTGGTATAAGTTAAATAAAAACACCTTTCCAAAAGCCTTTGCCAGCATCTTCCACTTGTATACAAACAATGTTGTTGTAATAGCAAGACCAAAAGCTGAACACGTTCACAATCGTTGTTACTTTGTACAATAGTTTGTTATTAAAGAAACATTTATTATTTATTTTTTTAAGAAGTATATTTATTTATATTTTTATAATTATATAAAAATATTTTCTTATTTATGTATCCACAAACAATATTGTCTTTTCCACCCCGAGTAAGAACATGTGAGCAAGATCACTAACACTAACAAACGCTTAGTTACAATTACAAGTTTGGCGATCGCGTTTATTTTTCATAAGAAAACGACTTGCGCAGCAACTGTGATTGTCGTGAAGTGTAAATTTTCACTAGATAAAAGTCATAGGGAAACGAACAATTTTCAGCAATATATCCGCGAAAACCGAATATAGTACCAACCTTTATATCTAATTCCAAAGTTATTGCTTTGGGATTTCTTGTTTACTCAATGATGAAAGGTTCGTATTTTATTATCATCCTGTGGAAAATTGTATGCTGCTTGTTGCTATCAACCCCCATCTGAAACGTTATGCAACGTTAATACAATACTCCGTACCACAATAGTGGTTTTGGGGTATAAAAACTGATAGCATGGTGAATGGTATTGAGAGGTACAGGAAAACTAAATAAACTATTGGTTTTTCTTTTTACTTATCTTTCGATTCAGAGTTGCGTACTGATAGCAAGTCAGCCCTTATTCTAATATTTTTCACATTTTCTAAAAACTCCCCGCTTGTATGGGAGCTTTGAAACCTCACGCTCTCCCTCTCGTCCATTTTCGTTTGCTTCACTGCTGCCCATCATTGATTAATGGGTATCATCGTTGGAATGAAAACCATTTGTTGTACAATTTCATAATGGGACATTAACTTTTTTGTCGTTTATTGACAGGCGTTTGGTGCGTCGCATGGCGCAATGCAATTGCGGGTATTATGAGGGCTGTTGAAGTTTTTAGTTTACGCTAAATTGAAAACTATGGAAAAAACGCAATGAATGCAATTAAAGAATTACTTCACTTCATTGCACTCAGCACAAATTAATTGATTAATGTTGTTTTCCATCCAAAGTCATTGAACTTTCGCCATAGTGCGCCACGGGGAGTAAGAAACAATTGAAAATTGGTAGATTTTTCTCCTAATAGACAAATGATTACTTATCTGCATTTTAAGTTCGACTCAACATTTCGAATAAACGCTTTCCCTCTTTTTGCATATTTTTTTTATAAATGTGCACATGTTATACATTAAAACTCAACATTTTCATGTAAAACAACATTCAATATCTTTGAATTTACTTTCAAAGTTGTAATCACTTAATTATTATTCACTTTGCAAAGCAACGACGTGAAAAGGCTTCTAAGAGCTGATCTGCAAACTCCATCCCAAGTAGCAATAAAGAGTTTTAAATTACCATTACATGACCCATAAATATACGGCATATTTGTTCCACTGAAGAAACTTTTTGCAAGAAACAACTTTTGCTACAACACTTTGCATATGGATACGCAATAAGGGAAAATGTTTTTGAAATTGTTCAGTATCAGCCCATTTCGAATGTTTTTATACCCTCCACCATAGGATGGGGGTATACTAATTTTGTCATTCTGTTTGTAACACCTCGAAATATGCGTCTATGAACCCATAAATTATATATATTCTTGATTGTCATGACATTTTAAGACGAACTAGCCATGTTCTTTCGTCCGTCTATCGAAAGCACGCTAACTTTCGAAGGAGTAAAGCTAGCCACTTGAAATTTTGCACAAATACTTCTTATAAGTGTAGGTCGTTTGAGATTGTAAATGGGCCAAATCGGTCCATGTTTTGATATAGTTGCCATATAAACCGATCTTGGGTCTAGACTTCTTGAGCCTATAGAGGGCGCAATTATCGTCCGATTTTACTGAATTTTACTGTGCTTAGTATGGCGCACATCGGTACATAAACTGATATAGCTACCATATAAACCGATCTGGAATCTTGACTTTTTGAGCCTCTAGAGGGCGCAATTCTCATCCGATTTGGCAGGAATTTTGTACCACGGCTTCTCCTATGATCTTCAATACACGAGTCCAATATGGTCTGAATCGATCTATAGCTTAATACAGCTCCCATATAAACCGACCTCTCGATTTTGTTTCTTGAACCACTACAAGGCGCAATTCTTATCCGAATGGATTGAAATATGACACAATGACTTCTATATAATGTTCAGCAATCAATTTATTTATGGTCCAATTCGGACTATAACTTGATATAGCTCCAATAGCATAACAGTTCTTATTCGATATTCTTTGTTTGCCTAAAAAGAGATACAGCGCATAGAACTTGACAAATGCGATCCTTGGTGAAGGGTATATACGATTCGTCCCGGCACACTCTTACTTGTTTCATTCAGCTTAGGAGGTTTTCAAAGAAAACCTTGGTATTTGGTTATGACGTTTGGAAGAGCCACAACTTTATGATCTCTACGTGCTGTATTATACTTCCGAGTTGCGTACTGTATCATTTGGAATACATTTGAAGAAACATATCCAAATTCCACTTTAAATAAGGAAGTATTTACATACATATGCAACTCAAACAGACATATATGCTGATTTTCTCAACAATGCAAAAACAAGAAGCTAAAATTTCAATACACTCTTTGAAAAAAAGTCTGCTGAAAATAGCAAACACCGTCTGCTAACTGTTAGTAGTTAATTTTAATGCTATTGCAGCAGTAGTTCTGCAATTTCCGAACAGCAGGCTTACTGCTGAATAGTTTGTTGTTTGCTGAAAATAACTCCTGATTAATATGAAGGGGATGCACAGTGGTCCCGCGCATACGACAAAGATAACAAGTAAGATCGTGCTAAGTTCGGCCGGGCCGAATCTTATATACCCTCCGCCATGGATCGCATCTGCCTCTTTTTAGGCAAACAAAGAATGCTGAATATTGCAGAAGTCATTGTGTAATATTTCAGTTCATTCGGATAAGCATTGCACCTTGTAGGGGCTCGAGAAGCAAAATCGAGAAAGGTGTCATCAGAAAAAATTCAATATCTCAGTGAAAAATCGTCATAATGGATGTTGTAGGACAAGGAAAATGGTTTTTCCCTGGAAATATATGCACATAAGGTGTTTTTTGACAAAATATCCCTAAAGTTTTAACAACTATCACAGCCTGAGACAGCGACCGTGTTGACATCGTTTAAAAGCGGCCTCTATATAACGAGTAGTATCCTCTTTACAGCTTCTGTAGAAACCCCTACTTGTAACCTTCAGTTTGTCAGTATGTTTTTCAATCAGACAGTGCCCTGTCATAACGGACACAATGACTGAGACGTCTGTTCTTGTTAGCGATTAACAAAGCGGACCTCCTAAAGTCTACATTGGGCTACATAATTTTGAAGTGTTCACAAACCTCACTATGTGGCTATGCGCCATTTGTTGCCCTTCGGGCCTGATCCTGAAGACTTAGCTTACATGTCGCTAGAGGCATAACCACAGATTCCAGTTCCTCTTAGAGTACCTTCTATCTCTGTGGCCCGGCACCAGAACGATGAGTTTTGAACTATTCAGCCATCTCAAGGGCGCTTTTTGAATTCAAAAATACGTTCCCAAGGATTAAATGACTGACAGAGAAGATAGATAAGACTTTATACCTTAGCCATTCCACCTCTTCTGAAATTGCAAGGATATCCATCCGCTCGATACACACTACTGTGGTCGGTAACTTTCTCGATGTTTTCTAATACAGTAGCCCTATGTTTGCTTAAACAGCAGTAATTTCTGCTTTTACATTTCAGCAGACAAATACTGCTGTTTTTGCAAACATTGTTGCTGTTTTGAATAACAAATTTGGTTAAGTGTATATATAGATATTTTTTGAAGCAATATACCATGTTTTATCTACAATGAAATAGGAGGCCACCTAGCGCAGAGGTTAGCATGTCCGCCAATGACGCTGAATGCCTGCGTTCGAATCCTGGCAAGACCATCAGAAAAAAAAGTTCAGCGGCATTTTCTCCTAATGCTGGCAACATTTGTGAGGTACTATGCCATGTAAAGCTTCTCTCCAAAGAGGTGTCGCTCTGTGGCACGCCGTTCAGACTCGGCCATAAAAAGGATGCCACTTATCATTGAGCTTAAACTTGAATCGGACTGCACTCATTGATTTCTGAGACGTTTGCCCCCGTTCCTTGGTGGAATGTTCATGAGCAAAATTTGCAAATTTTACCTCTCCAAGTAGACCTGAAGTACTGTGATAATGGAGAGGAAAACCACCGCTGAGAATTTTTTCTGATGGTCTCGCCAGGATTCGAACCCAGGCGTTCAGCGTTATAGGCGGACATGCTAATCTCTGCGCTATACATGGAGAGGTATAGAAAGAAATCGCTCGGTTTTTTGTCATATGGTCTCCCTCAGTAAATGCTTGCAACATTGATGAGCACTTTAGCCTGATAAAACTTTTTGCTATTGGCCATCGCTCTGCGACATAGCATTCGTACTTGAATCGAGCTGCACTCATTGGTATGAGAGTATCGGTATGAGAGTATCTCGAATAGAACATTTCGGAGAAAATCAGTAATTTGTCAAAATGAAAGCTCTCATAAAAATAGGCTATTTTAAATTTCTATTATAAATGACTTCCTAGGCCATACAGATCTACAAGTTTCCAAATAAGAATCCAAGTAACATCACAACACATGTGTTCTATCGCTTCCTTAAAATCTACTCAAAATGATAAACCCACAATTCTCATATAAAGGGATGTCTAAGAAGGAGTGGGTGTGTGGGTTCTTTTTTTCGGTTGAGTTATTTCAATAAATCATAAAGAATTTATTAGAATAACATAAAAATGCCATTAACTTCACAACAACCGAGGAAGAAGACAAAATTGTTGGTACTTAGGCCAGGAAAGGTGGATGATGATGCGTGTGATGCCAACACACATGTCAATGTCGAAAGGAGCAGCATGGAAAACATCAGCAGCCCTACCCATCAGCGGTGAAGATGGAAAACTTAATATCCGGTGCGGTGCTGAGAGAAAAGCTGAATTCGGAATAAAACATTTTACATTGGGTTAGGTTTCAATTTCCAGGCAACCACCATTCTTTATGGAGCGAAAGTTCCTCCGTATCAGCATACCACAATAAGGTGTTGACAAGGTTAATGTATGTAGCCATTTCATATTTAAACAAGACAAAGAAAACCTCACAGAGAGACGGTTGGCATCGGCTGAAAAATGCAGGACTCGTAAACAAATGTCAGCCAGGGAAGAAAATTTCTCTGGATTTACACAGCCGCCTGTTCCTTGGGACGTTTTTTTTTTTTTTTGTCGAATTCCAAACAAATTTTCCCTTTATGGTAGATGCCAGTGATGAGAGAGATGGCAATGACGAGGGTGTCGATAGCGATGCCCGTGGATGGTAAGTCAATCACGTCTGCTTTATGTAATTGTCTCGCACCGGCATTCTCACTTGCAGATACTTTACATGTGCCCATCTCATTCATTCACTTCAGCCCTTGAGGGATGGATACTTTCGTGTATTTGTTTGTCTCACTTCTGACTTTTGGATATTCACCAAACAACACAACACCCGTAGCATTCCAATTCAATTATTTGTTTGCTCTTTGCGGCATCTGTTTCTTACCAGCGTACCATGCTTGTTTTTCTACGCCACAGAGAAGCTAGGGGAGTGGGATTCTGGCTACATGGGAGTCTTTGTTAAAGTTTTTTTTAATTTTTCCTAATTGATTTTCCGTTGACTGCCATTGTTTTGGTCTGATAACTGTCATCTTTTTAAACGATTCCAATGAGACCCAATGATTTGGATTGACAGTTTAATGGCTGCATTATAGACATGCATTGTCATCAGCATGAAAGGCATTTATTTGCCCAATCACTCCTTATTTGATAACCAGTCGACAAAATAAGAATGGAACTTCATCGGGAGAAAGCTGGCCAACTTGTTGTTTCTTCCTAGATGCATCTCAAAAAGAAAATTGAGTGAAAAGGGTCAATTTCGTCCAAGCCGACTCGTTTTGGTAGGACCTCTGGACACTTTCTTGCTGCAGGCAGAAGCTAAAAGTTTATCTTTTAAGGATATTAAATGCGCCCTGCAGGTGCTGAAGAACATACTTCGCTTGGCTAGTGGAAGTCATAATACTCAAACCAATCAGTTCAACCAAATTGAAAAAGATTTGCACCATGCGGGTATTCAATATTGGGTGGTTCATTGATATTGAAGTTTTATCTAACGATTTAGTCCATTTTCGATCCCAAGGAACCTACATCAAGACAAAGTATTGCACTGGGTATTTCAATGCAATCCAAAGGACAATATTAATGCACCCCCATCCTTCGTTGGTGGGTAGAACCAACGAAAATGGGTTAAGGTCGTCCGACCCGAATTCCATGTACCCTCCACGATGGATCGCGTATCTTAAGTTCCCTACACGATAATTCTGTGTAGGCAGAAATCAAAACGAAATAACTTGAAGGCCTAAACGGCAACGGTTTAGAGTTTTTGGCATACCAATCCAGGTTGTCCCCCCTCCAAAATAAAATCCTGGCAACGTCCCTGATAGAAGGTATTCAGATTGTGAAACGATTGTCACATCTGCCACCGATTATGAATGTCATGACAGAACACAAGGTTTTGACAAAACCACCAAAAACTTCTCATGACCTTTTTTGGCATTTTTTCTTGCTAGCCTATGTATATGGCAATCAATCTTACTTCAACTGTATGAATTGATAAAAGATTTAGTTTTTTTACTAAATCGTTAAGTTTGTTTCATTTGCCACACTTTGTGCAGCAACATGTTATGAGACACGTATTCCCAAAGGAACCGAATCTTCGAGGAATTTTGCCTCATAAGGACTATTTTTCCTACGCCTCTGAGCCAAGCAACACACACATACAGCTCCATTTCTTATTTAATTGGAAAAATATAATCCTTCAAAATATCAATCACCCTGAAAAGATTATGACTCTAGCTCTCATGTGTGGCTTAGGTTTATTCAGGGTTTTCATTACAGAACAGACTTTATGTTACGAATGACACGAGGCCATTTCGCCTAAAGAGCCCTGCAGCTCTTTTGCGAACAAAGAAAACAAAAATCTAAAACACCCCTAATTCCGTGCCCTTGTTGTGTAGCGCAGTACTATGGCAGTCTATGTTTGCAATGCCAAGGGGTAGGACTCCCTCAATCATTAAATGCACTTTTATATGGTTTTTAAATATTCTTTGCCAAACAAAGTGACTTTCGTTTTCCTCATTTTTTGGTCGCCGCACAGTGGTCGCTTTCATTCAAAAAATGATCATTGAATGAATGATCATTCAAAGGATCGCAATTATTATCCGATTTGCCTGAAATTATGTACTACGGATCCTCTCATGACCATCAACATACGTGTTTATTATGATCTGAATCGGTCTATAGCCCGATACAGCTCCCATATAAATCGATCTCTCTATTTTACTTCTTGAGCCCCCAAAGGGCGCAATTCTTATTCGAATTGGCTGACATTTTACACAGTTCTCCAATATGTAATAATACAATAATTGCAGAGCAAATCTTTTCTTATATCCTTTTTTGCCTAAGAAGAGATGCCTGGAGTAGAACTCGACAAATGCGATCCATAGTGGAGGGTATGTAAGATTCGGCCCGGCCGAACTTAGCACGCTTTTACTTATTTTTTTTTTTTTTGTATTTTTGGCCACTCTTACTATACAAGTCCGACCACAGTGCGCTGCTGTTGCTGACATTGCTGTCGTTGCTCTCAAATAAAAGCTAAAATGCAATCTATCAAAAGGGGTTACAGGACGAGGGAACTGCAACAGTCACCACAACAACAACAACAATAATAATTGTAACCAGAAAAATTCCATATGTCCCAAATAGAGTGGTGGGTTTCGAGTTACAAGTAGAGGGTGTAGTCATCACTCAACCATTCATATCCTCAGTCTGTTAGTCAGGCAGTGAGTCAGTTTGCCAGGCAATTTTTATGTTTCCATCATTGAAGTGGAAGTGTTTGATGGTTTCCTTTATCCCCTCCTCCTCCTCGCATGATTCGAAGTATCACATTTAATTTGATAATATGCATGGTTTTCGTCCTTATTTTGGCACGCATTCACTCACACTTTCATACGGTCACAGTCAGTCATTTGGAAAGTCCTACCAGCGTTCGTATTTACATGTGTGCAATACGAGTGTGCTCAAGTACCCAGTTAAGTGGTTGCTGTTAAGACAAGTTTGGTCCCTATTTGCCGAGTGCATAACATCCAAGCCCATGATGTCGAATGTGTTAAAACGATCCATTTGGAAATGAATACACCCACCCTCGGCTCTTCAGTCTGGGCTCACATTAAGGTTATTGGAGAACGTCATATTTTGTGTGTTTAAGTATGGTTGGAAAGTCGATTATGTCCTTGCGATATGATTATTTTTCCCGCTTGGCATGCCATGTACATTGAAGAGCCTGTAATTGCAGACAGAGCAAATATGATTGAAAACACATTGTTCTGACAGCACAATAATTTAGGGGATTAATGAATCGTTAGATGCTGCAAACAGTCAACTAGTTATTTCAAAGGGGTTTTTAAGTCCCTTTATTTATTGCTACGCCAAATTTGTGAACCATATACAGCCAAATAGGATAAACATAAATAGTGACAACTTTTACAACATTTTATACATCGGAAAGAAAAAAAGTTAGAGAAGAAACGCCTGCACTATAAGTAGAAGAAAGAATTGAAAAACGTAAATGGGAGCAGTTTGAGGGATGCCAAGGCCCACCATCCTGTATAGTTAAAGATTGCATTATGGTATCAGATAAGGAGAGGGTGTTGAAAATAGGGAAAGAATGCTGTTTATAACTTTTGTTACTCGATAGCAGCAGTAGCGAGGATACTTCGCCTAACCACAAGAAATTCAAATAAGGAAAACCCCGGCTAAAGAATAACAAGGCAGCAGGAGCCTATAAATTGCCACCGACATCATGAAACGATCAAAGCGAAAAAATTCTTCCAAAGAGGGTCTAACAGTAAACAGAGGTAAATGTTTTAACTATAAATTATCATGCGAAGAACACCTAAATCCAAATGATTGCTGGAGGGATTATTCTTCAGCAATCAGCAGTTAACTTGGCATTATCCTTCCGCAATCGGCAGTTTGTTTGGCATTCCCAAGCAAACTATGATAACTTCTTTATCAGATCATGACGCTAAATAGAAGTATCAGTCTAAATGCCAACTATATCCAAATATGGTCCGATTTAGAATATATTTGGTACAGATATACTTTACTTTAAGCGGCTATGACAACAGAACATTTGTCCCAATGACCGAACTAAGGATATATTTCTCAGCGCCTCCATCTTCTGCGCTCCTTTTCCTATCTCTGACGCCTAGATTCGAGATGTCTTTCGTCACTTGATCTTTCCGCCGAGCGTATAACACAGTGCTTCCTTAAAAAAAAAACTACTTCACTGGAGCTTTATCACTCACTTTGGCAACATGACCTAGGCAACGTAGCCGTTGTATTTTGATACGTTTAACTATGCTAACGTCTTCATACAGCTTATATAGATCGTGGTTCATACGCCGCTGATATTCTTCATCAATGCTAACTGGTCCATAAATTTTACGAAGGATCTTTATCTCAAACCCTCCAAGCACTGCTTCATCTGATTTCACAAGTACCCATGCCTCGGAACCCTATAACAACACGGGTGGTATCGGTGTCTTGAATAGTGTAATTTTCATCTTTCGAGAGGTGGCCTTGCTTTCAAATTGCATGCTAAATCCAAAGTATCATCTGTTTGCCAACATTATTCTTTGCTTTATTTCAAAGCAGATGGCATGCGTTTCGCTTACGGCGGATGGCATGCGTTTCGCTTTCTCCATATTCTTTATCTACTCGGGTGAACAAGACGTTGTGGGAGTTAATACCATCCATTTTGTCGTAAATCCATTTGCTGCCCGACCCACTTTCACTCATCTTCCTTCGATACTTTCAAACGCTGCAGTCGTCGGCATAGGCATGCGTTCGCTTGTAAGTAGTGTGCCATATTTATTCGCATCTGCATCTCGTATAATCTTCTCCAACAGGATATTGAAGAGATCACATGATAAGCTGTCTCCCTGTCTGAAACCTCTTTTAGCATTGAATGGTTCGAAGAGATTCTTTCCTAATCTTACTAAGGAACGCGTATTAGCAAGCGTCATGCTGCAGAGTCTTATTAATTATGCAGGTATACCAAACTCAGACATGGCTTCATATACCTTTGTCAAAAGCGACATTATAGTCAAAGAAGAGACAGAAAGTGTTGACCTATCCTTCTCAGTTCTTTTTTAGGATTTCGCGCAGTGTAAATAAGGTGGATTTGCATGGTCTAAAGCCGCATTGATACGGTTCAATTATCTCATTGACTTAATCCTTCACACTATCTACATCAAAATTAAAAAAAGTGACTAGCCATGTACGTCCGTCTGTCTGTCGAAAGCACGCTTACTTTCGAATTGGTAAAGCTAGCCGCTTGAAATTTTGCACAAATACTTATTAGTGTAGGTCGGTTGGGATTGTAAATGGGCGATATAGGACCATGTTTTGATATAGCTGCCTTATAAACCGATCTTGAATGTTGACTTCTTGAGCCACTACAGGGCGCAATTCTTATCTGATTTGGCTGAAATTTTGCATGAAGTGTTTTGTGTGCTAAATATGGTTGAAATCGGTTTAATAATCTGATTTAGCTGTCATATAAACCGATCTGGGGTCTTAATTTCTTGGACCTCTAGAGGGCGCAATTATTATCCGATTAAGCTGAAATCTTGCCTGACGTGTTTTGTTATTACTTCCACCAACTGTGCTTAGTATGGATAAAATCGGTCCTTAACCTGATATAGCTGTCATATAAACCGATCTTGAGTCATCACTTCTTGAGCCACTAGAGGGCGCAATTCTTATCCGATGTGGCTGAAATTTGCATGAAATGTTTTGTTATTGCTTCCAACAACTCTGCCAAATATGGTACAAATCGGTCTATGTTTTGATATAGCTGTCATATAAACCGATCGGGGATCTTGACTTCTTGAGCCCCTAAGGGACGCAATTCTTATTCGAATGGCTGAAATTTTACACAATGACTTCTACAAAGGTCTCCAAGATTCAATCGATTATGATGCGAATCGGAGCATAACTTGATAATGCTCCAATAGCAAAGCAATTATTTTCTGTTATCCTTTGTTGGCCTAAAAACGAGATACCGGGAAAAGAACTCGACAAATGCGATCCATGGTGGAGGGTATATAAGATTCGGCCTGGTTGAACCTTGCACGCTTTTACTTGTTTTGCAAATATTTACCCAAATTTCAGGACGTTTCACGCTGCATGTTGCATGGCCTATTTGATTCGGAAGCGATTACAACTAATTTCTGCAGCATATTAAATTTCTTCCGGTAGTTATATTCTGAGACAAGAAAAGAAAATATTATTTGAACACAAAGAAGAGATGGAGATCATAAGTCTGTTCGCGTACTTTTCCAGTAAAAATTTGCAGGAGAGTAAGAGCGATTTAATATTCTTTAAAAAATTCTTAAGCAAAAGTACGCGAACGACTTCCAGAGAAAATTTGCAGAAGAACAGCTGATTTTTGTTTTGGTTTGCTTTTTATTTGCTTGCATGGAAAACATTTTTTTTAAATAAAAAATGCTGGCGATACTTTTTAGGTATTTTTCTTAGATAAACGTCAATTTATTAACCCTAGAGTTAAAAGGCTGGAAGGGGAGCCATTTGTATATCTGTGATCTCTGTGTCGCTGGACAGCTATCACAAATTACCGTGCAATCCAATGGTGGCCTGTTGTACATACCGCATTGGCCCGATGGAGTCTTTCATTGGCCCGATGCAGTCTCTCAGTGTACAACAAACTGCTACAACAACAACCGTGTATCATCAGTGGCGCCAAATAGCGCAAGGCGCTGATTCCAGACAGAATCTCTACACTGATGCTGAAGAATCGGTATCTGCCTAAAATCGATGACCTTACAACTGTCCAGAGCCTATCTGAACACTATTATAGTACCCGATGTTTGGAAGATGGGCAGTCTGATCTCACTACTGAAACCTGAGTTATTTGAGGCTAAGGGAGCTTTCTATTTGCTCATGTGGCGGCTACGGAAACTTTGTTATCATTAAAGATATCTGTATCCGTTTACAATTGGCAGACTAAGTTGCACTTATTTATTATATTTTCATGTAACGGCTGAATATCATAAAACAGCTGATTTTCATAAAACAGCTGACCTTTACAAAACATCTGTTCAAAGTTGCACATTTCTGCTGGAAAAAAAAGTCCCAGTAAAAATTTGCAGGTTCCCTATTTTCTGTTAAAATTTTTATTTAACTTGTTGAGAAGAAACTTGGTTAAGTAAAATTACTTTCCAAACCCAAGTTAGTGAACCATTTGCCACTAATTACAGTTGAGTAAAACTTACCTAAAATTTGCATTGTTTTCCTTGTTTTAATCAAAATTAACCAAATTAGATTAAAATTTGCTAACATATTTGGAACAAGTGTTTTACCTTTTTTTATGCGCACCATTTTTCTGAGTGTACAGCTACAAAATATTTGGCGACTTGCAATAATGCAGCTAGCTATTTGAGCCATATTTGGCGTGGGTATTAGGAGGTCATAAACTAGAATGCTAAAACTTTATATGGGAACTTTATCCAAATATTAATCGATATGGGGCATTTGCAGACCTAAACCTACTAAAGCAGTAAGTTTGTTCTATCCCTACCGTAGTTCCTCCAAACACGGCAACTCAAAGAAAACAGGGCAAATGCCTCTTTTGCCTTAACCACAGAAATGGGATGTGAACATGACCCAAATTAATGACAGAAAAAGACTCTTTTAAAAGATAGACATGTTTTGGAACGAATGGCATAGTCGTTTACGTATAGCGAAATCCGAGGAAAGGACGTGGCAAAATAATGATTTTAAACGCACTTCCGTTTGCAAAGGGACAAGCAAGCGAATGACCAAGTTCACCAAAAATTATGAAACAAAAACAAAACCAGCGAAAGAAAAACGGAAAAAGGACTAGGCAAATATACACACGCCCTTTCCATTCTCTCCTACTCATATTTCCTCCTGAGAGTATTTAGGTCTTGACCCACTCACACTCCTAGCACGCGAATTTCAGCACAAATAGATACACATACCAATGCATTCTGTCACTCTACGCATGAAACCAGCAATGATTTCAGAATAATGATAAAGGATAACTGCCATAAAGGATGACACACATACTAACACGCATATGTATTACAGGTAATGCCACTGAAGGAGGGCAGCAGCAGCGACAGAACAACTGACGCATAATAAGAGATGAATAAAATATTTAAGGCTTGTTTTCGAAAGTTGACAATTGAATGGACTCTGGAGACAGAGAAAGTTTGGCGTTTGCACACTGCCATCCCTTATGGGTGGTAGTGAAGAAGGATGCGTTAAAGCGCTAATTTTATTTTGTAACTATTCAACCGATTCTAGTGAATTTATCAACTTGCCAAGCCAATTGAATAATTGTGATCGCCACTTTCCCATATGGCCAGGAGGCATCGCAACAGACACGCTTTTACTTTTTGTAATGCATGCGTCTAATAAAATTTCGATAAGTGCTTTCCCTGCTGAGAGTCGCCCTGCTGTGACGTCTCGTGACTTCACGGTATTAATAATGACCGCAGGCATCTGCCATCATGCCAGGTCTCTTCTGCACTACACCTCTGACAGCTGGAATTGAGTGATCCTTTTTTTTGGGCATTAAATTTTCAATTTGAGTTGGAAACATAAAGAAAGTCTTCATTTGTTTTATGTTGCTCACAACAAATGATATGAAATATATGAGTGTGGGTAAGAAGTTAGTTGCAGATGCAGAAGGGAATGTGAATGCTGTATATGGTGACATAAAGGTAAAGCAAATTACCTGAATTTTCGAGCAGGATATCAATTAATGCATTCCAATCATGAGCTGTATGAGGCATGTACCAGCACATTGACTTAATTATTAAAAAAACGACGCAGACGTTGTGAAAATCAAGGAACATACTCTGCATAAAAGATGTGCTAAAAAATTTTATATTACTAGCCAACCGCTGCGCCTCCTTTAACTCTCCAATATCCTTTCAGGGTGGGGACACTTCGTCCTGAATGCAGATATCGAATTCGTGCCATTGTAACTGATGACGCTGAACGCGTTCGAATCCTGGCGAGAACATCGGACAAAGCGGTGTTAAGCGCCTCTTAATGTTGGCGACATCATAAAGGTGTAAAAAGTGCCGATGGCCGCCATAGTCCTAAAACACCCTCCAAGCGGTTCATATTTACCGGCCATGGCAATATGGGGCTCAAATTAAAGGGATTTGGAAGTGCAGCACGAATTTGATATCCATATTTGAGTCGAAATGTCTGAGGTGCCATCCCTTTCCTAATGAGAACATTACCTTAAGGAAGAACATTACCACCAGAAATCGAGAAAGGGCAAGTTCTCACACATCAATGAGTGCTTTACGATTCAAGTTTAAACTAAATGAAAAGGGACTTTTTTTATAGCCGAATCCGAACGGCGTCCCGCAGTGCGACACTTCTGGGTGGACAATTTTTCAAATGACCCTGCATGGCAGCGTACCTCGCAAATGTCGTCAACATTAAGAGGGCATAAACACCGCTTTGTCCGATGTTCTCGTTAGGATTCGAACGCGTTCAGAGTCATAGGCTGCAATGGCACGAATTCGATATCCGCATTCAGGGCGAAGTGTACCCACCCTAAAAAGATATTATAGAGTTAAAGAAGGCGGAGCGGAGCGGGCCCGTTTCGGTTGGTATTTTATAATTTTAAGTAGAAAAAGAACAATAATACTGAATGTGACGCCACCAAATTTCAATAGCCTTCTTCGTCTGGTATTAAATGGATACCAAATGGTTTTAAAAATATTTGCCAAAGTATCATCCTTTTTTATTTTATCATAATTGATAAAATTAAAATGCTTAAAACAGAGTATCATTACCAAAAATATTCCAACAAATTCTCCTTTTGATTTAGACATAAGATTCGCAGGAGAACCATAGCAATGCGTTTTCTACTTGTTGCCTATACATTTGATTTTTTTGGCTCTTTCGATTCGAGTTCAATGAACTCTAAAGCTGTTAGATCGCGTCTTTGCATTACCGAAAAGTTTCCCAAATATGGCCTTACAAGGCGGGAAGTATTCAAAATTGAAGATTCATTTTATGCATGTCGAAAGCCTTTTAATGTTGTTGTTATAAAGTCCTCCAAAACAAATTATACTGAAAAAATCTCATAACAATACTTCCGTTTAATAGCGTTTGGTGATGGCATAGCAAATGCCATTAACGCCATGCCACATAACCCCACCACTCCAGCCACCATCATGAGCCATCGCAGCATTTCTCACACGCTCCACAACCATCCCAATTCCCACATTCCAACCACCCGATTCGAGTGTTTCGATAACAACATAAATTTTCAACGAACGCGTCTGAAATGGCAAATAAACAAATGATTCTGGAAATGTGTGAAGTTTTTACAGTCATTCAAACACATGAAGTTGCATTCGATCAAAGTGCATAGGGTCTACAAAGAAGAAATTCATTTCGGTTTATGATTATCGCAGTTTAGGTTGAATATGGGATTGGGAGATTTCAAAGCCCAATAATGAGTATTCGCTAGAAGCTTTACCTTCGTTGCAGATTCTACATGAAAACAGAAAGTGAATGCAAAATGCGTCGAGGATGGAATTGAATTGGAAATGAACGTCCAATTTGTCCGTTTGGGGAGTTTTGGGGATAGGGCGGCCCGATGGGTACTTAGACTCAAATTTAATAACATATTCGTATTCTACTCTCCAATACCTTTCATTTGATACCTATATTGTCCCGATCGGTCCACATTTGATTTTAGATTGTGTTTTTGGCACAAGGGGGAGGGTCCGTCCCCTTTCGATACCGACAAATGTAGCCTATGTTTCCTTCCTGACCAACCTACACAATATGCGAAAATTTCAAGAAAATCGGTTCTGCCGTTGTTAAGTCTATACGGAACAATCAAACCAAGTACCATAAATATTCGTAATTGGCTAATGTACCCATTTTGGCCGTTTTTATGGGGGTGGGGTGACCCCCTATACTTCGACATGAATTTGTATACTATATTCGTTATCTATTCCCGCGTACTTTTCATTTGATACCCATATTGTCCTTATCGGTCCACTTTTGATTTTGGGTGGTGTTTTTGGGGTAACGGTGGAGGGTCCACCCCCTTCCGTTATCAATAAATTATAAAACCTATTCCTACTTCCTGACCATATTCGTAATCTACTCCCGAATACCTTTCATTTGAGTCCCATATTGCCATGATCGTCAAATAAAACTATTTTAAGGGGTTTTGGGGCTGGGGCGGCCCCCCAGGTACTTGGACCCAACTTTTATTATGAAACTCGTACTCTCCTCTTAAATACCTTTCCTTTGAATCCCATATTGTCCCGATCAGTCCACTTTTTTTTGGGTAGTACTTTTGTGGTAAGGGGGAGAGTTCGCTCCCCTCCCGATATCAAAAAATTATATAGCCTATGTTTCTTTCCTACACAATCTGTGAAAATTTCAAGGTAATCTGTTCAGGCGTTTTTGAGTCTACACGGAACAAACAAACAAACATACAAACAAACACAAATTGAACTTTATATATTGATTGACCACCACCCGCTAATTCAGCGATGCCAAGTGTGCAAATGCGGAAAACAATGCAATATTGTCAGCACAAAAACTGTGAAACATCCAACGAAAACTTCCATGTCAGACAATAATCTTGATGTTGCATATGCTGACGTTAATGAATCGTTTACAAATTTTCCCTTCAAAAAGAAACCCCAGACATTTGCCAAAGAGGAAGTTCGGTCCGATCTAGCTGTGCAAAGGACAACAATGCTGATGGCGGAATTGCTCTGAACAGCAATGTCTGATTGCATGTATCTTCTGTTCTAAATTACAAATTGGATACCAAAAATTGTTGTGGAAACTGACAACACCAAATACGCTGGCTGTTGGGGTGGGAGTTCCATTGCGATGTCTTCAACTGAAATCAGACTTCAAGCATTTACAGATGTATGGTACTAGATACTATCAATAGTGGCTGATGATGGGCACTTACACTTTCTTACTTACACCCCAGCAATCACTTGGTAAGTGCATGTCATTATTTTTGGCGTGTAAAATAATGGATAACTTATTACCCTTAGATTTACTAGCTGCTAAAATGTAACGCGTTATCAACAGGAATACCATCTGTGTTACCGGTAGTACAATGTCATTCGATGAAGCTCAAGAATAAGCACTTATTTGAAATAATAGAATTATAAGAAATTATTATTACTTTGGCATTGATAAAAATGCCATTGAGAAAATGCGGGCAAAATTATCTAATACCCATGAGTGCTGTCCGTTGCAAGGTTAATCTCAATGATAAGGGACCTCCATTTTATTGACGAGTCCGAATGGCTTGCTACAAAGCCACACCACTGTGTCGTTATTCATATGAAAAATATTTTTAATTGTCTTCTGCCTCCCCACAAATCTGTTGATGGTTCCGCATGCTGTGGTCGTAATTTTTAAGAAATAAAAAATAATTTTGCTGGTCCAAGATTCGAACTCGGGACCTTTGTATTGTAAATCTTCTAATGTACACTCTGTGGCACAAAACCACTAAAATCACGCCCATGTGTTCGAATATTGTGTCTATAAATAGAATATGCCAAACAAACACAAAAGCATGGTCTTCTTTGATGAAATAGAATTAAAGTTTGCTTTTGTGTTGTTAGTTGATATTGAAAGGAGAAAATAGTGTCTT
Organism: Stomoxys calcitrans; assembly: GCF_963082655.1. Taxonomy (NCBI): domain Eukaryota; kingdom Metazoa; phylum Arthropoda; class Insecta; order Diptera; family Muscidae; genus Stomoxys; species Stomoxys calcitrans. The sequence goes on from NC_081552.1 coordinate 269,166,255, forward strand.
ACTCGAACAATAGTAATGTTGATGAATGCTTTGAAAACGGAAGGTTCTTGGCTCAACTCTCGGCTGAGATGAAGGTAAAGTTTTAATTTCATTTATAATTTGAATTATTCATACAAAATGTGTCTTCTTCAAAGAAACTGAGCATTGAGAACGTGGTGGAGGGGAAAGGCTCAAACAGGTTTGAGTTTGAGCAACGTTAAACTAAGATAATATGTCATTATATTTTTGTCAACTTGTATGCTTAGGCATAAGTACTTATTTTTGAACTATTTGTAGGCTTGTGCGGAAGGAACGATTTTACATAAGTGAGCTTGTAGTCCTATGTGTCCCGTTATGATACTAATAGTTACACTGACCTCCTTCTTGCTTCCTTTCAGTAATAGCCTCATCTTCTCACGATCTGGATCCCCCCACAGGATTTTCGCCATCCTACCGACCGTTTCGCTGTTTCTAATATAATATGCCTAATAATAAGTAGTTCTTAGTTTTCGAATGAGCTTACCTTTCTGGTTATTTGGTAATGAGAGTGGAAACAGTTAAAAAAAATATGGCATTGCTGTCATTAAAGGGTTAAGCATTATTAACACATTTAAATCGAGAGCAAAGCACGTCCGCCTAATTTTATGCCATATAAAAGCTTCTTCCCAATTAGGTGCCTCACGATGGCACCTCATTCGGGCTCGGCTATAAAACGGAGATATCTTATAGTTGAGCTTTAACTTGAATCGGACAGCACTTATTGATATATGAGAAGTTTGCCCTTGTTCCTCAATGGAATGGTCATGGGTAAGTTGTTTACCCTTCCAATTATACCTTATTATTGAGTGTCGCTCAAGGTCATCATATGACCCATCATCCGGGACTGTTTGAATATTTTCCTATTGGATCTTCCCTTGGCTCTGGTATTATATGAACATCGTTTATGATGAATTGACATGGTCTAAAACCATACTGATGGGGCCCAATTGCATATGTTATTGACATTAGATCTCAATTTTTTGCAGAACACGATCGATATTTTGTGTGTGATGCGTTTAATCTCATTACTTGTTCACTGGGCTGTCTATATGCTGAGGTTGGTGATCGTACAAGTTATGCTTGCCCAACTGTTAAGCTAAGTTAAAGCCCACGACCGCCAGCGGTCCTCAAAAGTTCGGCTTGCAACCCATCGGTTCCTGTTGGCTTATTACTCGTTAGTCGGTTTCGCATCATTTTGATCTTGTTGTGGCTTGGCGGTATAAGCATAATGCCGTTTTCATCGTTGGGTCTGAGTTATCTTCGTTAACGCTAAAATCCGATACCAACAGCTTTTTTGAAAACTGTAGATTCATTACAACTGCAGAAGCAAACCAATAGACTGACAGTGGAACATAAATGGCCCAGGAAAAGGTTAAACTTTCAAGTTGTTATTAAAAATTGTTTGTTTAATTTTGTTCGACCATTTTAGTTGATTTCACAAAATCTAAATATGTTATTAAAACTTTTTATAAATATTTTAAATCATTTTGCCTTCATATAAACGCCGGTTAATGATGCAACATCTTTTACAAACCTTGTGCGTATAAATATCGAACATATCCAAAATATATGCTCTTTTATTGTAGTCCTATCCAATGCAAGTCAGATGTTCTGTGTAAAACATCGGTGCATAGATGTAATGGTGAATTATCGATACCTTGCGATAACAGACAATAAGAAACGATCTTTCGTAATTAGCACTGTATAGTACTAAAATAAAACACAAACACACAAAACAATAATTGAAGATTTCAAAGCTTAGTTGTTGTTGTAGTAGCAGTGTATGGTACACTGAGGCAGGCAGGCCTTGCCGATGAAGGAATTCATCGGGTCAATCCGGTACATACAACCGGCTGCCATGGTATCACTTCCAACAACTGTGTTTAGCATGGTTCAAATCGGTTCATAACCTGATATAGCTGCCATATAAACCGATCTTGGGTCTTGACTTCTTGAGCCTCTCATCCGATTTGGCACAAAATGAGATGATCCATGGTGGAGGGTATATAAGATTCGGCCCGGCCGAACTTAGCATGCTCTTGCTTGTTTTTTTGTTGAAATGTCCACCGTTTTTGATAGAATTATTGCATTAACCAACAATGAATTATAAATTATGAACAGTTGGTTTTCATAAAACAGCTGTTCAATGCTGCAAATTGCTGCTGAAAAAAAATTCCATAAAAATGTACAAACTCTCAATTAGCAAACTCTCAAAATATTGTTCACTTTCCCGCTCCCTTCTGCTGACAAATATAGTACGCGAATGACTTACACTAACAATTTGTGCAAACTTGCACAATTTTTTGAGTACGCGAACGAACACACATAATAAATGTATTATGTTATCATTGAGATTTTTGTAGCGTCTCAAAAAGTAATCGCGAAAAACGTGTGTTTCCGACGCGTTTTTCGTGTTTTCTTTGAAGATATTTAAAAAGGTGGTCTCACGCGAACAGCTGTTAACAGCCGGCCTGGTTTGGCGGTATAAAGATGAGATGAAAATATGCATATTTAACAAGTTTGTCGATACTTTTGATTGTTGCAAAGAAAATTATCGAAACTATCGAATATCGAGCGAATATCTACGCCATGGTGATCCCGATGAGGGTTTATGGTAATAATCTTGCACTTTAAAGTGTAACATGCGTTGCAAATGTGTATAATTTTTGCACTCATACACACGTAGCAACAAACTTTCGCTTTCTCATTTGTTATTTGGATAATCATACGTACTGCTCCCATATGAAACGCAAAGGGTTAATAAATATGGGAACACTAGTAACTTAACTGCAACTTTATATCTTCATATATGAGACCTCTGGTTTCCGCAGTGATTCTTTAAGAAACTTAAATTTGAAACAAGAGACATATTTTTTCTTAATTTCGACTGGGCGTAAAAATGAATTTCTTTTTCCATAACCCCACAAGAGAGTGGGTGGAGACAACTGCATCTTTTTGAGGGCGAAAGCTAAACAAATCCATATAGGAAGTGCTGTGTGTGGCAAACAGTGACGGTGATTTCTTTCTTCTTTGTGCATTCCCTTTGTGGATGGCAGTTTGGCCTTCGAAATTTTGGAAGAAATGTCTTTGCAGTGTGAAAGCATGAACATGTGTAAGCTGTTAGTTTTATTTTCTAAGGAAATAAACGACCAAATGGGAAGACAATCATGATGCTATGCATTATGCAGGCAGAACAATTTTATTGAAAATCCATTCAGTCCACAAAAATCTTGGAAAATTCCTTCGATAAAAACACGCTCAAGCTTTGGGTGATTTCAGCAATAAATAAAATAAAGCAGACCGTTCGATGCCGGGGTGTATTGTTGGGACCGTCTTCTTAGAAGCATTTATTTGACTCGCAACGAACGGAACGTTAAGTACCAATACCCCTTATAATAGCTAATCTACATTGAAAGCCAACAAAGTAAAAATCGTTATGGACTCTTTAGACTGGGATTATATTCGTTTTTCACAGGCGAAAACGCATCTTAATCCGCGTTTACTTTTTTGAAACACTACAAAAATACCAATGATAACTTAACACTTTTATGTTTCATTACTAATGAAGGAAAGTCCTACTGAATGAAATCAGCTAGTTTTTTAGCTTCAATATCTATTATCTTACAAAAATTAGTCATGAAACCAGTAAGGAGAGGCAAAAGTCGGGCGGGGCCAATTATATAATGCCTTCGTATAAACGCCGGTTAATGATGGAACACTTTTAACACACCTTGTGCCTATAAATATCGGACATATCCAAAATATATGCTATTTTATTGTAGTCCTATCCAATGCAAGTCAGATTTTCTGTGTACTGGTGAATTATCGATATCTTGCGATAACAGACAATAAGAAACGATCAGTCGTGATTAGCACTGTATAGTACTAAAATAAAACACAAACACACAAAACAATAATTGAAGATTTCAAAGCTTAGTAGTTCACAAATACCACCGCTAGATGGGCCACCTTTTATATGTGGCGTGATTGTAGAGCTGACAAACTATCGATGGCACTATTGATAGTTTTACTACTACGTTAATAGTTATGATATCTAAACCACATTTGGTTCCTATGTTATAAGGCGTAAAAATACTCAATGTTTCAAATTTCAGCGAAACCGGTTAAAAAATTAAGCTTTTATGAGCTTTAGGCCCTTTATCTGGGGATCGGACTATATGGCAGCTATACCCAAACATAGTCCGATTTGATTCATATTTAGCTCAGATATAAGGAGGCTTAAGATAACCCTCTGATTCATATTTCAGCGAAATCTGGTAATAAATAAAGCTTTTATGGGCTTTAAGCCCTTTATCGGGAGATCGGTCTATATGGCAGCTATATCTAAATATAGTCCGATCTGAAGCATATTTTGGTCCTATGTTTGGAAGCATAAAACTACTTACTGTTTCAAATTTTAGCGAAATCGGGTAATAAATAAAGCTTTTATGGGCTTCAGACTATATTTGGCTCAGATGTCGATGTTTGACTACTCACTGTTTTAAATTTCAGCGAAATCGGATGAAAAGTAAAGCATTTATGGGCATTAGATCCTTTATCGGAAAATCGGTCTATATTGCAGCTTTATGCAAATATGGTCCGATTTGGCCCGTTCAAGAATTTAATCAGCGTGCATCAAAAAGGCATATGTGCGCCAACTTTCAGCTCAATATCTCAATGTTTTGAGTAAAACTAGTAAAACTAGCCGCTTGAAATTTTTCACAAATACTTCTTATTTGTGTAGGTCGGTTGTGATTGTAAATGGGCCAAATCGGTCCATGTTTTGATATAGCTGCTATAAAAACCGATCTTGGGTCTTGACTTCTTGAGCCCCTAGAGGGCGCAATTCTCGTCCGATTTGACGTGGTGTTTTAGTATCACTTCCAACAACTGCACTAAGTATGGTCCCAATCGGTCCATGTATTGATATAGTTGCCATATAAACCTATCTTGGGTCTTGACTTCGTAAGCCTCTAGAGGGCGCAATCTTTGACCGATTTGACTGAAATTTTGCACGTGATGTTAAAGTATCACTTCCAACAATTACGCTAAGTATGGTCCAAATCGGTACATAACCTGATATAGCTGCCTTATAAACCGATCTTGGGTCTTGGCTTCTTCCGATTTAACTGAAATTTTGCACGTAGTGTTTTGGTATCACTTTCAACAACTTTGCTAAGTATGATTCGTATCGGTTCATAATCTGGTATAGCTGTCATATAAACCGATCTTGGATCTTGACTTCTTGAGCCAATAGAGCGCGCAATTCTCATCCGATTTGGCTGAAATTATGCATGAGGTGTTTTGTTATAGCTGTCATATAAGCCGATCTTGGATCGGCTTAAGCTTCTAGAGGGCGCAATTCTCATTCGATTTGGCACAAATTTTGTATAACGGCTTCTCTCATGACCATCAACATACGTGTCTAATATGGTCTGAATCGTTCAATAGCTTGATGCAGCTCCCATACAAACCTATCTCCCGATTTTGCTTCTTGAGCCCCTACAAGGCGCAATTCTTATCCGAATGAACTGAAATATTACACAATGACTTCTACAATGTTCAGTATACATTTATGGTCCGAATCGGACTATAACTTGATATAGCTCCAATAGCATAAGAGATTTTGAAATAAATTCGTTTATGGAGTTCATGACCGCTTTAATTGTATTATTCAGATTGTCATCGATTCAAATCGCAAAATCGCCTTTTAATTATACAAATTTCTTTATGGGACACAAGTTTCTTAATAGTGTTCAGGCTTCTTAATTACGATGTATTGTAGGTGTAGAATATGTGAAAGAAGATATGTTATATTGAACAATGTACCCTTTGTGACACAAGACAAATGGCAAATGGCAAATTTGCAACATTTCTTAACTACGTGCCCAACATTGAGACACTTACGCATTAAACATTTAGATAGAGATCAGCTGGAAGATAAAAAATCTATTAAATGATAATACCGACCAGGCTAGGGAAAAGCTATACCATTATGTTTGTAATCCGACGAAAGAGCGACGAATGCGCATGCATCATTGTGGAACAGCGAAACGGTCGGTAGGACGGCGAAAAACCTATGGGGGGATCCAGATCGTGAGAAGTCGAGGCTATTACTGAAAGAAGTAAGAAGGAGGTCTGTATAGCTATTGGAATCACAACGGGACACATAGGACTGCGAGCTCACTTAAGTAAAATCGGTGCTGTAAGTGATAGCATATGTAGGGCATGCGGGGAAGATGATGAGACCTTGGAGCATTTCCTTTGTCATTGCCCGGCTTTCGCGTCTAACAGATACCGGCACATAGATGGAGACACATTACCAGACAAGAACCAACTTAGGGGATTGTCATTGAAAATAATTAAGGATTTTGTAGGTAGCCGGAAGTCCTAATTTAAAATTTTATTTTTAGAGGTAACTTTATAGTGTTTAGAGTGCACAACAAGCCGTTTACTGACTTAGGTCCATAGTGGCATGGCCACTTTTCAACCTAACCTATGTTTGTAATCCACTAGTCTAAAGGAACTGCATAATTAATTAACAGCATTAATAATATAATAAAATTAAACAAAACGAACGAAAGAGTGCATGCTGTAATCTGTTTTTGAATTCAACTCAATAGAGAACTGTTAAACAATTATGATAAACTTTGCAGTGACACCTGATTTATGGGGATAAAAGTGAGGCTGCTTTTGGTGATTTAAAAATTATGATTACAAATGTGTGTTTGAGCAATTGTTTCTGTTTAGCTACAGCACTTCCATACAGGAAATCTGTTTAAAGAATCTGTCAACAATCGCGGATACCATGTGCCACAATTTAAACGCATTTTTATTATAATTAATCAGCGTATCCTTTTTCGGTTCAGACAAATGAATAAAATGAGTTGCTAGCAACCAATTTAGTCGCAAATATAAATTATCATACATTGGACATATTTGTACAACAGACACCCTCTGAAAAATGCCTATCGTATATATGAGTTATTTATAAAATGATGAATATGACATTTATTCACGATTAGTTAAAAATTCCTAAAAAATTAGAAAATCATCTTTGTACAAATAAAACTAACTACTCATGAGTATAGATAAAATAGGTTACAACTCGGTTAAAGTTAGTAGTTTTCCTTTAACGATTAATTTTTAAATAGGCGAGAACTTTACTATACATGGATAAAAGCATATCATCGTTGACGATACCTTTTCTGAAATTTATTACTAAATGAACTATATACCATATATGAACTATACCAATATTGTTTCAATCGGTAAACATGTCCGTTCGGTGGGTTTTGGGCGTCCCCCTCAAATTATTTGACTTCAAATATTTATACCAATTTTGTGCTTTTGGGATCCTATAAGGTGGCATACAAAACTTCGCTTAAACCGGTGCACCCATCTCCTGATGTGTTTGAAAATGGTGGTAAGGGGGAGGATCCGCCCCCCTTCGGATATCAAAAAAATGTAGTACCCTATTTTCACCGGGGGATCAAACTCTAGCATCTGTGAAAATTTCATGAAAATGGTTTCATGGTTCAGCCGTTTTTGAGTCTATACGGAACAGACAAACAAATTATTGGGTTTCCCAAAAAGTAATTGCGGATTTTTAAAAAAAAAGTAAATGCATTTTTAATAAAACTTAGAATGAACTTTAATCAAATATACTTTTTTTACACTTTTTTTCTAAAGCAAGCTAAAAGTAACAGCTGATAACTGACAGAACAAAGAATGCAATTACAGAGTCACAAGCTGTGAAAAAATTTGTCAACGCCGACTATATGAAAAATCCGCAATTACTTTTTGGGCAACCCTATAATAAGCAAATAAACAAACAAAGCGCAAAAATTCCATGTTTATATAAAAGACTAGCTGGACAGGGCCCGCTCCGGCTATTGCTCTGCGCGACGTACCGAAATTGACTACCTCTACATTCATAAAATGGACCATTGAGTAATCTATAGAAACGACAACGCAAGTGTAGGTATTTAACAAATAATAATTACCTATTCCAAACACATATCCATCCACATTATGTAAAGGGAGCAGCAATTAATAAAAACTCTTATAAATATACAAAAAAACTAGTAGATGGGACATGGATGGAATGGAACAGAGAGCTCTATGTATACACTCGATGAAAACAACACTCAGTCAGTGTTTATAAATTGTGTTGGAATTCCAATTATTTCAAACACTTAACGCAGGAATGCAAAACAATGCCGACTTGTTATATCCGATAAAATATTGCGCAAATTGTCCATTGGATGGTGATAAACACACGAATGTATAAAAATATTTGAACACTTCAGTTTTGCCAGTTCCTAATGTATCTAAAGGAAATTGTATGCGCATTAACGTTTACTTTTTGTATGGAAGTCTGCGTTAAGATGTTTTATAAACAGTAGAAACTAACTTTATTTTCTCTTGGCTCGAATACACAATCTTTCTTAAAATGTAATGAAAACTGATTTCTGCATTCTTTGCATTTACGCAAAAAAAAACATCAACACCACGTCAATATAGAGGGAGCGCCAGATGTCTGGGTTCAAATTCCGGCAAAAACGTTGGTTCTCTCTTTCGATCTGCTTCGCTATACCCACAAACGGTGTTTAAAAAAAATGCCCAAAAAGCGGATTATTGAAAAAGCGTCACACTTTTTGTGACAAGCCCTTTAAAAGATTAAAATGACCCCTTTGTGGCTGATACTATGTTCGTTTTTCACCTTTGAAACCCCATGTTTTTGGTGATTACTATTTAAAAAACTACACAAATAACAATGATAAAATAAAATTTTTATTAAAATGTTACCATAAGTAATAAGAGAATGTCCCACTGAATTAAATCAGCAAGTTTTTTTTTGAAATCTATTGGGTTGCCCAAAAAGTAATTGCGGATTTTTTAAAAGAAAGTAAATGCATTTTTAATAAAACTTAGAATGAGCTTTAATCAAATATACTTTTTTACACTTTTTTTCTAAAGCAAGCTAAAAGTAACAGCTGATAACTGACAGAAGAAAGAATGCAATTACAGAGTCACAAGCTGTGAAAAAATTTGTCAACGCCGACTATATGAAAAATCCGCAATTACTTTTTGGGCAACCCAATATTATCTAAAAAAAAGTAATCGGCAAAAAGTGAATAAAGTATCTGTCAAAATCAGCGATAAGTGCAACTCTGATTTTGTGTATGTAACTAGTTCGCGCCATTTTTCGATGTTTGTGTGTGTTACGATTTTTAACCAAGACATATTCATTTACAGGTAGCAGTTGCCCAACAACAAAATATTGAGTGCACTGTCAAGATCAGTGCAACTTTGATTTTGAGCATGTTACTAGTTCGCGCCATTTTTCGTTGTTGTGTGTGTCATTGTTCTTAACTAAAATACACACACACACAACCAAAACTAGTTGACAGATAGTGCACTTCACGAGAAAAAATTGTAATCAGCTGTTTATGGTACACTACCTGGTAATTATGTCATGTTTAGTACCAGCTTTCGCGAACCGGTAACACACTCAAAATCAGAGTTGCACTAACTACTGATTTTGACAGATAGTGCACTTAACTATTTATTTTTATTTTTTTAATTTTCTAATTTTAAAGCCCTATAAGAGCCCATTCAATGAAATTACAATAAGCACTACTCTCAAACATAAAACTTCTTAAATTAATTATATGAAATATAAAAATTGGTAACTTAAGCTAAATAATAAGATAATTTTCAGTGTGTAAATTTCTATAAAATCTACTAATTTTCAACAAGGAGTCATTTAATTTTATTTATTTGTTGTTGGACAACTGCTCCTATCTGTTAAATTTATTTTGATATAAAGCTATTTGGATGAATTTTGGCAGTGGTAAACCGTCACCACTTTTTTCGGTGTATTGTGCAGATAGAGCCACTAATGGGATATATATTCGATACAAACAAACCCTCCGAATAAATTTCTTCAGTTCAAGAAGCCACACTATTTTACCTGTTGAGTTAGAATTTGATAGGCGAAGAACAGTAATGACCACCAATTACCACTTAAATAGAAAATACCAACATATCAACAGATCCTACTCCATAATACTTTTCATTTAATTCCCAATGGGTCTTACATGCCTTTGTTTTTTGGTAAATAATAAACGGATGCAAACTAATTTCGCTTAAAACGTGCATAAAACGAGGCGGTCCAGCAAGTTCCAGATATCTATGAATGAAGTAGCCTGCTTTTGCCGGAGGGCCGAACTTTATCGAAACCCATGAATACATATCACTTCAGCAGATTCGACTTTTAGATAGATTGCATAGTTCTTGTAGAATTGAGTTCAATATCGTCCTTATTGCTATATATAACTCCATCATTCCATTTAGACACAACTTGGTAGATAAGTTTAGGCGGTCAATTAACTATGATAAATACCTTACAAGTGTCACCAGCACTAGGAGACGATAACCACTGCTGAAAATTTTTTGATGGTCTCGTCAGTATTTGAAACCAGGCGTTCAGCGTGAATGCCGGACATGCTTACCTCTGAGTTATGATGGCCTCCAATTTCCTTTAATATGGGTCGAACAAGATGGTTTACCTAAAAAAGTGGTTAACCCTTTCTTAAATACCCTTTTTGTTACTTTTCGAAAATCCCAACGGTAACCCTGATCATAGGCACTCAGTATTAAAGCTAGAGCCGATGCCGCCCGGCCTCTCACTGGTAGTTGCTGTAGCCACATGTGGAGGTGGCGATCATCCTCATGCTCTTTTAGGCGAGCAAGCTCGTTCCGGTCTATACGATCGATCGCCGCGGGAACATGATTGGAGCTCAAAATTCCAGCCTGTGTGGTGCTCATAGTTAAGGGGCGGATTAATATACCTCAAATTTTCAACGGTGTTTATAATATCTGTTCTACACTTTATTTTTAAAGAGTTTCCTTATAAGACATTTATTTAATTTTCTACAATTTTACGAAATGTAAATCCCTAAAGACTAAACGGTATTTATTTCTTTTTACCTTTTCCCTTTGCCATAGCCTTAGGCCTTTGACTTTTGCGCATACTTCTTTTACGATTTTCAGCTTTTCGTTCAGTATTTTCTGCGTTACGTTTCTTGATGAATTCCAGGCGCATGCGAGATTTAACAATTTGTTCCGGGGTACGCAACTCTTTATCGGCACCTGTGCCAGCCCTCTTTTTGGCTTGAACTTTTGCATTGTGTCTGGCATGCCTGCTTACAGGATAACGCTGCTCGTGAGACAAAGGTCTAAATGTGTCGTCGTCACTACCGGCTTCTTTGGCCAATTGTTCCTCGATTTTGGACTTTTCTTTCCAATCGCTGTAACGACCGGTTTTAAACGAAGCCGGTATCCAGGCCCCAGACTCCGTGCGTATTTTATTTGCTCGTGGATCCTGAACAGCAACCATTTTCTTCTTTATGCGATCCCATTTCTTCATACCAGGCTTGTGACGTACCTCATTGGTTTCACGATCAATAACAGAGAATTCCGCTTTCATAGCTTGTCTTTCGAAGTTGTTGATAGCCAAGCCATCTTCTGTGTGCTTATCGGCAGATTGGTATGGAATAAAATTTTCAGAATCTTTGGCGTTAATCCTGCTCTTTTGCTTCTTTTTCGGTGTTTGTGTGTACAAATCATCCATGTTTTTTCTCTTTTTTGGAGCGACGACTTTTTTGAATGCAGTTTGAATTTCTTCTTCGTCGACATCTACCGCCGGCTTCTGTGAATAAGTAATAAAATTTTACTATTTCCACTGCTTACTTTAGTTGGCAAAATATGGCTCACAATTAGCATGAAGCTTAACAGAATTGTAATTAAACATTGACAAACGTTAAATTCAATTACTAGTCTGTTTGTTCTGGGTTTAATTCTCGATTTTACCTTAAACACTAATTTTTACCACACAAACAAAAGGCCAAAATTAGTTTCTTGTGTTAGAAACTTAACTGGTTTTATTTAAGAAACCATATGGTGAAAATGTATGAAATGTTGGCACTTTATTGCGTGAAAATTATTAGTTATTTCAAGGGATGAAAGGAAAGGTGATTCCTTGAACACACCAGATTACCTCTACGCACATTCATTTCAACTTACCTCCACCGTATTGGATTTGTCGATTTGCTTCGTTTCTTCCTCCTTATCTAATTCTTCCATTTTGGAGCGATACTTCTGTATGACTTCCGAATGTTGTGATCGCTTTGCTTTCATCACCTGATACGGAACCGATTTCTGGGCGTTGTTCAGTTCAAATATCGTCTGAAACAAAACCATTTTAAATGATTTCACTATTTCTAAACATGGTCTGAGAAACACTTTATAATTTTCGACTTGCAACTCACATTGGGAGGCTTAAAACTTTTCATTTGCAGCAGTAAATCATGTCTCTGGTCTTGCAATTTACGCTCCTCATCGGCTATTTGTTCAGCTGATTTTTTATTTTTTCCATTTGATGAAAGCTTGGGTGCAGACTGAACAATAAAATCCTCCAAAGGCCTAAGGGCAAAAAATTTCAACTTTTTCACTCGGGCATTTGAGTCTGTAGATGCCACTGGTCTGGATGATAGGTACTTCTTGTACGCATTCTCGCTAGTACGCAGCACTCCACTCTTTAATGAGAAGAAACGAAAAATGTTTAGAAAGGGTTTTGCTTAAAATGAGAATTTCTTAGTACGCACTATATTATGGTTCTTCTTTATCTCCATCACAGTCAAATGCTCTTCCTCCAATAGCTCTTGCGGCACTGTACCAATTGCCTTTGAATCGTTTATGTTGAATTCTCGGTTCAAAAACAAATGAAGATCCAACACATGAGCAGCATCATCAACTGAGAAGATGGAAAACGCTGTACCTGTTCGACCAGCACGAGCGCAACGACCCACACGATGAACAAACAGTTTTGGTTTGCCTGGAAAGTGCAAATTCACCACATAATCCAAACTGGGTATATCGATACCACGAGCAGCAACATCGGTAACTATTAACACGGACACTTTTTTGCTGACAAATTTTGCAGTATTAATTTTACGTGCAGAAGGATCTAAGCTAGAGTACACAGATGTGTTTGATATGCCACAGCCCGTTAGGATCTATAAGAGTTGGACGATTTAAAAGATACAAACTTTTATCCTATTAATTACACTTACAAAAGATATCAGTTCCACATGATGTTGAGTCCCAGCAAAAACTACCGTTTGGGCACCCGCTGGAATAACGTACTTCAAAAGGGTAACTAGTGTGGTGTACCGATCATCTGAACGACAATAAACAAATTTCAAACTGAGGGCTTCGGGTAGTTTTGATTCCACATCTGTAAAAGAATATAAGCAAAATGTAAGAAAAACACTGTGTTTGTCTCAAACCAAACGCCTACCTAAACGTATAAGCACAGGATCACTCAGACCAGCTCTAGCAAAATCAACTAACAGTTTGGGCAGCGTTGCAGAAAACAACACCATTTGTCGAGATTGAGGTAGGCGATGCAATGTTTCATTTAATTGTTCGCCAAATCCCATTTCAAAGAGACGATCAGCTTCATCAAAGACAATGTATTCTGAAAAAAGATTTAACTCTAACATAAGCATTTCATTTCAAACTCTTGTAGTACCACCTACCAACGGAACTTAATTTTAGATCCATTTCGACACACAAGTGCAAAAATCGACCCGGAGTGGCTACGATGACATCGGGACACGTATGTATTGCCGAAAACTGCGAGTCCATTGAGTCGCCGCCCAGCACCAAAATTGTTTTCAAATCCATGAACTTGCCCAATTCCTTTATAAACTTATACGTCTGCACGGCCAATTCTCGGGTGGGTGATAAAATAAGTGCCCTAGCTCCTTTGGTGGGATCCCTTCTTTTTAACCGTTCGAAGAGAGGTATTAGAAAACAAGCAGTTTTACCCGATCCCGTTTTAGCCATCGCTACAACATCCCGTCCCTCCAAAATAAGGGGGATGGTTTTGCGCTGAATGGGTGTAGGTACCTTATAGCCTCGTTTAGTTATTCCCTTTACTACATCATAGCTAAGTCCCATAGATTGGAAACCACCGCTCTTTTTGGCTTTAGCCGAAGGCTTTGATTTTAAAATATCGATGCCTTCGCCGCTTCCTCCACCGTCCATGGATGGGAATCCCGGAAGATCATTGACTTTCACCTGCGCCATTATTATGTAAAGGAAACATTTCAGTTGAAAAGGTAAGCGAATTATTGAGAATCTTACCATTCTTTCATCCACTTAGTTGCTTTTTTGTTGTTCTGAAAAATACACGTGGTAATGTTAGTGTATTTTATGTTTTGCTGAACAGCTGTGTTATGTTACCACCTTGAACGCCGAAGACTCAGAGTTGCCGTACTATATTTGTTTTATTTTAATAGGCTTTTCACTTCTTTTTTACTGCAGTTTTGCAAGTTGGCGAACCTAATACCGCGAATTCACTATATCCGAATAGACTATAGTAGAAATCATAATTTATTCTTATTTTTTTAATTTCATAAAGTTTTAAACAAAACAATATATGGTTTTTAGCAGTAGAACATTATTTATTTTATTATAAATTATTTAAAATATAATATATTTAAAATATTGTAAACAAAAAGTTCGAAATTAATTCGTGGTGGTGAAAAACTTAATTGGTTTTATTTAAGAAAATTTATGAATCTTTGACACTTCATTTGGCTTGTTTAACAGCCTACCGGATTTGCCAAGGCGGATTTAAAAAGAAGATCTCACGCGAGCAGCTGTTAAGATGTCAGATTTTTGTTGGCATTCTCTTTGTTGTTATCTTCTTTCTCGCATATTCTCTGCTCATGTATGCACACGTATACACACCCACACACAAATTTGCTTGCGCGTGTTAGATAAAAGTCGATCAATCACTTTGGATATAGCTGCCATATATGTATATCGCCGATTTTCACGTCTAGAGCCAAAGCAAATGCATATATTGAGAAATCTTGCAAAAATTGTGCACAATGCTTTCCTCGATGGCTCCCACATCTATCTAAGAAGTTTGGTCTAAATCGGTTCAGATTTAGATGTAACTTCCATATCTATGTTCGTCAGATTTTGGGTAATTTACAATAATGTTGTCATTTGTCAACGTATTTGTTACAGTTTGAACAAATTTGCTAGAAAATGGATACGGATTGTTTAATAACCCATTTTCTTTTATTTTTTTTCTCTCTCTCTCTCTCTTTCTCTATTATTTTTTTTCTCCTTGGTTCTGATTTTTTTTTTGGTTGTGATTATCGTTATTTTCATAAAAAAAATAAAAAAAATCAGAATTCTTGACAGAGAAAGAAATGAAAATAAGAGATATACTCTTGAAAGTTTACGTATACAACAGAGGATAGAAACGTCGATGAACACGAAAGAGGACAAAGATAATACAAAGCTACAGTATTCCGTTGCAATAGTTTAGAGTGTAAACATAGTTCTGTAATATTAGTTTTTAATTTTTCGCTGCAATATTTTACTTTTTTTTTAATTTATTATAAATGTGTCGTGATGTCCAGTTTTTTAATAAATTAAGAGAATAATGCAAATGTTAACATATGTAAGTAAAAACAATAAACGTAACAAAACAGAACAAAATATTTAATATGCGCCTCTAGATTTCACTAAATGAACTCTTGAAAAAGTCGGAAAAAAGCCGACGAAACGTCGAGAAAAAGATGAAATAAACTTGTTTTATTTGCATTTTGAAACATATTGACCCTAACAACCCGCAAAAATCACGTAATAATCACATAATAATAAATTAAAATAATAATAATGATAAAATTAAATAACTCCTTGTTGAAAAGGTAGATTTGATAGAAAATAACACAATCGTTGAATTTATTTTTTCCAAATCACAATTTACCAAGACACACCTTTAAGGCGAACCAGCCAAGGCCTTACCACTACACAGTCAAGCGGAGGCATACTTACCAAAGTTAATATTCATCGACACATGGAAATTTTGTTTTTTATACTTATTGAGTAGAAAATATTTTATTATAATTTCATTGTGTGTAAAACAATGTACAGTACATGAAATTACAAAATTGTTATTTTTGTGTAAATATAAAAAGTTGTAACAGCTTATTTGTTAATTAATTAATCACTTATTTATGAAAAGCGTTAGTTTCACAAAACATATTGTAACTGTAATGCAGTAATGATAGTTTTAAACAATGTAGGCAAATAGTATGGTAAATATAAATACGCATATTTTATATTCTTCTTTATATTCTATTTACACTATGGTTCCTATGCGAAAAGGAAAACGTAACATATCGACGAGTTGTGTAACGAACAACATGAAAATAAAATCAAAATGAAATTCAATAAAGTCGAATCACAAATTTGCAATTTGATTCGAAAATATAACGTACGTATAGCATACTTCCTTTTACGTGCGGACGTAGGAAAAATTTATGATATTTCGCCTAAATTGCTTAGCATAGCTTGCTTAGAAAATAAAAACTTTCAAAAATATATTTTTGAAATGATTATCAGAATAAACGGGCAGTACATTAAATTAACTTCGTTGTGGTACAAAAATCAATTTGTAAAATCATCGTCTGTTTTTTCAACTAATAATAACTCCTCCAAACGATCGATGCGTTGGCGCATTTCCTCTTTCTCCTTTTGTGCCAAGTCGAATTTTCTGCGCAGCTCCTCGTTCTGTTGCTTCATCAGCAGCAGTTGGCGGCAAATTTCTGTGGTGGTTAGCAGCGGCACCACCGGTGATGAGCCCGCCGCTGGTTTCGTGTCTTGAAGAACTGTGGTTCGACTGGGCGCGAGTTTAATTGTTTTGGCTGCGTTCACCTGACGCACTGGTACAGCACCCCCCAAGTGTTCTACACGTTTGGCAGGTACTATGCGCACAGATTGCTTTGTTATTGCAGAATGTGGTTGTATGGTTCGAACCAAAGTTTGTTGCTTTGGCATTTCGGTGTCGGCAACATCGTTCTCATCCTTGCTGGCTATTTGTATTATGTGGGGCAATATGTCCTCTTCAAGTACGACCGCCGCATTATCCTGTGTTGCGTTATGTTTGTTGTTGTTGTCATTCTTCAAATCGACTTTTATCTGAAAGGGACCGTAAAAATAAATGTTATCATGTAGTAAACCTTTGTCCCCAATGAATCGCATCGCTGAACAACAAAAATACTATTTTCCTTACTAATTACATGTAATATATGTGATGAACAAAAAACAAAACACATTAGGAAAGCACAAATTTATTTTCGACAAATAAAAAAAAAGTTATAAAAAAAAACGAATTGACAAACCTGTTGCTGTCTCAATTGCATTGGCTGGCGTACATTGACCACCCGCTGTTGACTGTAATACAGAAGAAGAAAGGATAACCTTAACCAAACCCTAACAAATAAAACTGTATCACTTACCTTGTTACTGATGGCGGTATTTTTTGCATTGACTTGAGGTTTGTATTCCCATACAATTTCTTAAAATCGTTTAGTGATATAATACGTATGTTCTAAAAAATATCAACAAAGTGTTATTCGTTGTTTAAAGGGTAAGGTATGCGGTGACCACCTAAATTACCTTGTTTTTAGCCATTTGTTGTTGTTGATTGTCCTTTGCTTTTGATATTATATTCGGCTTTAACTTACTCATATTTGTATTTGTGTTGGAGGAACTGACATATGCATCGTTACGAACTCTAGGCAAAAGATTTTTGCTTACACTATTGCTTAAATTAGAATTGCTATTCTGTATTTTCTTTGTTTCGTTCAAAAGGAGTTTGCCACCTTCTGATAGCACCAGCTGTCGCCCGTTCTGCAGTGCCGTATTAAGCATGTCCTTAGACGTATCATCTTCGGGCATCATTGAGATGCCGTGAGACTTTAACAGATTTAGCGTTGAATCTCCAATTATACCAGTTTCTGCAAATAGTCATATTCACAATTAGATATACTATGTGTATGTTTATAAGACAAAAGCTAGCTAATTTTACCCTTAATATTTTCCAAGTCTTCTATTTTTGATGCCGCATATTCACTTTGGCTCATGAACTCATCATCCTCAAGCTCACGACTCTTGGCAGCATTGCCATTTTCCTCGCCGGCGGCGGCATTGGTAAGGCCCATAATCGAGTTAACTGCCTCTGAAGTTTCTTTCTATAAATGAGTCCAAAAATGATGTTATTCTTGCATTACGTACTAAATTGGTTAGTTGTGGAAAAGGTTAAATTTTTGAAATTTTTGTGCTTAGGGGCCGAATTGGTAATGTCCAAATGCGCTTGTAGCGGAAATATTAATTAAACTTCAAATCAGTACCTACTCTATGCTTCAAAATAGTCTTCTAGACGAGTTTAGTTCATTTGCAGGGATTCCAATAAATGTTCAGTTTAAATTGAATAATGTTAAAGAAAACACAACAAAAGAAACATTATAAGCACGCAACTATTTATTGTGGCATTTGTTTACAAAAAAAAAAAAACATTCTAACTTAAAACGAAAAATAGTCGGGTTTGGTGTGGCTTTCATTTTCCCCCCGAAGCTGCTTGAGATGATCATGCTGCTCATGACTTGCCCACATTACATGTGAAGGTTTTCATTGCAAGACATTTTTCAATGTTGGCACCTCGTTTGCCTGATAATCCCAAGCTGTTTCTAGGAACGAAAATAAAAGTAAAACTAGCAACAGACTCGGATATTTGCATCATTATAATTGCGGCACAAGGCAAACAAAACAAAACACCCTGCATAAATCCAGCCAGCGCCCACAATAAAGTAATGAGATGAAAAATTTTACTGCAAATGGGCAATGTCATGATGTGGAACCTGGTACGTTATCTTGAACAATTCATTCTAAAATTAGTCTTTTTTAGTTGTATTTAAAAAATATTTCATTGTTTTAGAGTTTAACCCGGAAAGTCCATAGGCCCGACTTTTCGGGCATTTGAAAACATTCAAGAAAGCATACGCCCTAAACTCCAAAAAAGAGCAAATCAATTGAAAATAATAAAATTTTCCGTATACCATACTAGAATAAACAGGAATAGGAAAAGTTTTCACTATTAAATGTACTTTTTATATAAAAGAAATAAATTAAGTGTTTCTTGACAAACTACATGAATTGCTACTAGTTTAGTATTTTTAGAAAACTAGCGAAAAGCGGAAAATACGCCATTGCGTATTTTCTATTTCAGATAAAATCTATCTATACTGGCAGTAGAACACAGGATCATAGACTCTTACAAATACATTTATATCTCATCCGACTCAAAATTTTCAGTGGCAACGATTAAAAATAATCTAAGAATTAAAAACTAAGATAATTTCAACTAGCAGAAACAAAACCGAGTGATTCAAAACTTGTTGTTTATGAAGAAAAGAGATGATTTAGCCCCAATTAAAAAATAATTTTGTAATTTACTTTGCTTTTGAATTATAAATTATTTTTACAAAACATGTTTTGGCTTTGCTGTTAACTTTTTTTTGTTGGATCACTTGTGTTTTTCAACGTTTTTGTGTTCTTCCATTTTCTTCTTCTCATTTTTCTAAAGAAAGAGGGGCAAAAGAAAACGTTATATTTTTATTCGTTACAACTTATTTCCATTTTACTCTGAGAACCATAAGACATCTATACAATGTAAGAGTCTATGCACGGGATAGCATCTAACGTGCAATTGAGTTGTCGTCTAACAACGCAACCAAAATAAAAATCTGTATTACTTATGGCAATTTTTGTAAATTAATGCCCATAAAAACGTTTTGGCAGTTCGGTAGGGAAACAATTTCTAGAAAAACTTTTTATTTTTGTGTTTTTGATGGCCAATGCAAATGTTTAGGATCGGTAACTTTGCACGAGTTTCCTCAAGGCGGATTTAAAAACGTGGTCTCTCGCGAACAGCTGTTAACAGTCGGCCAGGTTTGACGGTATTAAGATGTCAGATTTTTGTTTGCATTCTTTTTGTTGTCATCTTTGTTCTCGCACATTCTCTGCTCATGTACGCACACGTATACACACAAGCACACAAAATTCCTTGTGTGTGTTAGCAAACCGTCGATCAGCTTGATGGCACAATGGCGGATTGCACCATATGATTTGTGGTTGTTGTACGAATGAGACCACCTTTAATTGTTTCGCCATGGAGTTTCCCCTTCAATTGTAAATTGTAATTTGTTAAGATACTCGTTCAGTAATTTCATTATCGTTTTGTTTATAAAGATCAGTAAACACCTCTGTCGAAATTTTCGTTACCGTCGATCAGCTTGATGGCACAATGGCGGATTGCACCATATGATTTGTTGTTGTTGTACAAATGAGACCACCTTTAATTTATTCGCCATGATTGGCTACTAAAAACACTACCAAACGTGTTCCTCGTAGCCAAGCGTCGAAATAAAAAAATGTTTAACTATTCCGCGTTGCTTTTGTGGGATTTGTGGGCAGAGGTGCATTTTTACAACGCGACGCTCTTAAACAAAGCTCATTCTGTTTTGGCTTTTACGTAGTCCAAAAGATTGTCAAGTACAATGAGAGTGGGTACATCATAAGTTTGTTGGTGAAGTTTTCCAGCTTATGTGAAGTAATTGTTATCTTTAAGGCAGAAATTGAGAATTTTGAGTAACGCCTTTTTTTTTGGACAGGCAGTATTATTTCGAAGTGTATCCCATCTATACATTAAGAATATTTCTTAATGGACTAATATATCGCTATTTTAATAAAGAACTATACGTTTTATTTGGTTTTGGATTTGGTGAAAATTTTCTTAAAAAAAAATGTTTCCACTTGATATTATGGTTTATTTTCTAATAAAACAAAAGAGCCATTACAAAAAAACAAAACATTGCTACAAAAGCCACAACAACATGTTTAGTAATACGTATTTTCAAAGATAGCAACTCTGAAATTGTACACTTCGTGTGATACGTACAAAATTTTAAGGAAAAAATTTATTCTCGGGTAAATGTTCGACTCTTTCGATTAAAGCGAGCTCTTACATAATAGAACATACATGTAGACACATGTCTATGAAAAAAATACAATACATATGAGAATACATGCCGATTTGACATACATAAGGAAAGACTTTTGCATACAGAAAGTGACAGCACATATCGTGTCATAGCAGCTCAAGTTTCGTATCAGGGAGTCCGTATGAGAAACTAAATAGGGAGAATTTTTTAAAAAAAATTTAAATTTGTACCGGTAGTCGTTGGAATGCAAAAATCACCCACCCGCCAACAGTTGACGCGCCCGGTAGCTCTCCGCTGATCTTCTCGTGATGACGTTAACCCCACCCATAACAGAGTTCCAACCCGTATGATACTCATAGTCATAGCGTGTCATGGAGTAAGTAAATCCGTCGAAAGATAATTTTTTTAAGCAACAATACAGATAAACCGTATGCATTTCATCATTTGATCATATTCTATTAACAATATAGAAACAGTAAACAAATGGACCAATCCCATGTCAGCCGGTTGCACATACCGGATTGACCCGATGTATTCCTTCATCGGCAAGGGCTGGCGCCTCAGTGTACAACACACTGCTACAACAACAACAACCAATGCTTAATTACAATATAACTTCTTAAAATATCACATAATGATTTTGAAAGCAGGCTAAATTAACTGCAATACAACAACTTGTTGCTTTTTTTTTAACCCATTATAAAAGGTTTTAGCACTCACCTCATGCTGTTCGTTAAATGTCCTATTTGCTTGAGCTTGACGAGCGTTTTCCAAATCTTCCAATAGATCGGCCTGTTCGGTCAGTACAGCAATTGCCAAAGGCGTTCGACCGAACTTTGTGATCACAGTGACATCGGCATTATGTTTTAACAACATTCGTACAATGGATTTATGGCGTCTCTCAACAGCCCAATGTAAGGGAGTCATGCGAAGCTAAAACATTGATATTTGTGATTATTCCAAAACAAAACAAAATATTATGAGGGACTACCATATCCTTAGGATTCACAGCGCAACCCTTAGAGAGCAGCAATTCAACTATCTGCTCATTACCATAGTAGCAGGCCAAATGCAGTGGAGTGCGATCAACTTTTGTCTTCGAGTCTTTATTTATGCCGCCATTTAATAAAACCTGGCAAATCTCATACTGATTATTCATTGCAGCAAAATGTAAGGCGGACATTCCCAACTGGATTCCCAAATACCAACACATGTTGTTGTTGCCGAATGGAAGAAAAAAAAGTTAAATGACAAAAATAACAAAAAACCTGTTGCTCTTGCCGTCGACTTACCCAATCGGATGTAAATGGTGCTCCACGGAACAAAGCATTCTTCACCCCCTTTACATCGGAATCGCGAGCGTATTGCAGCAATTGTTTTCCCAGGTCCACAACAGTAGTGGGAACACTAAGCGTGTTGAGCGACTTATTGGACACTTCTCCCTCAGTGCGCTGCAAAACAGAACTTTTGCAAATCATGAAAACCGAAATTAAAAGAGAATACTTACAATTTTGTAATTCATCAAGTTGGCAAGTTGATGATCCAGGCTGGCAGATCCTTGATTTGTTGGGTATACTTTACAATCAGCCCGGAGGGTGGCCACAATTTTATTGTTACCACCGCCTCCAACCATTTTGATATTTCTGCACTTCCTCTGGCTTATAGCAAATTATACATTCTTATACGCACAACTATAAAAATTTAAATAAATGTTTATATTTAAATGAAAAAGGAAGAAGAATTTGTTTGTGTTTTAATAGCAAAAATAATAATCGTCGATTATGATAAATAATGGACTGTTCACATTTAGAGACATGTCGTCGATTATAGTTTTGTTAACGTATCGTAAATGTAGGTAGATACATGCATTTATGCTTTTTGAATAACGTTAACGTATCGTAAATGTAGGATAAATGCAATTATGCGTTGCAAAAAAGGTACCTATACACATTTTTGGTTAAAAAAAAATCTATCGATTTTGATATATGTTCAAAATTCATGCAAACGAAATGTGAAATATAATTTGTACTGAATCTTAAGGTGGAGTTGCATACCTCGGGCAGCAATAATGCATGCATGTCAAAAAAATTAAAATAAGTTGGTTTGTATTGTTATTCCGCATCTGGCGGAATAAGTTAACGAACTCTCAAATTTGAACGCGCTTCAGGGCGCAAGACATATGATTGGGATTTGTTATTGACGATTTCCACTAAAATTAATGCTTAAAATGTCATTAATAAGCTTATTTTTAGAATTTTGTATGCAGCAAAAAAACATGGTATGTAACGCAAACCAAAGGACGCATGTGGGCGCATTTGATGGCTTATGTACGCATAAGTGCTGCGCGTGGTATGTAACTCCACCTTCACATTCCGATTTCTTTCTGCATACAGCTGCATTCACGAGAGTATAACCAGCCCTTCATTATACCGAATAGGTGGCATCTAACTTGTTTTTGGCTTATAAATTATACAATATTCTTGATCGTCTCGACATTCTGAGTCGATTTTGCAAAGTCCGTCCGTCTGTGGATATAACGATGGCGGTCGAACGCGTAAAGCAAGCCGCCCGAAATTTTACACAGATATGTACTTAGTTTTGATGTAGGCTGTTGGAGATTGCAAATGGGCCATATCGGCTCATATTTGGATATAGCTCCCATATAAAGTGATCCTTCGACATGACTAGAAACTGAAAATATTATCCTATTGAACTGAAAATTTACACAAAATATTCTGTTACGACTTCCAAAAATCGTGCCAAGTTTGGTCTGAAGTACGACGTTCTAACAAATGTCACAAATGTGATCCAACTGAGCTCAAGTTTTGGTTTAAGCTTATTTACTGAAAACTGTCTATACCGTATGGAGCTGGAATTACTCGGCAAATTACAAATTTGCCCATGAACATCCCAACAATGCATTGCAAAACAACAATTGCCATATTTTATATAATTTCTATCCAGGATAAATGAGATATAATGGATAGAATTCCAATGCATAGTTGTACTGGATAATCATCATCATCATAGTAACTGATAAATCTTGATTTATTAAAATAAAGATCAAACTCATGCATTGGACAAGAACATGAAGTGTGACAAGGTTTTAAACTTTTAAGCGCCATACTCACATCGTAAACACGTTTTCGAGTAAATTCTTAATAAAGATGGGATGGAATATGTATGCAATTTTTTCTGTTAAAGCAAGCTCCATAAAAAAGTACAGTGCATATATGCATACATGCGGATTAGAGCACGAGCTATTCGCGTATGATGTACATAAGGAAAGTCATGGGGGATACAAAAAGTTACAGGACATATGTAAAGCACATATCGTGTAATAGCACCTTAAGTGTTATGTCCCCCAATAGCTGAGCTTCGATTACCAGTGCGAGGGTCGTCGATTATCTTCCGCGGCTTTGGTCCTGCTGAATCTGTCTCATTTTAGACTACCACTATAACCTTAACATTTCCTACGTCCAGGGCGTTATGCTCGTCTCAACAGAAAAATAAACAAAAGATTATAATTTCCCTTAAAATTTTAGAACTATTTTTATATTTTTTAATCCGGTTGTTTTTGTCACTTTTCTTAGTTTATCGTAGCGGTGCAAATAATCCCGAAATTTACCTCCTCCCCTCAAAAATGATTCAATTATTTGAAGTGGCAACATGTTGAAATTCCTTTTTAACAAAAGTGGCAACTCTAGTTAAAAGCATAAAAACAAACCAAGGAACGGAAATTATAATAAGATGAAAATACATTTTCGTTTGTTTTGAATCTTGTCTTAATCTCAAGTACATATTATGTTCACGCGTCTATTCTCTCCATTTAAGGCTATTATTATATTCTCATTGCGCATGGTACCACTATTGTCATTTGGCCGCCATCGCCATCACACATCCACATCCGTCTCAGCAAAAGCGGAAGTCAGTAATTTGTAATATTCTCCACAATCGTACTTACCTTTGCAGCTAAGAAAAAAGTTTTTTAGTTAAAATACTCCAGACTAATTATGTTGTATGCTTCTATGCACTTGTTTATAAGACTGCGCTGGTAATTGTTAAAAAAATTGTTGAATGTTAGATTACGTACGCGAACAAAATACTAAAGAAAAAAAAAATAGCACAAAACACAGGGATGCTTAACTCTACAACCTGGCAACAGAGATGGGAACCCTTTATTAAAGTACATGTTTTTCAGTTGGCATATGCACTAAAAATGTTCAATTTGAGCTCTAGGTTTAATGTATTTTGGAAAAACGGAAAAAAATCAAGAAAATTAATATTTGCACTTACAGATACAAATATTTTTCTACAATTTTTTTCATGATTTGGTGTGGGATATTGCCAGCTTGAACCAGTGCCAAAAACATGACATGCCTCCCCTCCCTTCAGGGCGGCTAAACGTAACGAATTTACGTAATTTTGACGACATTAAAAGCGTTCGTGTCCTCAAAAATCTGTGCAAATTTGCACAAATTATTACTGGAAGCTGTTCGCGTATTTTATTTAAGTGAGCGGGAAAGAGCGTGGAGAGAGCTAAATTTTGAGAGTTTGGTAATTGAGACCTTGCATATTGCTGTTTTATGAAAATCAGCTGTTAAATTCGAAAGATAAATAGCAAAAGGGAGTAAAGGCTATTCCGTGGGATGGCGTCCAACTTTTTTTTGCCCAAAATGCATGACAAGACGGTGCCACACAGCACGCGTAACAATGGATTTATTGAGAGGCGAGTTTGGTGAACATTTTATTTCACGTTCCGGACCGGCCAATTCGCAGCTTAGATTGTGCGATTTAACGCCTATTTTTTGTAAAACTATGTTTAACCTTATGTCTATACCAGGATGTACTTATAAGGTGAGTTCATGCGAACTGCTGAGTACAATTTTCTATTTTTGTTTTTGTAGTAAATCTAAATGTCAAATGCTTGATAACACAGCTGTGATTTTTTTTTTCTAAAATCTCGAGAGGATGTCCTATTTGATCCGATATCCCACACATAAGCCACGAAACAGTGTTATAATGATGAAAATACAAAAATAAATCACATTTGAAGAAGATAAGTTTTAAAACAAAGTTTATTTCTAAAACCAAGTTGACATTTCAACTTACGGCATTTGCCACTCAAGGTAGTTTCTTTCAAGATATATTCATTTACAAGTAGTGGCAGTTGCCCAACAACAAAATATTGAGTGCACTATCTGTCAAAATCAGTGATAAGTGCAACTCTGATTTTGTGTATGTTCGGGCCATTTTTCGTTGTTTTTGTGTGTTATAGATCTTAACTATAATACACACGCACACAACCAAAACTCGCTGACAGATAGTGGATAAAAAATTTACGCCGCTGTCTACGGTACACAGCAGGTAATTATTGTATGTTATGGTTTCCTTGGGGGTAGAGTTTTGTTGTTGTGCTAATGACCCTACCTCTTAATTGTAGCATTTGTACTACATTGCTACACAGGTTATAAGTAGGGTATAACCTGGGTAAATTAAAAAAAATCTCATGTGCCTCGTTTTGGGATCTTTGAAGTGATTTCAAGCTTACACATTTCCTATAGACATATATCATTGCAATATAGGTAAAACCATGTTCCCACCAGATCCCAAATCCACTTGATTTGAGATAATCTCCAAAACCAGTTTCCACTACGATTTATGCGGTATTTATTTGTCAACAGTGACATTTTTGACAGCGTTTTTTTTTTTTTGTATTAAGCATATGCATTGCGGTTAGCAATTAAGTTTTCGAAACGATTTTATAAAATTACTACTAAATATTATAATTTCAATAAGAAATTGTCAGATGTTTAGAAAAAGTGCTGCCCAAAAATCCCAATAATAACCGGTACTCAATGCAAATGCAGAGTTGCATTTTAATTTGGATTTGCTGCAAATCTGCTGAAAGAAGTAGATTTAGTCACAAAACACGAGATTTCCGAAATCTCGTCGCAAATATAGTGAAAACATGGTATAAAACGCATTTGAGATTTGCATTAACGGCCTTTGCCAATCAAGGTAGTTTCGTTGATGAAAGTTGTTTGTTGTTGTGCTAATAATATTACCTCTTATTTGTGCCATGAAATAAATATCAAAATCGATAAAACGATAAACACAAAATTTCATTATCGATTAGTCGAAAGTCGATCCCTACTATATAATGGTCAGATACTTGTGAATTTGGAACTTGTGAACTTCACAAGTTTATACTAATCTATTGCTCTATTTACATTTATATAACCTAATAACAACCGGGGAAACAATCGTACGAATTTAAAACGATTAACGGATTCGCGAACGTAGACGCAAATCGATCATAATCAAAATATTGAAGTAAATGAAGTGAAAATTAATGAGTTTAATATGGAAACTTCGTTAGATGAAATGTTTAGTCAGCCAAAAGAAAATGATAACAAAGAATGTGACGATTCGTCGTATGGAACAAATACATCAACGACTTCCTTATCAAATTATTCGCCATTATCGTCGTCGTCGGCATCATCATCGTCGTCGTCGTCGTTGACAAGTAAATCCTCTACGCTGGAAAGAATGAACCCAACGATACTAAGCTTTGGTGGAAGTGATTACCCTCAAGTCATACAGGAAGGTGCACAACATGTTAGTCAACAGGTGCTCCAGCAATTAGGTTTTAATATTTACGATGATAATTTAATTGATATCAATTACAATGACCACCAACCTACAACCAACATAGTGTATAACAATAGTTGCCCTCCCTTACTGGTCGGCAGCAGCATCAACAACAATAATAATAATTATAAGGAGATCACGGCGAAATTATTATCCAATGACACAAACTTATACATTGATGATGATTTCTTATTGAGCTACTTAAGTCATCCAACAGACAACTCCCAGAATGTGACATTAACAACTTCACCATCATTTTTTGCACCTTCATCGTCCCATATCGTTGATTCATCATCATCACCATTATTAACACCGTCATTACATGATTCGGTCTATAATGTCCCGCAGATACAAAGTAGTTCTTCCTCGAATACGACAACTGCTAGAAGGCCATCATCGATATGTGTAAATGAAGATGCACATATGTACACGGACACATCTACAAATGTTGGTGGCATTTGTTTAAAATTTGAGTATATGTTTGAAAATGAAAAATTGATACAAGTCCAACCCCCACCGCCACCCATAATTTCGCAGTCGAATACAGTGGCGACGCCAGTATCATCATTTGAAACCATGGATTGTAATAATCCACGTTTAGTGGACCAAATCTCTTCTCCAACAATACCACATCAGGAACAACAGTTAAATACGACCAATACAAATGAAAGGTAGCCCAGTTAAAATCCTTGACATTCCTTTATCTTTCAATCAGTTGAGATTTTCTTTTTAGTAGAGGGCTTTAAAATTGCTTTGTACAATTTGCTTTTTTTTCTTGTATGTGAAAGCTGCATGGCTAAATTATTAAAACTTTTCCTTAATTCGTTGCTCCGATATAGCCAGTAGAAGTTGGGAGCAGAATGATAGTAAAGAATTTAATAAAGGCGCTACCACTGTAGTTTCAATTTACAAATATGCATGTATTGTAATACATACATATATACCTATAATACATACTATTTTGCATTTAACTATGATTTATATGCGACCTAATCCATAACATTTTAATAACATATATTGGCCGTCAAAATATGTACACATTTGCGCCACTTCTATTACACTTACTCTGTGGGTGATTTTCCCAATATCCCAGCTAATTTACTTACCGCCCGGATAGGCATAATTTGGAAGATATCTTGTTAATATATGCAAATATATTTGGAATGCAATGTGTGCATATGTTATACATTTTAAACGCCCTCAAATGGGGGAATAACATTAATCTGGTCATTGGTCAATTAAACAAAACTTTGCTTTGTTTCTTATGTTTAGATATTAGAAAATTTCTTAAAATAAACCTAAATATTCATTGTTGTACACATGCGATTGGATGTATTGTAGAACAAATACATTTCAGCATTTATTTTATTTATCGTCCGCCCCCATGAAAGTTTCTCACTCAATATAGAAATATTTTTTGTGATTGAAAACAGTTGAGTCTAATTAATTGTATATATATATACTCACATGCGGTAGTTTCTATTCAAATTTGTAATACACATATTTGTTTAGATTATAACAGACGTTACATAGTATATATCAACATTAGACTTAATTTTTTATGTCGGCTGTGACAGTTAAAAACACCCACCCAGCTTTCATCTTTTATTCATCTAAACACAAATCCTAACTCTGTTGATCGTATAAGAGTTATGCTTCTAAGATGAAATAATTCGTCTAAATTGTTTTTTAATATTCTAAACTACCGTTTAAATTCATTTTTGTCCTAAGAAAATTGTGAGCATGTACACAAATGTACTTCCCTCCTATCAAAAGGGACAGCTGTTAAGAAGTTCTTACAGGTTCTCGCGAATGTAACGAAATCACCACCGTTGCCCACTAAGGGTATCGAGTTCATTTAATGCCCTATGTGTGGCGTGTCTTGGGTTGTGCTTTTCCGCCGTATGTTAGTTATTGTCAATTGTTGTTTCTTTTTAAGTTATTGAAATGTCGGTATCCTAGTTTTCTTGTATATATTACATATTTTTTCACAAAATATTCAAAGCGCAATCACCCCGTTTTCTCGTAAATTCGTTTATTTTTGGAATAAAACCAAAAAAAAAAAAACAGGTATATGCAAAAACTTTAAAATATATATATATAAGACATCTAAAAACAATAAATCCCGGCACGGTTTAACTATGAGGATCACACAGGCTGGAACTTTGAGTTCCAATCTGTGTGGCGTTCTTCGTTATCACAGGTTGCGGATAGTGGAATGCTCCATACGGAGTAGCTTCAACTGCAGTCGCGGACAATCTGCGTCATCGAGTGGAGAGTGTCAAACCCCTTTTACACTGCTCTTTAAAACCAGCGCTTTTAAGTACTACGGTTATAGATATTTCATTTAGGGTTTTTGGTTCAAAGCATTGATATTATACTCCAAATTTTGGTATTTTTTATTTTTCTTTTTACAATTTATTTACAGAGCTCTGCTAACCCCTCAATGGACCTCTGTTAATACTTCTGTTACTCTCTCGCACTCTGTTAACAAAGCGGTTTGTGTCTCTGCTAGTTAAATTCGGAATTTATCTTCACGCACATGACTTTTGTTGCTTTTGATTATTCCACGCATGTTTCAGTCTTCCGAATCCAACATTAAAATAAATTCTCAAAAACCCCAGAATGTTTCAAAACTATTATGATTCGGACGATAATATAAACTTATAATATTACAGCCATACGTAACCCAGATGTCCTGCCAGTAACTAGTTGGTACCATCATCTATTTCAGTAGATAATTTTAAAGCCCATTTTGTCTCTGCAGTTTCATTTAACGCAAAATTCTAAGAAATTTAGTAATTTTTGCAGTTGGCCCTCGAATACTATTTACCGAACTAGTAACAAGTACTGCTAACAGGGTCGGTTTAAAAAAATGATCGTGTTTCTTGCGTACAAGAAAGAATTTGCACCACCAGAAATTCACATGCTACTGATAGTTTCGCAAACCCCAGGTTCGAGTCCGCCGGTCGGCAATTTTTTTGTGCTATTTTTTCTTTAAACTAATTTTAGAAATATTTCCCACTAAAAATTTTTTTTAAAGTTATTTCTGTACTTTTTTTTAAATTTAATTTAATTAAGAAACTTATTGCTGTGTAGTAATGCTTATTGCGTTATTCCATCGTAAACAAAGCGATGTCGGCAGACTAGAGGATGCGTGTAAGACTACCAGACATAAGTTGATGAGTTAAAATCTCCTCGTCGAACACTGGCAAAACTTATCAAATTGTTTAAGTAGAGTAATAAGTACAGAGAGACAGTGACAGAGTAAAAACCGAGAGTAAGCAGAAAAAAAATATTATTTCAAACATTGACACATGTCAAAGGAAATCACTTACGCAAACGCATTTTAAATTTACAAGTTGTGTACACTGAATGTAAACAAAAGTGGAACCAGTTGTGATTACTTTGGAACTAGTGAATAAACAGGTTTGGAACTAGCGTCTTGGACTACTGGCAATTGATAAATACGTTCTCACCAATGCATTGGTTAAAGTGATATAGGGCTCCCAAAGTAAGGCCAAAACAGTTGTTCATATCTATACGCAATCTTGATATTGCTTCTATTGATAAGTGATATTAAAACGTATGTATATTGAATGGCAAAATAATTTATTAAATAAGTTGTGTGCGATTACAAAGCATTCGTAGTTTAGAAATTTTAAAGTTTCTTGGTTATATTTTTAATTTGAGGGAAATAAACTGAAGACAACATTTTAGTTTGTATACAAATTGCAAATTACAAATTTCCCTATGAATGGTTCATTAGATATCAGCGTAGGTACTCCTCTGATATCAATGAGTGAAATAGTTTAACATTTTCTGCGCTATTGTTGTTGTAGCAGTGTGTTGTACGCTGAGGCGGCAACCCTAGCCGAAGAAGGACTCCACCGGGTCAATGTGGTACGTACGACCGGCTGCCAGGGGTATCTGCATAATTATGAGATGCCTTATTATCGTTCATCATAATTTGAGTCGGGTAGCATTCATTCTTCCGTTTGTGTTTTTGTAGGTTCAATTTAAATATAATTCTTTGTTCAGAATATTGTTATCAATGTGCTATGTTTCATTGGTCAATTATGGATTGCAATCTTTGCTTCAGTTGCATTGCCAAAAGGACAATTTGATATAGAAATTTCCATTCCTGTATTGAATTGCATACTTTTTTATAGTTTACATAGTTCAAAACACTTACGGCGAATGAAACTTACTAAAATTTTCAACTTAATTCTAAGTTGAGTTGAAATCAAATCGGAGAGGTGTGTCGTGAAGTCCCATATTACATTAGCTAATTTATACTTTAAAATGAAACAAATAAGTGATTTCGAAAATCTAATCTAGTTGAAGTTAAAAAAATTATGATATTGATAAATGTTTATAGGAATCCGTTTGTGGTATCAATATAGACTTCAACTATGCAATTTTTATACATACTCGTGTATCTCATAGTAACAAACATTGAGCTGTAAACCGACAGACAGAAGGTCGGATTACACTCTGATTTAAGTTAAGGTATTAGCAAAGTCTATTACCAATCACCTTTAGCATCTTAGAATGACTTTTCGCTTTTGAAGATATGCCTATCTGTGGACATTTGACAAAACAACTTAGGTCAAATCAACATCCCTCTATTTGTTTTCTTAAATTGCATATGACAAAATAACGTATATTAAAATGGTTGCGTTTTTCAAGAGATTCAGAAAAAATACTGGTGTAAAAGACTCCTTAAAGTATGCTCTATCCTTTATGCTGTTTTGTATGCTATTTTAAATGTTTCTTCGCTCTCCTGTAAATTGATATTTTCGAGATGCAAGGATTCTGCAGAAACATTTCTTGAAAGGAAAAGTTCTTGGTTGTTGTTGTTGTTTTTGTAGCAGTGTGTTGTACACTGAGTTGGCAGTCCTTGCCGTTGAAAGACTCCTTCGGGCCAATCCGGTACCTGCAACCGGCTGCCATGGAATTGGTTGTGAAAATTCACATTGGATTTCGCAAAGATGTTTTATTGCTAGTGTTCTTCTGAGTTGAACTTAATTACCAAGAGGGTGTAACACACAAAGAAGAGTTTGTTTTTAAATGTGTTTCGAAGAAAACAAATTGCCAATTTTTTCAGACAAAACAGGACACATATCACACCACTAGTGGACGCGTTTTGCATGAGTGATAAGGTCATCTGCTTCATGCACTATCGTAGTACATATCCGTCTGCCTGACCGGCCTTCAGTTTCAAAGCCTGTAATTTTTTGAACTTATAGTTATGATCATTAACATTTAGCCCATGTGAAATCTTTACCGCGTACTACCGACAAACCATTTAACTGTAGACAAGCTTTTTCACTGACCAATATGTCTTCAGACAAACTTCAATTCACCTCTTTGGTTTTACATATTTGTTATTCTTCTTCTGTCACCGTAGAAAAGCTCTGCCCGTCAATGACATTCTCTCCCTTGTTTGTTACATTCTCTTGGTCATTAAGCTCAACTCAGAAGAACACTGGTAATTGATTCACAAGCCAAACAAATAAACAAAATATGTTTTATGTTGTTTTTGTTGTAGCAGTTTGTTGTTTTCCATCTTTCGTCTGCTTGATTCTGTTGAGTGTGAAGACCCAGGAACTCTGCGACTAAGATGGGGTTCGTCCGCAGGGATCTGGGTCTGAGTCGAGTGGGTCTGGGTGGGCAGTTAAATAGATGACTTGTATCATGCGGTCCCTGGTTACAATCGGGACATACATCTTGCACGTCGGTATCAATCCATGCTCCATGCCGAGAAAGGTCAATTTCTTCAGGTGCAATTGGAGGCGGTCGTTCTCCAAGGACTACATTCACCCGGTAGCCATTTACCGCATCTGCTACCGTGTCTGCATGAATGTTGTCTAGACCTGCTTGATATGCCGCTTGATCCAGAGGTTCTCTCTTGTAGCGCTGAATCTCACGCTCTAGATCATGTAGATCTACCTTAAGGCTTCTGGGCGGTGGATGTCTAAGATGATGATTTGGATGATCTCTGCGATAACAGCCCAAAAGGTATTGCTAAGACAGCAAGTAGTTATGTCTTCGCACTGGTAGGATCTTTGTCTCCTGATGGGGTTGGTCCACATGAGAATTGAGGAGACAGCCCGTCGCTGTTGGGATGGCGGCATTCTGACAGATCTAAATATTATTCCACTGCGTGTCACAAAGTTGATGTACCTGGCCAACAAGGTTTCTTTGTCTGCAACCCAAGTGCTGCCAGCAGGTGACTTGAGGACCTTGTTTCTACTTTTGACTTTATCGCAAATTGCTGTGGCATATGGGGAGAATGTGTAAGAGCTGTCAAAAGTGACGCCAAGTATTTTGGGACACTTGATGGTGGAATCATTTCTCCATCGACCAGCACAGTCAGCTCAGTATTCACCTCACGCGTATTTGTAGTGAACAATGTGGCTGAAGATTTGGTGGCAGATTTCTTGCAGCGAAATATGAGGCAAGTTCGTTGAGGTAGACGTTCAACCTATTGGAGATGTCAACAATGAGTGGGGGGCCTGATACCATGATCATACAACGTCCGCATATGATACGATCTCTATGCCGTCTGTTCTATATTAATCTGAAGCAAATATCCTAAGCTTGGTAATTTGTTTGTTTAATATGTACAGCAATACAGTGTCTAATCTGGCCATAATTGCAGTTTCCAAAAGAAAAAAATATAATATAGAAGCCGGTCTAATATACAAGTATATATTTATTTGTGTACCACATATGTCTTCTCAAAATTGCCCAAATAAAAATTGAACACTTTGATATGAGAACAATTCTGGTGGTAAAGTCCCACGCAACATAAATAATTTATGCCACAAATTAAGAAGAGAACGTAACACACTCGTAACATTTTGTGAGAAAGAAATTATGATTGGAAAAGTCACAAGTCTAAAAATAGGATAAGAAATAAAAACAGAGAATTGTTGTGCTGTGGATAGATGAGCACATTAATGTGTATACATGGCTATGATTTGGTTTGGAAAACACATTTCGTGTAGAACAATTTTTATCGAACTATGCAGCTTGCCAATGGACCACTTTAACACATGTTTAGATAATCTGTACGATTTAAGCCATATCAATGCCTCCTATTTGGATGGATCAGATTTTGCCAATTGTAAATTTTGCCCATGACCATTCCACTAAGGAACAGGGGGGCAAACTTCTCACATATCAATGAGTGCAGTCCGATCCGAGTTTATGGGGCCTCCTTTTTAAAGCCGAGTCCGAACGGCGTGCCACACCTCCTTGGAGAGAAGTTTTACATGGCATAGTACCTCACAAATGTTGCCAGCATTAGGAGGGGAAAACCACCGCTGAAAAGTTTTTTCTGATCGTCTCGCCACGATTCGAACCCAGGCGTTCAAAGTCATAGGCGGGCATGCAAAAACCCAAAAATCACCAATCCATCGCCATCATTGTCTTGGAAGTGTTAGCCACTAAGCAAAATATCATGAAACAAATATATACAGATGTATATTAATTTAACATTTCTTTGCTATCGGGGGCGTTAATAGCCGCCAATATTGTGTTTGGTTGTCCGTGCTTTTCTATACTATATGTAAATATTTAAATTGCAATTTGTGATTTGTGTAACATGTGTGCATATTTATTTTTTCTTTTTTTTTTTTTTGCTAATAATCGCTATTCATTTCATGCTCGTATAATTTGGCAAATTTTTCTAAATTTTCAATTTTGTTTCAATTTAAACTGTGAAATAGAAATTTGTATGACGTGAACACCTAAGGAAAATGGCTGTTGATTTTGTATTATAACCATGGTCAATTAACAGATTCTGACAATCCTAAATCCTAAAGGGAACAAGATTTGTTAAAAGTCCACCGATCGAAACATTTTTAATTGGTGACTGATAATTAAGTTGCATTTTTCAAATCATTCCACACTTTGTATCCAATTTTTTTTTGTTCTTCAAGTATAGCTTTTCTTTTTGCTTATATATAAGCCTTTTAGTAAATAGTGGAATATTCTAACAGAAAGCAGTAAAAGCGTTCGGCCGGACCCTATCTTATATACCATACACGATGGAATGCATTAGTCAAGTTCTTTGTACGGGTTCTAAAAAAGGGCAATAATAGGCCAATCAATAAATCCCATCCGGAGACTCTAGAAGTCAAAAAATGGGAGATTGGTTATTTGGGAGGTATTTTACATAAACCGATTTAGACTGTACATGGCACGGATGTTGGAGGTCATTGTGCGAAAACATTGAGCGGAATTTCAGCCAAATGGGATAGAAATAACGCCCTCTAAGGACCCCAAATCAAATCGGGAAGGATCAATATTTCGAGGTATTACAAACATAATGACTAAATTAGTATACCCGCATTCTATGGTGGGCGATATGGGAATAACATTGAATACTTAGGTCATGAACCAACTTAGGGGAGTGGTATGGAAAACAATTAAGGATTTTGTAAGTAGCACGGAGTTGCATACTTAAAATTTTCTTTTTCAAGATTACTTTTTATTTTTAGATGTCCATAGTGGCATGGGGTGGATTAACAAACACACCCTCCCTTTAACCTAACCTAACCTATTTATTTATTTGTAACGAAACTCAGTAATACTAAGCCTACTCGGCCAGAAATTCGCATTTCACAGTATAATTAACGAATTTTAGGCCAAGTAGTCTTAATACTAACCCTGCTCGGTCTGAAATTCGCATTACAGAGCATAATTAACGTAAGTGTATAACAAAACAAGTAAAAAGGCGTTGGATACCCACCACCTCGGGTATATATGTAAACCACCTTTCGTCATTATCCAGTAAAAAATGCATAGATTATGCCCCCATAGCATCTTTATCAAAATATGGTCCGATTTGGACCAAATTTGACACGGATATTGAGTGGTCTATTAAGTACAAGTCATTGTTCAATTTTGTAGAACCAAATATTGGTCTTTTTGGTAGCCATATCCAAAAATAGACCGATCTGAACTATATACGACACGGATGTCGAAAAGCCTAACATAAGTCACTGTGTCAAATGCCTTTTATGGGGCCAAGACTTTAAATCGAGAGATCGGTTTATATGGCAGCTATATCAAAATCTGAGTCGATGTAGGCAAAATTGAAGAGGGCTGACGAATGGCCTAACACAACTCACTGTCCCAAATGCTGACGAAATCGGACAATAAATGGGCCCAAAACCTTAAATGGAGAGATCGGTCTATATGGCAGCTACATCAAAATCTGGACCGATCGAGGCCAAATTGCAGAATGTTGTCGAAGAATCTAACACAATACACTGTTCCAAATCGGGCATTAAATGTGGCTTTTATGGGCTCAAAACCTCCAATCGAGAGATCGGTCTATATGGCAGCTATAGCCAAATCTGGACCGGTCTCGGCCAAATTAAAGAAGGTTGTCGACTGGCCTAATCCAACTCATTGTCCTACATTTCAGCAAAATCGAATAAAAAATGTGGCTTGACATTGAAAGACATTTCAAATATGGTCCTAGAAATTCTTGATATATTTAGCTGCTGGTTTCTACTCGAACGTGAAAAATTGAAAATGCTTCAAAGGGGAAGTGGCACACCACTTCTCACAACTTTCCCAAGAAACGTACGACAAACTCAGATATTTGCTCCCGAATGCGAACATGTAAACAAAACGAACAATAGTATTCAAAATTCGTTTAAGCTTGCCTATAGTCTTCAGATAGTTAAAGGATAGGTTAGGTTTAAGTGGCAGTCTGCCATCAGACTCACTTAGACGTTTTCGTCCATTGTGATATCACAGCAACAGAAGAAGGAAAAAGCCTTCTAGTTCCTACCGTTGAACCATCCAGATTGCTTTAAAAAGCTCAGTAACTTGCGAATGTTCACATCCGCTAAATCAGACATGTTCTCAAAGAAATTAGAACCTAAAGTGAAACTCCTTCTAACTACTAGTGGGGGAAACACACACAAAAGATGTTCTATAGTCTCTTCTTCTTCAATGTCCCTACAACATTTGCAAAAGTCGTTGCTGGCAACCTTCAGTCTGTCAGCATGTTTTCCGATTAGACAGTGACCTGTCATGAGGGACACAATGACTGAGACGTCTGTTCTAGCCAATGACCTCTTCAAGTCTAGATGAGGCCACAAAGTTTTCGAATGCTCACAACCCCCTCTTTGTGACCATATATCATTCGTTATCCTTCGGGCCTGGTCCTGAAAACTTAGCTTACATGTAGCTAGAGGCATACCCACAGATTGTAAGAGTGTGTAAGGTAGTACCTATTGTATCCTATTCCTATTCCGATTTTGCACGTAGTATTTTGATATTACTTCCAACAACTGTGCTAGGTATGGTTCAAATCGGTTCATAACCTGATATAACTGCCATATAAACCGATCTTGGGTCGTGACTTCTTGTGCTTTTAGAAGGCCCAATTCCGATTTGGTTGTAATTTTGCACGAGACGTTTTGGTATCAGTTCCAACATTTGTGCGAAGTATGATCCAAATCGATCCATAACCTGATATAGCTGCCAAATAAACCGATCTGGGATCTTGACGTCTTGAGCTTATTAGAGCGCAATTCTCATCCGAAATTGAACAAATTTTGTACAACGACTTCTCCCATGGCCTTTAACATACATGTGCAATTTAGTCTGAATCGATCTATAGCTTGATACAGATCCCATATAAACCGATCTTCCGATTTTGCTACTTGAGCCCCAAATCGGACTAAAACTTGATATAGCTCCTCCTCCTCCGTTCTTATTAATTATTCTTTGTTTGCCTAAAAAGGGATACTGCGCAAAGAACTCGACAGATGCGATCCATGGTGGAGGGTATAGGGCCATTTTCTCCTATATCATTCCGTTCCAAACTATGAGTCCAAAATTTCCAGTGGTGTTCTTCACCTCATCGTTTCCTGCACTTTGGCATTGAAACCTTCTTGCATTATTGTTATTTCATGTTTCTTCGCCATATTCAACTATTTATCGATTTCCAATTCTTCAAATTCATTCGCGTTTGCTTCCCACTTTGTTGAGTACCCATTATTTTAATAAGGATGATCCTATTAGATTTTAGAACACACCTTTCTGTGAATTCTGATGTGGGTCCCTGAGTGGTGTACCGTAAAGTTTCCTGATCGCAATTCGCCGCTGTCTGTCCACTACATTCTGCTGATAACTAAAATATCCATTTTAAGCATAGATAGGAAAAGTGAATGTTTGCTCATCTTGGAGCTTGTGGAGGATCGCTACCTCCACAAATAGAAATGTAGCAAACCATGGCAGCCGGTTGTACGTACCGAAATGACCCGATGCAGTCCTTCATCGGCAAGAGGTGACGCCTCATTGTACAACAACACATTGCTACAACAAGAACGGAAATGTGGCTACAGCAATATCACTTAAAATTCATGCTTGTCCTTGCATAAGGACAAGTTAATCAAAGTTATTCTTTAATGTACATATGGATGTATTCCAATTATAATTTATTGTGCGTATGGTTCTGTATATGATACATTTGCATTGATTTAGACTTTTGTGCCAATGACCAAGGTCAAGACTATATGAGGCCATTCTGTTTGTTTCAGTTGTGCTCAACGCTCCGAATACACAGTAGTAGTAGTAATACAAATTTCATCCAATAACAAAATGCTATATAGTTTGCCATCACCGTTTCACCAACGGTTTATTTTTTCTAAATAAAATAATCCCTTTGTTTTGATTTCTGTTTTTGGCAATTTGTATTCTCTTTTTTTTTTTTAACGATTTTCTGCTTTATTGGAAAATTTTTTGAATTAGATATACGCGGGCTGCTCTGCGCTGCGTTGTGTTGATGTTTATGCGACTAAATCCCAAACAAACGAATTAATATTGTGTGTGTGTGTGTGTGTGTATAAATGTATGTATTTCCTTCCGACCGCTAATGTTTAACAAACGTTTTTTTTTTGTTTCTATTTTCCTATCATTCTCTACTAAAACAGAAACAGATATATAAAAACAGGTGCAAATTCAACATATATTTATAAATAATTTTTTGTTTCTTTGTGGCATAATTCGCAATTTGTGTTGAAAAGCCGGCATATTTGTATGTACGCCTATATAAACGCTGCTATGCTCCTCCAACTATATACAAACACACATTAATAAAATGATAAATTTATAGTTGTTACATGGAAGTAAATAATGAGCCGGATGAGCTTTCATTATGTATACGACCCGGTGCCTTACACAAACAAAAAGGAGAGCCAACTTACGCAACTGTTTCCTTTGAGGTACTCTAATTTATTATCCGCTCTATAAAACTACTTCACTACCTACCATAACTATGCTCTTGTGTTTTTGATTAAAAACTTAACACTACTGGACAATAATACTCACTATATGAAGAAATCAGGAAAAACGTTTAATCTCATACTTGTGATAGGCGATTGCCTTCTAAGGATTTTAGTAAATTTAAACTATTTTACATGGACATCCTCAAGTTAATTTTATAAGCCCGAAAGTTTTTATATACATATTTATTTATTAGTACATATCTATACAACTATTTACTTTTAAACTTGCCGTTTGTAAACAGCTAACTATTATTTATAAATAACATTTTCCCTCTTCCTTTGTTAATGACGGCAAAACTGCTAATGACCACGAGAAATCCATTAGAAAGGATAGATTGTTTTTATGAGCCAAAAACTAAATAAACATCTTCATCAATCTGCGTTTTATCGATTGGTTAATTCTTTTCGTCGATACCAATGCGAATTGCATATATCCGACCTTCTGGCTTGCCCACAGTTGCATAGCTTGTTCGTTAATTGCAGTATTTATACGTTGATCGTTAGCATTTCGCATATGTAAAGTCTACGCAACTAACTACTTTAAGTTATCCACTGTAAGTCAGTTTGCTGCAGAAATAGAGATTCTGCTGTTCTATGTGCTATTGCGGTGTGCATTGTCTGATGGCTGGTAATATGTTCGTTTTCTATCGTTGAAAACCCTTGTTTTTCGCGACTACTTTTTTGAAACACTTTACAAATAGCATTGATAAAAATTTGCAGGAGAGTAGAAGCCATTTTACTCTCTTTCCAACATTTGCAAGCAAACTACGCGAACGACTTCTAGTGAAAATTTGCAGAACAACATCTGATTTTTGTTTTGGTTGGTTTTTTATTTGCTTGCTTAGGAAAACATTTGTTTTAAAATAAACAAGTAAAAGCGTGCAAAGTTCGGCCGGGCTGAATCTTATATACCCTCCCCCATGGATCGCATTTGTCGAGCTCTTGCCACGGTATCTCTTTTTTTTGGCAAACAAAGGATAAAAGAAAGTAATTGCTATGTTATTGGAAAAATATCAAGTTATGGTTCATCTCGGACCTTAATTGAATTGAATATTGAAGACCATAGTAGAAGTCATTGTGAAAAATTTCAGCCAAATCTAGTAAGAATTGCGCACTTTAGGGTCTGAAGAAGTAAAATAGGGAGATCGGTTTATAGGGGAGCTGCATTAGGCTATAAACCGATTCATGTCATTTTCGACACGTATGTTAAAGGTCATAAGAGAAGCCGCTGTACAAAATTTCAGTTAAATTGGATAGGAATTGCTCCCTGTAGAGGCTCAACAAGTCAAGACCCCCGATCGATTTATATGGCAGCTATATCAGCTTATGGACCGGTTTGAACCATTCCTAATACAGTTGCCATAACAAAAGACGTAATGCAATATTTCAGCCAAATCGGATAGGAATTGCTCCCTGTAGAGGCTCAAGAAGTCAAGACCCCAGATCGGTTTATATGGCAGCTATATCAGGTTATGGACCGATTTTAACTATTCTTAGCATTGTTGTTTAAAGTCATAACAAAACACCTCAAGAAGTCAAGATCCCAGATCGGTTTATATGGCAGCTATATCAAAATGTGGACCGGTATAGCCCATTTACAATCCCAACCTACACTAATAAGAAGTATTTGTGCAAAATTTCAAGCGGCTAGCTTTACTCCTTCGAAAGTTAGCATGCTTTCGACAGACAGACGGACAGACATGGCTAGTTCGATTTAAAATGTCATGACGATCAAGAATATATATTTATGGGGTCTTAGACCAATATTTCGAGGAGTTACAAACATAATGACGAAATTAGTTTACCTCCATCCTATGGTTGAGGGTATAAAAATGCTGGCGAAACTTGTGTGGTATTTTCCTTAGATAAACGTCAACTGACCCGAGTGTGACAAGGCTAAAAGGGGAGCGATTCTTCGTAACCGTGATCTCCGTGCCGCTGGATAGCCATCACAATTTACCGTGAATGAAGCTATGAATGTCATCCATGGCGACAAGTCGCGCAAGGCGTTGGTCCCAGACAGAATCTCTACATTGATTCTGAAGAATCTCGATCTGCCTGGAGTCGAGTATCTTACAACTGTCCTCAGCCTGTATGAACACCATTATAGTACCCGATGTTTGGAAGATGGGCAGTGTGATGCCGCTACTGAAACCTGGAAAGGACACGAGCAAGGGAAGTCGTACAGACTGATTAGGCTTATTTCATTAGTAGCCAAGACGTATTTCCATTCGCCGAGTATCAGCATGCATTTTGAAGGCTGCATAGGACTACAACTGCTTTACATGCCACCACCGTACACAAAAGTAGAAACAACGTTCTAAAGTCCCTTGTCGGCAGCACTTGGCGTGCTGACAAGTAACGTTGTACTAATGCCACCTAATGCTTCTGGATATTACGGCTAGACAAATTGTTGCGACCACTGATGTGAGGCTAAGGGAGCTTTCTATTTGATTATGTGAAGAAGATCAGCAATTTTCATCAGTGTTTGTTCATTCACCAATGCAGGAGACATTCATTAAAATAAAATAAATACTAAATTTAAATTATTTAAAAATATAAAATCTCTTTCAAGAAAAATGTTCTTCATACATAGATCAGTTGGCCTACTATTGTTGTTAAATATTTCCTAGTTATTAAGCCTATGTCATTTAATTATTGTTATTAATTATAAATAGCACACCCTAATGAGTAGCCCATTGTAATTATCTACATTGGCCATTTTTGTGGCTTTTTGTTACATGTTCCGAGCGAATAAAGAATAAGTATCTCGAAGAGAGGAGAATAGTTCAATGCCATGCCGCTATGAAAAGGAGGTCGCTAATCACTTTACCTTGAATCGGACAACTCGTAATTATAAGTCTGCTCATACTTCCTTAATTGGATGTTTGCGGATAAATTTGCATTGTTGTGAAAATAACCATCAGTCATCAGTGTCCATGGAATAGCATACCTCCATATCGAGCCTAAAATCTCGATTTTCACTACATCGGTTAGAAGTTTAAACCAAAAGTATTTCTTTATATTTAAAATTTGCTCATTTCCGCAAGTAAGTTATCTTCATATGGTAGGTGCAGGACATTTGCATTCAAACTGGATGAGTGAATTTAAGAATTTTTTTCCAATTAAACCTACCACCATATATTAAAAGATCTCTTGAGATTACTCATAGAAGTTAATAGCACTCCCAAATTAGTTTTTTTTTCTCCCACTTTATATTTATTCTGCCCATGCTCTACTATTTTAACATGAAAACAGTTTGAATATCAAAATTAAAACGAAGGGCATTAATTAACAAAAAATCGTTTTCCCGATTCATTGTGGTACAATATTGGCCCAAACACGAAGTCGGTGTATCTGGCAGCTATGTATATCCAAACATAGTCCATTTTGGAATCTCGAGGAGACTAATACAACATCATGTACACCATGATGTTGTATTAGTACACCGCTGTACACCAAAGCTGCAATTGGCTAAGTTTTACATTCCCCCAAGATTTGGTATCGTTTGTTTGGCTTTGGTGCAGGCATATCCTCCTGCAGAGACAAAGAAGGAAATCTGGTAACTGGCACAGATAACATTCTGAGGATATGGAAAGAACATTTTACCCAACTGCTGGTGTCCGACGTTGGCGGCGAAGAGGATATCGCAGAACCAATCAATGATGATGGTATAGAATGTTTACCTCCTAGTCGGAAAGAGGTCCAAGTAGCAGTGATCCGACTGAAGAACAACAATACAGCAGGTGCCGACGGTTTACCCGCTGAGCTATTTAAGACCGGAGGCGCAATCTGGCTAGAAGAATGCATACCCGATGATAGGAACTTCAGTCTACTATGTCCCGTACACTAGATAGGAGACAAAAAGGAATGTGCCTACTACAGAGGAATAACTCTCCTCCCCATCGCATACAAGATACTCTCGAGCGTACGGTGTGTAAGATTAAAGCCTAAAGTCAATGAGATAATTGGGCCCTATCAAGGCGGCTTTAGACCTGGTAAATCCACCACAGACATGACATCACACTGCGCCAAATCCTGCAAAGGACCCGAGAAGGAGCAAGCAGACGAGGCAGTGCTTGAAGTGTTTGAGAGAAAGATTCTTCGTAAAACATATGAACCAGTTTGCGATAATGGAGAATACAGGCGTCGTACGAATCACGAGCTGTATGGCGACGATAGCATAGTTAAACGTATCAAACAACAAAGGTTGCGTTGGCTAGGTCATGCAAAGAAGTCTTTAGCAGGCAATCACAGTGATACACGCAAACCGGGACGACTAAAAGCCCGATGGAAAAATTAAATCGTGGGAAACACCTCGAAACTTGGTGTCAGAGTTTTTTGAATGTACGCTTGGAGCGTTCGGCTAAAAGTGCTACAACATCAATAGAAGGAGCTAATTCAACTATTTTGCAATCGTATCAAAAATACGCCCCCAAGAACTAGAATCAGTTCGGTCCATATTTGGAAATTATATAGAAAGGACTAATGCATCTCATTATTCTTATTTTTGAAGCAATCTACTGTAATATGCGCTCTAAGCGCCTTTAAAAG
Organism: Stomoxys calcitrans; assembly: GCF_963082655.1. Lineage (NCBI taxonomy): Eukaryota > Metazoa > Arthropoda > Insecta > Diptera > Muscidae > Stomoxys > Stomoxys calcitrans. Next base: position 269,210,746 of record NC_081552.1, read on the forward strand.
ATAAAATTAGCAGATTGGTCTGAATGAGAGCTATCTGAAGCCATAGTCCGAATTCAGACTCGGCTATAACGAGGAGGTGCCTTATCATTGAACTAAAAACTTGAATCGGATTGCACTCATGGACTTGGACATTTGAACTGCATATGTTTAAGTTATAAGATGAAGTAATGACGGTGTAGAGTAAAAAATTGGTACCAACCTCATTTATCATCCTCGATTTGGTTGGGGCCTGCCAACAATGAAATAGAATGTGTGATTCAAGTGGATATCTTCATACGTTCGACCGCTATAGTGATTTCAGACAGATGGACATGGCTAGATCGACTTATTAAGAATATATTTATGTACTCTATGGGGTCTCAGATCAAACGGAATGACTAGATTAATGTTGAAGACGTTCATAGCAAGAATTTGTCCAGTAGTACTTAACGCAATTTAACACAGTTTTTTGCTTTTTAGTGCAAATTAAATTTAAAGCCAGATGCGTTTTAAAATTTAAACAACTGCGTAAAGAATGGCAATGATATTGGTAATAACACAAAGCCCCCATAACATTTTGTTTTGACTGTGCATCAATAGCAACAAGCAGCAGAGGTATATTTTTAACATTTTCCTTTTTTTTCTTTTTTCTTTTCCATAACGAAATTTCTCAGTTATCACCGCAAATAAGCCTCACAATTTTTTCTTAATTAGAAATCTGCTTTTTCGCCGATTAGTATGCTCATTTCTGGATAACAATATATGTAATACTATTTTAATTTTGCATGGATTTCCCAGTTTTATTTGCATATTCTGTGGGTGATCAGAAGTGTGATCATGGCATAGGATCAATGACTAATAATGTATTTTTTGTGTGTTTTCCAATGTCTCTCTAGAGCTCGGATGAATCCCTGTCCCGCTACAAGTGCAATTATGAAAATTGCAATCGAAGTTATAGCACTATTGGCAATTTAAGGACGCATTTGAAAACACATAAGGGTAAGATATAAGTTCGACTGGGTGTTATTCCTTCTTTGATGCAAAGACGTTTAAATTGTTTATTTTAGGTGAATATCGATTTAAATGTACAGAAGAAGGATGTGGCAAGGCATTTCTGACCTCATACAGTCTCAAAATTCACATAAGGGTCCACACTAAAGTCAAACCATACGAATGTAATGTGAGCGGATGTGAGAAGGCCTTCAATACACGTTACAGGTAATTATAATAATGGTACTCTACTCAATGCTATGGTAGCCGGTTGTACGTACCGGATTGACCCGACGGGGCCCTTCATCGGCAAGGGCTGGCTGCTACTGAAACGTAAAATAAAACAAGTCAAAGCATGCTAAGTTCGGCCGGGCCGAATCTTATGTACCCTCCACCATGGATCGTATTTGTCTGTCAAGTTCTTTGAATGACTTTTTCAAATAGAAAAACACCACCTCCAAAATTTCAGGCAAATCGAGTTATAATTGCGCCCTCCAGAGGCTCAAAAAGTCAAACTGGGAAGTCGGTTTATATGGCAGCTATATCAGGTTATATACCGATGTAGACCATACTTGGAAAAGTTGTTGGAAGGATAAGAATTGCGCCCTCTAGAAGCCCAAGAAATCTAATCGGGAGATCGGTTTATATGGTGGTTATATCAGGATATGGACTGATTTAGACCATACTTGTCACTTCATGCAAGATAAGAATTGCGCCCTCTAGATATTCAAGAAGTCAAGTCCCAAGATCGGTTTATATTGCAACTATGTCAGGTTATGAATATATATACTTGGCACAGTTGTTGGAAGTCATAATAGAACACTTCATGCAAAATTTCAGCCGAATCGGATAAGAATTGCTCCCTCTAGAAAATTCAAGACCCAAAGTCGTTTACATGGCAGCTGTATTTGGTTATGAACCTATTTAGACCATACTCGGCACTGTTGTCAGAAATGATACCGAAACACTTCGTGCAAAATTTCAACCAAATCAGATAAGAATTGCGCCCTCTGAAGCTCAAGAAGCCAAGACCCAAAATCGGTTTATATGGCAGCTGTATCAAAACACGGACCGATTTGGGCCATTTACAACCCCAACCAACCTACACTAATAAGAAGTATCTGTGCAAAATTTCAAGCCCCTAGCTTTACTGCTTCGAAAGCTAGCGTGCTTTCGACAGATGGACGGACGGACGGACATGGCTAGATCGAGTTAGAATGTCATGACGCTCAAGAATATATATACTTTATGGGGTCTTAGACGAATGACGAAATTAGTATACCCCCCGTCCTATGGTGGAGGGTATAAAAAGCCCTTTCAAGCTACAAACAATGTTTGTCATTTGCACAGTCGTGTACTTGGTTCCGTTTTCTTTTGGAAACCAGCTTGAAATCATCTCTCGTATAGTGTCAATAAAAGTTGGGAAATAAACGTGTTTACCATCACATATATTTTCCAGTGATGAAAGGAAAGTGATACCATTTACTTATTGTTCTTTTAAGCAACTGCATATATACCCTAATTTTTGGAAAATATTCAGGCCAATTGTTGCTACACTCCTGTATTTTTTTTTAATAAAATGTATCAATTACTTTTCATTTCATTAATTACTCAATGCGTTCAATACAAAGCCTTGGGGCGTATGGAACAATCACAAAATGCAATTTGAATGAAAATGTTATACAAAACTAAATTTCACTTTTTTCAGACTACACGCCCACTTGCGCTTGCATAACGGTGAGACATTCAATTGTGAACAATGTCAAAAATGTTTCACAACGTTAAGTGACTTGAAGAAACATATGCGCACTCATACACAAGAGAGGCCATATAGGTGTCCAGAGGATGCATGTGGCAAAGCCTTTACAGCGTCGCATCACCTAAAAACACACATACGCACCCATACGGGAGAGAGGCCATATCCTTGCGAAGAGACGACATGCCAAAAGTCCTTTAGTACTTCGCATAGTCTAAAGTCACATAAGAAGACACATCAAAAACAGATGCAGAATCGAGGCCCCAGAGAAAGAAAGAATAGAAATCGGAGCAGAAAAAGCGTTAAATTCCAAGGCAATAACGACGATAAGCATGCTGTTAAGCAAGAGAGCGCAGCTGATGAAACAACTTCCACCTATAATAGCAGTGAATTTGAGGGAAGTGAAAGTTATATGATGGGAAATGAGAAAGGCTCTTTGGAATTGGTAAAAGCTGAGGCAATTGAGTGCAGCATCGATGAGTTGTATGCTGCGCAAGTAGCGGAAATAAAAAGATCGCAGTATACAGCATTGGCTCCGAAAATCGAAATGCCTTTGCCCGAACTGGGCCAAGCATATCAGCTATTTCATGCTGAGGAAGAAGTAACTGCCCCCTCTTGGCACATAGGCACACTAGAGTCAAGGCCCATACTACCTACAGCTCCAGTAACACCGGCTTGTGTCGCCATACCCACCGAAGTTCCAAGTTATGTGAATTTACAAGGCAATTATGAAAACGCCATGCAAGCCATTAACACGAATATGCCATATCAGACAAATGTATCAAACGGAGGAATGGAGGTGGACGCTGAACAGTCCCAACGCAGTATTACCAATACCCAAAACCAGACATGTGATACATATCATCAAGTTCAAGGAGCCATTGCAACAGCAAACCCCACGGTCGACAACTTGCCCCTTCAAGAGAACATTGAAGACCTACTAATGGGAACAGACTACAGTAGCGATGCGGATATGGAAACAGAATCTTTGCTGAACGAAATTTTAATGGCCATTGATAACAACACAAGTCTATTGCAAGAAACGCTTCAAAAAGCCGATGAAGTGGCCACCGGAGATACGGGTTTAATCGAGGTCGATTTACGTAACAGCAAACCAACATTGCAGCAAATTACAGCCGACGCAGGAATTTGTAGCTGTGTGAACTGTAAGTGTGACCAAACCAAAAATTGCCAAGGAGGATGTTCCTCGGACAAACCATGTACCAACAAATCGACCCATCGCCATCAGCAATCCAAACCTACACAGAAGGGATGTTGTGGTTCCAACGATAAAAGGCCCAATAAGACATCGAGCAAACGGGAGTCGGAAATGAATCAGAATATAGAAGATGTGGCCTTGTTATTGCAAAACCTTGCCTCAATGGATGGCAAAGGAAGTTGTTGTGGCGGAAATTCGCCCAAAAACATATCGTCAGGGTGTCCGCTTTCGACTGATAAATCCTCATCAGGATGTTGTTCGCAACAGTCTCTGCAAGCTACAAAATCGAATTGCTCAAGCCCCATCAATAGATCCCAAACCTCTGCCGCTTCTTCTTGCTGCTCAGCGCCAAGAGAAAAGCCGACTGTTGAAGTTAATTCAAGAATTTGCTGTTCAACTGAACGCAGAGATATGCCACCGCCACCACCACCACCGACCAAATCTGTGAAAAGCGAGAGTTGTACCTGTAAAAGTCCTTCTGAGGGTGTAGCGAATGGTTGCTGCGTTGTTATATGCATTAAAACGTTGAGAGCATTGCGCAAAGTTCTAACTAAGAAGCATCTTAATCTTGTTCTATGTCCACAAAATCAACCAATTTCGAATGTTTAACATTTTTGAAAAGAGAGAACGTGCTTGTAACTCTCCATATATTTACCCTTCTACTTACCCCCCATATAATGCTCGTTTGCTTCAAGAATGGCACATCTGTAAGATATCAAGCATTTCTTTTTATATCACTCATGACTGGAGAGCAATGAAATAGCCATACAAGTGGTAAACTCTATAGCTAGAGTCCAAATTTTTATGTAACATTGAAATTTCCACCATATGTATTGTTTTTTTTCTAAATTCAGTGGAATTTTGCAATTAAATTTAAGTTTGTTTCCCTATAACGTCTTGGGAACCTTGTTTGTTTATTTTTCTAACAATAGGCTTTAGTGCGAAAAGAAAAAGCTCTGGCATTATATTATTTTGCATACAAATTCGGGACTCTAGCCATTGCCTGGTTTGTGTATGCCTACTGTGTTAAACCAATCCCTCCAAATTGATGAAATTTTTTGAACTAAACTACTATTTTATAAATTCTATTGTATTCAATTCAATTGGTTCTCTTAAGGATGCTTGTTAAGATATAACTTGTGTGTAATTTAGTACTGTTTTTGTTTTTTTGCTGTTTTCTTACTTATTATTGATTCTTTTTTGTTTTTGTTTTTGTTTTCTTTAGACTGTAGTTTCCTATGTAATTAGCTCTGTGCCAAATAAAAACATGTGTGTATTTTATATATTAAAATCTATAGGTGTTTGTATATGCGTTTAGAAAATTTAGTGAATTACAATGGAATTTCATAGATTGTATTTTTATTTTTGTGCAAAATGGTAAGAAATATATTGGCAAGGGTTGGTTGTTGAAAACAACTGTGTTCGCACAGTTTGCCGTTAAGAGAAGAGTAAGAACCAGTGTTGCCACCCAAGAAAATTATTTCCTACCAAAATTTAAGAAAAATCCTACCAAACCAGAATAAACCCTACCAAATGTTCTACAAGCCAAACATGTGGTATAGTTGTTGTTGTTGTTGTAGCTGCTTATGGTGTTCTATCCTTCGTCTGCTTGATTCTGTTGAGTGTCAAGACCCAGGAACTCTGCGACTAAAATGGGGTGCGTCCACAGGGATCTCGGTCTGATTCGAGTGGGTCTGGCCGGGCAGTTAAACAAGTGACGTGTATCGTGTGGTCCCTGGTTACAATCGGGAATATTAAGTTCATAAAATCGTATTTGTATTCTTAATCAACAACCGTCCCGAGTGCTCGGTTGTACAAGGCGTTTTGGGAGTTGAAACCATCCATTTCGTCTTATCTCCATTTAATGCCAGACCCATTTTCACTGACTCTCTTTCGATTCTTTCAAAGGCAGCAGTTACTACTTCCGGTGCCCAACCTATAATGTCGATGTCGTCAGCATAGGCGAGTAGCATGTGTTCTCTTGTGGGTAATCTTCTCCAACAGGATATTAAAGAGATCACTCGATAGACTGTCTCCTTGTTATACCCACCACCAAAGGATGGGGGTCTATTCCTATTGTCATTCCGTTTGCAACACATCGAAATATCCATTTCCGACCCTATAAAGTATATATATTCTTGATCAGCGTAAAAATCTAAGACGATCTAGCCATGCCCATCCGTCTGTCCGTCTGTCTGATGAAATCACGCCACAGTCTTTAAAAATAGAGATATTGGGCTGAAACTTGCACAGATTCTTTTTTGTCCATAAGCAGGTTAAGGTCGATGATGGGCTATATCGGACTATATCTTAATATAGCCCCCATATAGACCGATCCGCTGATTAATGGTCTTAGGCCCATAAAAGCCTCTTTTTTATCCGATTTTGCTGAAATTTGGAACAGTGAGTTGTGTTAGGCCATTCGACATCTTTCTTTAATTTGGCACAAATCGGTCCAGATTTGGATATAGCTGCCATATAGACCGATCTCTTGATTTAAGGTCTTGCACCCATAAAAGGCGCATTTATTATCAGATTTTGCTGAAATTTGGAACAGTGAGTTGTGTTAGGCCCTTCGACATATTTCTTTAATCTGGCTCAAATCGGTCCAGATTTGGATATAGCTGCCATATAGACCGATCTCTTGATTTAAGGTCTTGCGCCCAAAAAAAGGCGCATTTATTGGCCGATTTTGTTAAAATTTGGGACAGTAAGTTGTGTTAGGCCCCTTGACATCTTTCAGTGAGTTGTGTTAAGCTCTTCGACATCCTTCTTCAATTTGGCCTAGATCGGTTCAGATTTGGATATAGCTGCCATATAGACCGATCTCTCATTTTAAAGTCTTAGCGCCATAAATGCCACATTTATAATCCAATTTCGCTGTGCGTCGAGAAGGAATTGCTGGAGTATAAAAAAAAGAATCGACCATATAGACCGATCTCTCATTTTAAAGTCTTAGCGCCATAAAAGCCACATTTATAATCCAATTTCGCTGTGCGTCGAGAAGGAATTGCTGGAGTATAAAAAAAAAGAATCGAACTTGGTTAGTCCAATTCATTTCGAAAGCGCATTTTCGCTAAAACTTCGATACAAACAAATGCGTTCTTCTCCTTGATTACAAAAAAACGACAGACGGACAAACGGCAGAGAAGAATACGCGGACAGACGGACATGGCCCAACCGTATAAAGACAAGTTTCTGTGTCCAACCGTACACGTGATGTAGCCACAGGCGCAGGGTACAGTTCACATTTTAGCCATAGATGTCATATGAATTCTTGGCTCTAAAATTCTCAAGTGGATGGCTGAAAATACTACATCCAAGTTCGGACGTCATTTCAACATGGGTTAGCATTAACCGATTGCCATAATATTTCATATTTTGCATACTGAGATCAAAAGGAAAAAATGGGGGGTGTTCGTTTCAAAAAAAAATAATTTTGTTTTTTTTTTTTTGGGATAATCTAATTTATATTAATGGGTCGCTTATGGGTAGCAACTAACGTTCGGTTGAGTTGGCGTTCGACAACGCAGCCAAAATAAAACTTGAAACCTTTTATTATGTGTGGCGACTTTGATCAATTGACGCCGATAATAGTCCGGCAGCGAGATAAAGTGTAAATAAATAAATCAACACAAAAAAAAAATAAAGGTGGGAAATATAATAAATAAACATTTTATTTTCAATTTAAAACACTGTTGAACTTTTTCTATTTCTTGGCCCATAAGAGCATAGTGTCCTTTTCTTACGATACTTGTTTATTTATATGATTTTTTTTGGCAAAACCATATAGGAAAGAAGCCCAAGTATCAAGAAGTGACCCGTCTGAATAACAACAAGGCAAGAGCCGATGGATTGCCCGCTGCACTATTTAAGACCAGAAACGACACGCCGATAAGGCGTATGCAACAGCTTGTCTGCGCGATCTGGCTAGAAAAACGCATATCCGATGATTGGAACCTCAGCATACTATGTCTCGTAACACGAGAAAGGAGACAATACGGAATGTACCAACTAGAGGCATAAGTATCCTCCCCATCGCATACATGTTACTTTCGGTCGCACTGTGCGAAAGAATGAAACCTAAAGTCAGTGAGATAATTAGGCCCTATCAATGCGGCTTTAGACCTGGTAAATCCACCCTGGACCAGATGTTCACACTGCGCCAAATGCTGGAAAGGACCCAAAAAGGATAGCTCAACTCTTACCATCTCTTTGTTGACTATAAGGCCGCTTTCGACAGTCCTCTAAGTTCAAAGGTATTTCATATTAATAAGACTGCAGTAGGACACATGCTGACACACGTTCTTCAGTAAGAATAGGAAATACCAAACTGGGTTTCAGACAAGGAGACAGCATATCGTGTGATCTCTTAAATAGCCTGCAGGCTTATCCCAGATGCTGATGTAAATAGTTGTGGCATACTACTCACAAGAAAACGCATCCTACTCGCCTATGCCGATGACATCGGTATCATAGGTCGGTAAACGGAACTGGTAACTGCAGCCTTAAAAAGAATCGAAAGGGAAAGATAAGAGTCTGGCGTAAATGGAGATAAGACAAAATGTTTGGTGTCAACTCCCAAAACATTTTATACAACCGAGCAGATAAAGAAAATGGCGAAAGTTGGGAACAACAGCTTTGAGATAGACAGCCACCATATCTACCTCGGCACCGCCCTAACCGAAATGAATAACACCAGTTTTGATGCTACTTTGGATCAAGCAAGCAAGGCCACCTCACGGCAGACGAAGATAATGTTATACAAGACACTGATACTATCCGTGTTGTTATATGGTTCCGAGGCATGGGAAGATGGAAAGATTCTTCGGAAAATTTGAAATCGATTTGATTTTATTTAATACATGTAATTTGAAGCCATCCAATGGCCCATATAAATATGAATTAAAAAATTATCTACAAGACTCTTATACAAATAACCTTTTAAATAAAGAACATTGAGAATAAAATATTTAGGACCCAGTTTGCTCTGATGGAGAGTATTGGCGTCGTATGAAGCACGAACTGTATGACGACGGTAGCATAGTTAAACGCATCAAAATACAACGGCTACTTTGACCAGGTCATGTTGTCCGAATGAATGAATAGCTCCAGTGAAGAAGTTTTTTGCACTGTGGAAAAACTAAGTGTCAGAGATTAGGGAAGGAGCGCAGAATATCGAGGCGCTTGGAAATCTATCCTTAGTTTGGCTAATGAGACAAATGTTCTGTCATAGCCAATTAAAGAAAGAAAAGTAAATATAGGAAAGAAGTTAGAACATATCACAATTTACAATTATTCTATAATTTTGATCAAGTTTCAACTTTAATGTTCTTGTTTACTAAAAAAAAATGGAAAAAACGTCTAAAAAAACGCCTTTTTTGTTTACAATTAAAGTTCAAGCCTGGGTGGTGCTCATAGTCATCCCGAGCCGGGTCTCTCTATTTTGAATTACGTATATTTTTATTGAACCGGAAATATTGAAATTTAACACCAACACCACCTATAAAATCGAATTACCGCATACGTAAGTTAATCAGGACCCTGATGAAAATGAGCCTCCAGTGTTCTCAAGACGTTAAATCGGAATATTCTTCTGTAAGGGAGCTACATGAAGATATAGTCCGGCCTATTTTAGCCAGAGCGGGAGCAAAATCTTTTGAATCCGTAGCGTTTTCCAATCTCTAAATCCACTCCGCTCACACAAAATAAAAATCTTTAAAATACACATTTTTGGTTTACAAACTTGTTATTTTGGCGAATTAAAGCACCGTAGTGCAGAGGTTAGCATGTCCGCCTATGACGCTGAACGCCTGGATTCGAATCCTGGCGGGAATATCAGAAGATTTTTCGGCGGTGGTTATCCCCTCCTAATGCTGGTGACATTTGTAAGGTTCTTTGCCATGTAAAAACCCAAAGAGGTGTCGCTCTGGGGCACGCCGTTCGGACTCGGCTATAAAAAGGAGGTCCCTTATCATTGAGCTTAAAATTGAAGCGGGCAGCACTCATTGATATGTGAGAAGTTTGCCCCAGTTCCTTAATGGAATGTTCATGGGCAAATTTGCATTAAAGTTAACGTTCATTAAATCGTTATCGAAAACTTATTAGAAAATATATTAAAAAGTTTCGTCTTAATGTCAAAACAAGTTAAAACGAACTTAGTGCGGTAGGGCCAAATCTTGTATATCATCCACCATTGATAGCATTTGTCAAGTTTTTTTTTATATGCAGAGACTAAAAAGGATCGAGCAACAAACTCCATGAATTTTTATACCCATAACCATAGGAAAGGAGGTATATTCATTTTGTGATTACGTTTGCAACAAATCGGAATGTATATATTCTGGATCGTCGTTAAATTCTAAGATAATTTAACGATGTCTGTGTGTCTATCCGTCCGCGTGTCCGTCGGTTGTAATCACGATACACGCCCTTCAAAAATTGAGATATTGAGCTAAAGTTCGACACAGATTCATATTTTGTCTATACGCAGGTCAAGTTCTTGAACGAGCATAATCGGATCATAATTCCACATAACTGCCATATAGACCAATCTTCCGGTTTAGCGTCTTAAGCCCATAAAAGCAGCATTTATTATCCGATTTCATTGAAATTTTAAACCGTACTAAGGCCCCCGATATTCGAACCGAAAATTGTCCATATCGAGCCATAATAAGATATAGCTGCCATATGGACCGACCTACCGATTTAGGGACTTAAGCCTATAAACGGCCGTATTTTCCTATTTTGCTGAAATTTAGAACACAGAGTTAGACTAGATTTTCCTTTGTCCGAACCAAAATTGGTTCAGAACGGACCACACTTTGATATAAATTTGAAGCATGGGGTTGCACTTGGTCACCCTATATCCGAACCTCGTGAGGTCCATATCAAACCATATTTGGATATAGCTTCCAAATGGACCGATCTACAGATCTGGGATCTTAAACCATAAAATCCTCATTTACTACCTGATTTCCTTAAACTTTTATACTCTGACTTATATAAATTTCTCGGTGCCTGGACCGAGTATGATCCAAAGCTGCCCATATTTGGACATTAATTTAGATATAGTAGGTTTATAATAAAATATGATAATAAATATAACCATGGTGGTGAGTATCCAAGCTCGACACGGCCGAAACTAATGCGTTATATGTTTTTTTGATTTGGTTAGGAATTCCTTCCGGTATATGTTTAAGAAGTAAAGTCGGATGATCTGTTTATATAGGAGCAATAGACACCGATTCAAACCATACTTATAGGAGAAATCGTTGTGCAAAATTTCAGTGAAATCAAATAATAATTGCGATTTCTAGACGCTTAGAAAGTAAAATCGGAGATCAGATCATACGTGGACGGTTACGGACCGATTGAGACTACTTTATGAAAGTGTTGGACGACATAAAAGAAACCGGTTTGCAAAATTTCATCCAAATTGGATAAGAGTTGCGTTTTCTAGAGGCTCAAGAAATCAATCCAGGAGATCGCTTTAAAAGGATATAGTCCGATATAGACGGCGATCAAGAATACATATAATCCAAGTTGAATATTGCTTGATGTTGTAAGCGTAATGAAAAAATTAACATATCACTTCATGGGTCAGGGGCAAGTACATTCACAACCAAATAGTCTATTTAAAAGTAAAGGAGCAAGAGCGGGAGCGGAGCGGAAAAAAATTTCCCGGAGCGGATACATTTTTCCCGCCTGATTTAAACATAAAGTAGTATAATGTAAAGTGTTCTGAATACTTAATTTTCCATATAATAGGATTAAGATTGTCCGCCATCTAAGACCGATTTAATATGACAACCATTTATACGATTAATACATGATTTAGATTTTATTGAACTGCTGCTGTATTGTTTTCATTTCATTACAAATTTCTGTAGTAAGACGAAACGAAAATATATTTTCGATGGAGCAAGAAGTTTTATTTATTTTGGAATGAAGCTTACTCGGTTACTTGCCGCAATAGTTAAATATACATAATGTTGGGTACAAGGAAGTAATCCTTCAACATATTTTTCAGATACCCTTTAGTCTTCTCCAGCTGGCACTGCGTCTTCTAAACGTCTAATAAACTTCACACGGATTTCGGTAACACTGTCACCTTTTAATTGATCCTAAAAATGTCGAGAAATTTAAATTAAAAAAAAAATTAGAAATAAAAGTTGTAGAGGTGTTAAATGTACCTGCACAAACCAGCATTGCACTTCCAATTGGACCATTTCCAATGCTCCTCTTATACAACCACTTATGATGGAACTATATCTTAGATTTGTAAGGTCTGGTGGCAACTCTACGAATTCTGTTAGAGGATTGGTTTCAAACTGCAAAGAAAATTCATCGGAGGCAGGAGACCAATTTGTGATCGTTGGCTGTACATTCAAGTAGATACGAAATGCATGCTGTATTCGATCGGCTGTCTCCCGCATTTCCAAGCAGCGTGTCGCCGAAGTACGAGCTAAGAAGTCTTCGATCAAACGCATTCCCATATTGTAGCCTATACGCTCAAGTTGCTTATTAACATCTTCGACATTCTCTATGTCTCTCAACATTTGGGTAACCAATGCTCCATAGGTTAGCGTTAGAAATTCGGAATTCTATGAACAAGTGGGATAGGAAGGAGTTTTGAATATATCCTATATATGTAATTCGAGCCACGAACTTAATTTTTTCCTTAAAATTTACGATACTTATGGCTAGTGTTATAATTATTATTTACAAGTGTTGTATATAATGTTTCCTTCTGAAGAACTGTACGTAAAAAAAGGGGCCGGGCTTTGCATATTAAAGTTTGGCGCTTCAGTAAGCGCACTTGTATGCTACTTAATGGGTGTTATTGTTATATTTGGGGTGGGTGCGTTGCTGCCTTGATATGGTGCTATGACACGTGGAGGTGCCCGAGGTAGTGAAGCTCTGGTGGGAACCATCTGATGCTGATGATCATCAGCTCCCGCACCTTGGTGCATGTCTGCCTTTTCTTGTGCAGAATGAAAGCGACCGCCCTCACCACGTACCCGATTCATTGCATGACGATGTCTTGATTCATGCAAATACTTAGACCGTTCCTTAGGTATTCGTGACTCTAATTTCGCCCTTGCTTGTCTACGTATCAGAATACGTTTATATTGTTTTGCGTTAACATACAATGGTTCCTCCTCAGCTTCCGCTCCAGCCGCTTGTGAGTCCTCAGAAGCTGCGGCAGAGTTGGAGTCGGTCATCGGCGGAGCAACTGCATTTGTACTAACAGTACCAGTTTGCGCAGGAGTTGGCGTAGCCACCCGTGTGGAAGTTGTGGAGACTCCAACATTGCCCGCCGTATTAGATTGTGGTACCATTATTATTTGTTGTGTAGAACTCGCATTCGGTGCTGAAGCCGAGGACTGCTGAGTGTGGGGAACTGCTGCTGTAGCAATTTGCATTAGTTGGCCATTAATATTAATAAACTGGGGTTGAACGGTATTAGAGGCTGACGTTTCTCCACTAACTACTGATGGCTGATACAGCAATGTTTGCCCATCCGGCAACTGCATCAACTGCATAGGTTGGGCCATGAGTTGGTTAGCTTGTAAGGGGATAATTTGCTGTTGTTGAAGTCCTTGCACTTGTTGGGGTTGTTGCCCTATAATAATCTGGGCCCCTCCTCCACCTGTGGACATCATTGGGATTACTTGGATTTGATTAGCTGGTAGGCTGGCGTTAGTTGACATAAGTTGGACTGTATTTTGAGATTGCTGCTGATTCGCAACAGGAATTTCCATTGCTTTCCAAAAACTGGCCAAGTTGTTTATTAGATCACGGTGAAATCAAAGCTACTGTAAAATCGTGATACGTTGTTTAGTGAGGGCGGCCACTTTTATTTCTCTACAGGCTAGTCTAATGATATTTACGAGATAATGATCTGTACTTTTATTCAGTGGGCCGATGCGAAGCGCCACATTGTAGTTCTCACAACTTACCACTTTTTTGGGGTCCAATCTTGTCTGCCGAGACATTTTCTGTTACATCAAGTTCTCCTTATATTAGTTATTTAATATAAAATATAAAATTATACACCTTTACTGTATTTTCCTTTGACTACGGCGGTTGGCTAAAACTCAATCGACGGCGCAACGGCTCCGACGCGACAAATCATAACAGTGACTTTAAAACATTTGTATTTTTTGCAAGACATATAAAAGCAGGTATTGTACAGCAAACAGCTGAGTTCAATTTAACGATATTGTAAGCATGACATAACTACCAGGTACCGTAAACACCTGAGTACAATTTTTTTCGTGAAGTGCACTATCTGTCAACAAGTTTTGTTTGTTTGTGTGTGTATTATTGTTAAGAACCATAGCACACACAAACAACAAAAAATGGCGCGAACTAGTAACATACACAAAAGCAGAGTTACGCTAATCACTGATTTTGGCAGATAGTGCTATCTATATTTTCTTGTTGGGCAACTGCCACTACCTGTAAATGAATATATCTTGATTGTAACCAAAGAGTTTGTGAATCCAGAAAATGTCCACTTAACCAATGTTTACACTGCTCATTAAATCCGGATTTAAGGCTATCGTCAGCTGATTTCATAAAGCGGCCCGAATAGATGATGTTTTAAATCCGGATTTGAACGGCAGTGAAAACGGGGGTTTACATAACATGAAGGCTTCAAATGATAGATAGGCCAATGAATGGGCATCCCATATCTTAAACTCAACTCTTCATATCATTTGCTTCATTTCAATATTAATTTCCTTTTTTTAAAACAACATGCATGCATTTGAGTAGGATCCACACACCCACATTTGTATGTACAAAAATCGAAAATTTTAGGAATTTTACAAGATATACAAACTGCCATAAAAAATCAGCTTTTGCTCACATTTTTAGGTTATGTCATATAAAAAAAACATACTAGTGTGATAGCAAAAATGACGAATCGTGTGTAAATTGGTAATTTTGCCACACATAATGAAATACGAATGATACATAAAAATTGACATGTCATAAGACAAGAACATGTAGTGTGATAGAGCTTTTAGTAAATCTTGCATTTTGGCCAAAGAAACCCAAAAAAATCTAATGTGGTAACTTTGTCAAAACAATGAAAGAATGAAACACGGAAAATTTTCCGAAAAACGTAGTACCAGCCTTTAGCCAAAAAAATTTAAACATTTTTATAAAAATTAAAATTGTCTGTTTGTGCTTTCTTTTTTGGTCTTAAAATCTTATTGAGATTCCATTACAGGATATTGTCCGGCTTTAGACCGTTGTTTGATGCTATCTATTCAAATAATAGTATAACAAAAACATTAAAAAGTCATCAAAAAGTGAGTTGTTGTTGGAAGACTTTGACTGGTTTCCCGTATCGCAATTTAATTTTCGATCAAGAAAAATCATCAGCAGGAGATGTCAAATGGATCATGCTTACAACGTGCTTTACAACCATTCCAAAAATTAATATTTTATTGCGATTTTTGAAATTTTCGTTGCCATAAGAAATGCATTGACATATCCTAAACGAAATTTTCGTTACCGGTACCGTTGTAGAAATTTCGTTGGCGATACGCAGATCAAAGACATATAGGCATTGTTGAATTTTTTCTTGCAACTACGAATGAAAATTTATGTTTTAATAGCTCCATGCCACATGAATGGCAAGAAAATAAAAACGATTAATTACATCATATATGTTCTTTATTAGCCAAAAATAATTCAAATTCAATTCAACCTATGTTAGAAGTATATTTATTTATATACAAATATTTTCTTCTTCCGAGTCTCATTTGTACAACAACCACAAAACATATGGTGCAATCAACCATGTTGTCATCAAGCTGATCGAGGTTTTGCCAACACACATAAGAAATTTGTGAGCGTATACGTGTGCGTACATGAGCAGAGAATATTCGAGAAGGAAGATAACAACAAAGAGAATGCAAATCTATCAGCTTAATACCGTCTAAAGGCTGGTACTACATTCATTTTTCACAGTTGAAAACACATATTTTTTACGGTTACTTTTGAAACACAAAGAAATCTCAATGAAAACATAATACCTTTAAGAAAGTGTTTTCATAGGTAATGAGGGAATGTCCTACTGAATGCAATCAGCAAGTTTGTTTGTTTCATTCAATCTATTATCTAAAAAGAGTAATCACGAAAAAATGTTGCGAAAAACGAACAAAGTACCAGCCATAACCTGGCCGGCTGTTAACAGCTGTGCGCGTGAGACCACCTTAAGCCCCGTTTACACTGCTATTTAAATCCGAATTGTTTTCCATTTATAAAATCAGCTGACGAAAGCCTTAAATCCGGATTTAATGGGTTTTATTAAATCCGCCTTGTAAAAAAGGAAGAAATAAAAAATTACTTTTATTGACGATAAATATAACAATAAAATCGATCGATATATTCATACACACCTATATTAACGCGAACGTCTGGCTATTTACTTATTTCGCACACACAAACGAATACGTAACGTGACGGTGACGTATTCACACAGGAGTATTTGCTATTTTATTTAATGAGGTTTAATGATTCAGCTAAAACCTTTTATTTTGCTGCTTCATATAACTATATCGCAATATCGCAAGAAATGAGTGTACGTGTAATAAATGATGAATTTCACTTCCAATCTGAATTGTCTGCCGCTGGAATAAGATTGGTGGTTGTGGATTTTACAGCCTCCTGGTAAGAGTAACATTTGTTTCGATCTTGCTCGCATTTAACAAAGCCTAATGACGTTTGTTTGTGTTCCTGGTTTGAGTTGTAAAGTCCCATATTCTTGATGTGCACTATCACGTAAAATGATTTTAAAACTTTGTCATTCTAAACTTTTTTAATATTCTAGGTGTGGTCCTTGCCAAAGAATTGCTCCACATTTCGAAATGCTACCAAATAAATATCCCAAAGCAGTATTCTTGAAAGTCGACGTTGATAAGTGCCAAGATACAGCTGCAAGTCAGGGCGTTAGTGCAATGCCCACTTTCATTTTCTACAGAAACCGGGTAAGAATATGAGTACAAACCGAGCATGCCCAATCAGTCATACTGATTTATTTTCAGACACAAATTGATCGCGTGCAAGGAGCGGATATTAATGCATTGGAAGCCAAAATACAAGAACACATAGGAAGTGATGGAGAAGATGCAGGTGAGGACTATGGACAAGGATTGGTAAGATATTAGTCGGTATATTCTTATCAAGACCTTAAAGAAAGTAATATTTTTTCCGTGCAGATGGAATTAAATACCTTCATCTCCAAACAAGAGTGTGAATGCCTTAATGAGGCCGATGATCACTGCCTAAGTCATTGTTTGACTAGCAGTGGCGGATATTTGCAATCGGACTGTGACGAACAGCTAATTCTGTCCATAACATTCAATCAAGTCGTTAAAATACACTCCCTGAAATTTAAAGCCCCACCTCAATTGGGACCCAAAGAAATAAAAATTTTTATTAACCAGCCACGCACTGTTGATTTTGATCAAGCCGAATCTATGACTAGTGTCCAAGATTTGACGTAAGTACTGGAGTACAAAGTTAAGAAAAGACAAATAAAATTAAGCCTTCGTTTCAGCTTGGATCCAAAGGATTTGGAGGGCACACCTGTAAATTTACGCTTCGTAAAATTCCAAAACGTGCAGAATATACAAATTTTTGTAAAAAATAATCAGTCAGGAGGAGAAGTTACGCAGCTGGATTACTTGGGTTTTATTGGATCACCAATCTTGACAACGAAGATGAATGATTTCAAGCGGGTGGCCGGCAAAAAAGGAGAGAGTCATTAGACCCAGTACAACTCTCTGAACAAAAATTTTCTTAACAAAAATAAAACTCTGAATTGATATGCACGTTAATATGTCTACAATTTAAAATTATTTAACAATGAAAAAGAGGCAACGTTTAAATACTAAAAGAATGGTCTAGAGATACAGGCTCTAAAGAAATAAAAGGTTTATATAAGTGTTACTTTCCTTATAAATTGCTACTTGTTTCTCTCGAAGACTTTATTTCCCCCATTAACATTTGCCAAGCTTTCTCAGCTTGTGTTAGCGTAAAATTGGTATCCCACTGCGAACTAAATACGACGTGAGATTTTGCAACAATTTCACTATTACTTGGCTGACTGGCCAGCCGGCGTTTTGCGTCTTCTTCTGAAATATTATTGCGTTCAACGACACGTCGAACCGCTTCTTCTGGCGAAATAATCATAGACCACACTTCGTGTACTTCTCTTTCCCATCCAGCTTTAATTAACACAGCAGCTTCCAAAACAACCACTTTTGGGAATTCCTTCTTTTCGACTAAAGCACGTATTCTACGTTTCACCTCTACCATGAGTTCTGGCCAGACTATACCATTCAATTTCTCCAGTTTTTGTGGGTCAGCAAATACGATTGGTCCTAATTTTGTCCTGTCTATGCGTTTGCAATCATCCAAAATTCTATCTCCGAATTCTTCCACAACTTTATTGTAGCATACTTGGCCGGGTTCGTAAATCTCATGAGCTACTTTATCACAGTCTATCACAAAAGCTCCCATACCCCGCAAACGCTGAGCCATTTTACTTTTTCCTGAAGCTATACCACCTGTTAAACCAATAATGTAGGGTTCTGAAGTTAGGTACGGCCTTGGCTAAAATAATAAAATGAGTTACAACGGTTATATTATATTCTCATACATACCTCTGGTTTCCTAAGACGACTTCCCAATAAATCAATACGCGTATTACTAGAGCTTACTTTGCTTTCCTTCGGCCCACTGCTGTCCGAAGCATCCACTAGATCTATGCAGAATATATCCAAGGGTTTCAAATTATTCTGTCGTCTCAATTCATTAACCTTTTCTCCGCCCTTCAAAGTCTCAGCGCTCACAACGATCATGTCCATGTTTGGATCACTTTTTGTGGGACCAAATGGATCGTCAATTGGAACCACTTCATAATGCAGTGTGGAATCAATTTCATTGAGAAACAAACGAACATTCTCTATACGTTGTTCTACTGGTAAAATAAGCTCGTGTAGTGTTTTACTTCTCGTCAACTTGGATGTCGTTACGCCAACAACCAATCTAGAGCAAGCTCGTATTACTGCTTGCGATAAGAAAATTTTATGACCCAAATGAATGCGATCGAAAGTGCCTCCCAATACTACATTATTGTAAGCCCGTATTTTATCTTCTGGTCCTAATTGTTGATACTCTGCTAAATCATTTGTGTTTTCATCGCCATGCAAATAAATTGTTGGTTTTTCTATCTGTAATTGTTGACGCAATCTCTCGCAAATTTCGGGATGGTGAGCATCCGAAAAAATTAAGTCAACAGGTTTTAAATGCATACTAGCAGTTTGGGTCTTCAATGTGCCGATCAAGATATTCAAGTCCTTGTCAATGAAGCGAGAGCCATCGACATATAACTGCGATATCAGACGACCATATGATGGCACGGGAACATTTGTAGGGGGCACGTTGAGATGTATATATAGGGAATTTACATACTCGTATTTTTGGAGAGCTTTCAAAGATTGAGCAAACCGTTTTACATGGGACACTACTAAAAGTCCAGTCGATGCCATTTTCTATTATTCCGTCTAAATCAATGGAATGTCAAGGAACAAAGTTCAAAAGTGAAAACAGGTGGAAATAGGGATGCCAGTAATATTTTGAAAAATGTTGTATAATGAGATAGATTGGACGATAAGAATTGGAATCTTTACAATAGAAAAGCCGTGGCGCAACAATTACAGGTGTGGGTCCCATTTGCTTATACAAGGCGGATTTAAAAAAGTGGTCTCACGCGAACAGCTGCTGACAGTAAAGTGTTTTGAAGAAAATCGTTTAGTTCAAAGGCGAAAACAGAAAAGTTAACGCATTTGGTATTCAGTAGCCACTTCTAACAATAATCGACATCGTTAAAATCAGCTGTTTTCGCTAACGAATAGAAATTAGTTAACTAAACGATGAACAATTATTTTATACTTATGTTGACGATTGCTTTAGAGTATTTTTCTTTTGTTATTTTGGAAGCGTGGAAGCGTGTATTTCTTACGGCTATTGGGTAGGGCTGCCACAGAGACAAAATAGATAACGATTTATGTTGACGATGAATTAGAGAATAATATAATCGTTCGTGCAAACGATTTTTGTCGACATATTTTACTAAACGATATTCGTTATTTAAAACAATTAAAGATGATCTCATTTGTACAACAACAATAAATCATATGGTGCAATCCGAAATCTTGCCATTAAGCTGATGAGTGTACGTGTGCAGAAAGTATGCGTACATGAGCAGAAAATATGGGAGAGGGAAGATTACCAAGTATTATACCGTAAACAAATTTTTTTCGCAGAGTGCACTATCTGCCAAATAGTTTTGGTTCTGTATGTGTATTATAGTTAAGAACCATAACACACACAAACAACGAAAAATGGCGCCAACTAGTTACACAAAATCAGAGTTTCACTAATCACCGATTTTATCATATAGTGCACCCAATATTTTGTTGTTGGGCCACTACCTGTAAATGAATACATGTATCTTGGTTCTAATGAGGACAATACAAATCTAAAACACCTTTGAAGAAGACAAGTTGTAAAACAAAGTTTATTTCTAAAACTGCTTTGACATTTCTATTTACGGCTTATGCTACTCAAGGTAGTTTCGTTAGGGGTAAATTTTTGTTGTTGTGCTAATGATTCTACCTTTTAATTGTACCATGGCTTTAAACCATGTTTACACTTGGAGTAAATCTAAATTTGCGAAGAGATTTCAGAAATCTCGTGTTTTGCAACGGGGTTTCCGATACATTTTCAGTGTGAGCAAATCTATTGGGTTGCCCAAAAAGTAATTGCGGATTTTTTAAAAGAAAGTAAATGCATTTTTAATAAAACTTAGAATGAACGTTAATCAAATATACTTTTTTTCTAAAGCAAGCTAAAAGTAACAGCTGATAACTGACAGAAGAAAGAATGCAATTACAGAGTCACAAGCTGTTAAAAAAATTTGTCAACGCCGACTATGTGAAAAATCCGCAATTACTTTTTGGGCAACCCAATACTTGGGGAGGTTTGTAGCAAATCTACTTGGGGAGATTTGTAGCAAATCTTCTTCGAAATTCAAATGCAACACTTCATGTGTTGAATACCGGTTATTATCGGTAGTTTTGGACAGTATTAATTGACAATAGCTAATTGATGACTGAAACACGTCATAACAAACCTATTTGTATGTTTAGATTATAGTCTGCATGAAGCCATCAATTCCAAATGGAAGCACTGTATCATCAAACAAATCATCTTTTGAAAGAAATAGAGCAAAGCTTTCAAAGGTTGGTTCAGACGGCAGGCCAGCCCAACAGCTATGATATCGAGAATGAAATACAAATGAAAATAACACAAGCCAACACGTTCGTATTACTACATTTACTATGATTGTACACATTTACTATTTTCTTAATACATTACAGTAACTGTGATCGATTAGATGTACTACTTTATAAGGTTCCGGCTTCACAAAGACCATCTTCAAAGATGAGAGTGGACCAATTGAAATACGATGTCAGACATTTGCAAAGTAGTCTTCAAATGTATAGGGAAAAGCGACAAAAGAAGCAACAGGAATTATCTGAAAGGGAACAGCTTCTAAGTCACCGATTCACAGCAAACAATACAGAGACATGTTTGGACCTTGATTATGCGCTGCAACATAACCAACAACTGGGCAATGCCCATCAAGGTGTTGACGAAATGATATCAACCGGCAGCAACATCTTATCCAGTTTGGTTAATCAGCGAACCACTCTTAAAGGAGCTCAAAAACGGCTTATGACAATTGGTAGTACTTTAGGATTGTCCAATCATACTATGAAATTGATCGAAAGGCGTTTTGTTGAAGACAAATATATTATGTTCGGTGGGATGTTTGTTACCCTCTTGGTAATCTGCCTAGTTATATACTTTTTTGTTTTGTAACTAAAGACTTGAGAATCTTAATTCATGTATCTTTATTTGTGTGCGAAATAATTCGAGGACCTTAATTTAAATGTAAGTATCTACGTCAATTTAAATTAAAATGAAATGAGACTTGTTGCAAATGGGTTGTGAACTCTAAAAACAACGTAAAACATGAAAGTAAGTTTAAAATTGATACTAAAAACTAGTTGAATATGTTGAAAGATGATCTACAAATAAATCATCGATGCCGAATTTTTTTATTAACATGACCACCTTTTTTGGCCGTTACACTAGATGTAGACGTAAGTTTACTTTTTGTGGAAGTCCCACTTGGTGTTCCCGGCTCCTTGTTGGTTTCTCTTTGCGGTGTAGATGCACGATCAGCTTTGTCGTCCTTACCGGTACTTTTAATAGAGGTGGCACCATCATGAGCTGTGGTTGTATTTTGGTTCAATGCTATCTGATTATCACTTGAATCTTCATTAGTTACAGAATCGGATTCGCTAGCTCGTTCAGCTGTAAGTAAAAACTATTAAAGTTCGGAGGGCTGAATCCTATTTACCCTCCATCATAGGTTGAGCTTGTTAAATAATGGAAACTAATTCTATTTGCAAGGAAAATAAAAACTCCTAATAACTTAAAGTCACAGTCGATGGACAAAGAGTTCCGACAGTAAATGACCCGAAGATCTTGGGGGAGGCCTCATCCCGTCGTCAGACCAAACCTACAGATGATAAACATCGACACGAGGAGACAAAGAAACTTAAAGTTAAAGATCGTAGTAAGCTTCTCTCTAAACAATATCTTTTGAGCTGCCACCAAAATAATCACTCGAATTTCCATCTCACTGAAAACCTCCTGCGAGACATGACAGTGGGAGAATGTGGATGTTGCAACTAAACTCGTATCGCTCAAGGTTAGACGATACCATCCCCAATATCAGCAGTGTATGCAACACAGGACCCCATGACACCAATCACCTTAGATGGAATCATTCTATATACTTACAGCGGATGTGGCTACAACAACAACATCGTAACCAAATCTGATTAGAATTTTTTCTTTCAGGTGGACATAATATTTAATTAATATTTTAGACCAATTTGAATTATGCTTTACGGATATTTAACAACAAACTTGTCAATGGACTGATCGCCGCGGGGACAGGGTGGCCATTGGTTACTTAACTTAAGCAAGAGCCGGTGCCACCACGGGCCTCTCACTGAGACTCTCCTGGACGCGCCCGGTAGCTCAGCTTCTTTTGACAGATATTAACACCGCACAGATAGGACATTAAAGTTCCAGCCTGTGTGGTGCTTACAGCTATTCCATGCCTGGACAAATTCGTCATCTTCAATATAAGCTTTAATTTTATGGGAGCTATATTAGGTTATGGACTATTTGGGACAACACTTGGATGAAATGCCAGTTGAAGCGGATAATATTTCGCCCTTTAGAAGTTAAGGAAGCTAAATCGAGATAACGTATCACTTAATTGACCAATTTGGATCAAAGTTGGCATAGATATAGAATGTCTTAACTTAAATCGATAGTGCATAATGTCTGGCAAATCGCATAGCAATTGGGCCCTCTAGCTGAAGATGTACCTATATAAAAATGTCTGAGTGTTTTAAATAATTTCCTGTGGCTAGCATTACTAGGAAGCATGCGATGGACGGGACTAGAATGGCTTAAAATGTCAAATTGACCAATAATATACTTATTTTTAAACCATCAATTCGAGGTGTTACAGCGCAATGAGAAAATTTAGTACTACACTATTCTATGGTGGAAGGTATAAAAAGAGAAGTTATCATTTTTCTTACGATTGCATATGGCCATTGAAGTTATGGAGGATTTCGAAAATAAACGTTCGGCTTCTTTGAATTTTCTGTTTCTTTTGTCTGCTTTTGAGTTAGTGGCCTTATTCGATGTTAAGTACCGCTCCCAACCTCTAATAATATTACCGCAAAGTTGAGTGTCTTCCAAATACGATCCTTCGAAAGCATAAATTTGTCTCTCCAAGTTGGCTAGTTGTTCCTATAGACATAAATGTTATAATGCAAAGTACATTTCAATTATTGGGGACTCACAGAAGTTTCCGCCTTTTTCTTGATAAGGTCTGCAAGTTCTGCCCTGGTATCCAAATTAGTAGACTTCATTGTTGAGTTTTTTGTAGATTTTCGTTGTTTGTTGGTGGAATCACTATTTTTTACTGATGGCGAACTCATTTTGAGGAATGTCAAATATACTTTTTTACAATCTGGTTAATATAAATGTCGTTCTTTTATTCATTAGCCTGAATTTGGAAAAGTTATCGAAAACTAAATATTTTTGTGTGCATTATTTCAGATACACAACATGAGATCTCAAGCCATCAGCTGATGGAAACGGTGTTTGACATCCAGTGATGTGTTCTAAAGTACCAAGCACACGAAATGAAAAATCGCTCAAATAGTGCAATTGCTTGAACATGGACGATTCAAGTAGGTGGGATGATTTTATGAGGTAAGTAGTGGAATTCTATAAACTGCTTTAACGAAAATCGCTTAGTTAAAAGCAATAACAGAAAAGTTAACGATGTTGTTATTGTAACCACATTTTCATGTGGAGGTGGGGATCTTCGTCAAGCTCCTGCAGGTGAGCAAGTTCGTTTCGGTCCAAAGGACCGATCGCAGCGGGAACAGGGTGGCCATTGGTTATTTAAAGGCGCAAATAATTACAGCTATTCCGTGCCGGGTTAACGATTTTCAAAGATTGTGTAAGTTGGTCTAGAAGGAGTAATAGGACATTTATTTGTTGGTATTGGAAGGGGACGGACCCTCCCCTAAAAGCCGCCTCATGTCTGTACGCCTGTTTTTAAGGGGTTTCTGGAGAATGGCGGTCCATATAATTTGACACAAATTTGAATACCATATTCGTATTCTACTCGCCAATAATTTGCATTTGAGGGGGTGGGGAACGCACCTTAGATACTTAATTGGACCCAATTTTAGTATCAAATTCCTTCTCTATTCCCAAAGCCCCATATTATCCTGATCAGTTCAAGTTAGTTTTTGGGGGTGCTTTTGTGGTAAGAGGAGGGTGCGCTTCGGATATCAACAAAGCGGACCCTCCCAGACCGTATTCGTAATCTATTCTTGAATTCCTTTCACTTGAGTTCCATTTTGTCATTATCATCGAATATGCTTATTTGAGCGGGTTTTGTGGTCGGGGTGACTACCTGTCAAGATATATTCATTTACAGGTAGAGGCAGTTGCCCAACAATAAAATATTGAGTGCACTATCTGTCAAAATCAGTGATTGTGCAACTCTGATTTTGAGTATGTAACTAGTTCGCGCCATTTTTCAATGTTTGTGTTTTATGGTTCTTAACTATAATACACACACAAGCAAAACTCGTTGTCGTTACGTCACGGACATTACCTTGTATAAATTTGCTTAGTATAAACTTAAATGTTAACGTTAACGTGCAATTTATTTATTTCGCAGACACAAACGAATACGTAACGTGACGCAGACGTATTCACACAAACGAGTCGATTAATTAATTAGCAAAATCACAGATGTTCAATATAGGAAATCTATAGTGTATGAGCCAAATAGCTTGCAATAAATAATAATAAAATCATCGTACACTGTGACATTCAGATCTCTAGTTTGCTGTTCCGGTAACTATGGTGTGCGCTTTGGGTATCGAAGGAAGTGCTAATAAAATTGGCATTGGAATAAGCAGAAATGGCGAAGTCCTATCAAATGTTAGGCGGACATATATTACACCTCCCGGCGAAGGTAATTCTTGTTGCTCTTTGCACGTGAATCATTGCAGATATTTTCGCAATTCCAATGGGTTTGCGCACAAAAAGTATAAAATAGCCGGATTAATTTGATCTAATTATGTTATGTACTTTTTAAGGTTTTCTACCAAAAGAAACTGCTAAACATCATCGTGATCACATCATAAGCCTTGTCAAGGAAGCAATGAAAGAAGCAAATATTACGGCAGACGACCTCGAAGTTATTTGCTATACAAAGGGGCCAGGAATGGCGCCACCACTTTTGGTCGGCGCCATTGTCGCACGTACATTATCTCTATTGTGGGAAAAGCCGCTTGTGGGTGTCAACCACTGCATAGGTCACATTGAAATGGGCCGCTTTATAACAGGTGCTCAAAACCCTATTGTTTTGTATGTCAGTGGAGGGAATACGCAAGTTATTGCATACTCCAACAAGCGATACCGAATTTTTGGAGAGACAATTGATATCGCTGTTGGAAACTGCTTAGATCGATTTGCCCGCATTATAAAGCTTTCAAATGACCCAAGCCCAGGATATAATATTGAACAATTGGCAAAAGAAGGCAAACAATTTGCGAAATTGCCCTATGTGGTTAAAGGTTAGTTGCAAAGCCCTTTCTTGCAGCCCTTAGCTTACGAGTTTTTCTTCAAGGTATGGATGTTAGCTTTTCGGGCCTGCTGTCACATATTGAAGAGATCGCAGATCCAAGCAAGAAGAAAAATAAAAGAAAAAAAGCTGAGGACGTGGATGAACCGGAATATACTAAAGCTGATCTTTGCTACTCGCTCCAGGAAACCATATTTGCAATGCTAGTTGAAATAACAGAACGTGCTATGGCGCACTGTGATTCCAATGAGGTAATTAAAACAATTGTGTGTGTGTTTGCGCTTTTTTCGTAAATTTTCTGAAATCAAGTAACATTAGTTGACTACATTTAATAAAATTTTTTAAGTTTGCATTTATTTCAAATTTGTTTGCCTGTTAGGGCGAATATCATTTTTCATGCGGTGTTTATTTAGCTTTCGAGACGAACTTAATGGTTGGAATTTACTTTTGTTTACTTAGAGGGCTACATTCGGTCACTACCTACTACATACTTCTTCATTTACTTATTAACATCAATTAGCTCTATTCAAAAAATAATAAGTCCTTTCAGGCTTCATTCAATGGTTGTTTTCAACTACTCCAACTCAATCTTTGAGAAAAAAGTCAAATGGAAACAAGCGAACACATTCACACGATCTTTGTTTTTTTTCAGGTGCTTATTGTTGGCGGCGTTGGGTGCAACGAGAGACTGCAAGATATGATGCGCATTATGTGCGAAGAACGGGGAGGCAAGTTGTTTGCCACAGACGAGCGTTACTGCATTGACAACGGCCTCATGATAGCCCATGCCGGAGCTGAAATGTTCAAGTCGGGCACGCGAATGGAATTTGAAGATTCGTTTGTTACACAACGATTTCGTACGGATGAGGTATTGGTTACGTGGAGAGATGACTAATTGTGTGGCCTCAAAACAGGGGAACGCTACAATATGATAATCGATTGGCTAAGTTTTATATGAATAAAGGCCAACTTATGAGAAAATGTTCATTCGAACCTGATACAAGATTTCAAAACTTGGAGTGGCAAACTCTCTATGGTATGTACAAGTCATTTGTTTTAAACTTTTTTATTTCACCCATTTACAATAAATATGTTAACATCTTCATATCTGTGCTTATCACTATAACTTATGTACTATAAGTTTTGTTTGGAAACCTTTTATTCCCCTAACTGTTGCTCAATGCCGGTCCAATAGCGTTTCATTTCTAATGGAAATAGACGTTTGCCTTCAATTATATAAACTGCTCCATTTTCTTGTTTTTCCAAAGCGGTGAGTATGCACCGGGAAACATC
The DNA here is from genome assembly GCF_963082655.1 of Stomoxys calcitrans. Taxonomy (NCBI): domain Eukaryota; kingdom Metazoa; phylum Arthropoda; class Insecta; order Diptera; family Muscidae; genus Stomoxys; species Stomoxys calcitrans. The sequence continues at coordinate 269,238,346 of NC_081552.1, forward strand.
CGCAGCACTTTGTTTATTTAAACGATCTAAAACACGATAAGATTCATCGCCCAATTCAGGAAAGAGAATTTTTTCGGTGAAATTTGTAAACATATCCGTTATTGTGGCACCGGGACACACTGTAATGAGCTTGACACCGCTTCGTTGGAAATAAATATCATTCTGTTGCAAAGACAAAAAGAAAAAAAAAAACAAAAATCAATTTTGAACTCAATAAGTTTTTCTTAAAATTTTAACTTACTCCCATGCAGCGAGTGAAATTGATTATACCGGCTTTTGTGGCAGCATATACGGGTACTAAGAACATAGGATCCAGACCTACAACCGAGGACATATTGCATATTATACCGCCCTGGCCAGCATGTTCTTTGCTCATTATTTTCAGGGCGCTCAGAGTAGAATTAATCATGCCTCCCAGATTGACTAGTAATGTACGTTGTACTTCTTGGTCGTTGAAGAGTCCTGCAACATTTACCACAACGTCTAGGTGACCAAATGTTTTTGAAATCTCTTCATATGTTGCATCCATCCCTTTTTGATTTGACACATCCATTTTGATTACGATAATGTTTTGTGTAGGAAAGTTTGATCGCATATTAACCACTTCTTCCAAGTTATCCTGAATGTCCAAGATAGCCACTTTCTGCCAAAATAGAAAAAAAAAATACATTACACTTAGATTTTGATTTGAGTATTTAGCGTTGTTGCAAACAAACCCCAGCTCCCTGTTGCAAGAGTAATTTTGCAACTTGTAATCCTATACCGCTAGCTCCTCCAGTGACAACAGCATTTTTCCCTTTGAAAAAAGACATGACACTTATTTTATAGCAACGCTTATCCTTTCTGCAGTTTTCTATTATGCCGCCTAGCTATTCACCACAATTGAGAGTGTAATTCACCAACTCAGTTCGAAATTTATTACGATTGTAATCTGCTCATGGGCGCAGCGCCACCTTATATATCACATACGATTTGTAATACGATCTTAATAACATTGGTTTTACATAAACACCACATGTAACCAGTTGCTGCTGCCACCGCGAGTGTAGATGCTTTACTTATTACATTAGTTGCTGATAGTAGTTCATTAGATTTCCCTGCACTCAAACAGCTATGCTATTATTTTTGCCCTTCATCGAGAAGGTATGCATTTCAGTTGTTTGGTAATAAGTTTGATTGAAAAAAATAAAAATAATCAATCAAGTGTTGAAAATATTGCTAGAAGTCATTTTGTTGAGAAAATATTTATTGGCTTTATGAATGATATGAACGTGTACAACTTTGTTTTTGCCAAGTTCATTTCTTCCTCTTAAAGGGATGGCAAATATTTTCTCGATTATTTCATTCCAAGGATGCCGGTACTTATGCTGACACTGAAGCAGTGTCGACATTGTACTTTATGCCGAGTCACCCTGAAACATTTTTGGTAAATTTTGATGTTGACGATTTTTCATGACTTCGTTTTTTTTGGAGATAAATAAAGTATTCCACTCTTATCTGTCAAAAACAATCAAATTTTCTTCATAATGTTAAAGCGCTATACTAGCTCATGCAACACAGTTAACGCAGATTGATGCATTATTACCAAGCAACACAAAGCAGCTACCTAGTTAATGTTATAGCCATAAAATTTCCATATTTACTTGAACACGTCTTAAGTTTTCGCATGAGTTCGAGTTCTTTGCAGTTTGTCCATCAGCATGTCGTCTCAACTGACAATCCACTACTCCATTTGCTCTTGCTGCCATAATTCATATATTGTCCTTTCTGTATGGCTGTCCATTTAGAGTGATAACATCTGTCGTGTACAGTTATTGTAGCCACATGTCTACATGTGGTCGTGTACAGTGTAACCGTTGTGCGACTAAAGTCGGAATTTCCGACCTTTTTACTTTCAAATAACTTTTGTGCGACCTTTTGAAACTTAAACATTTTTTGCGACTTTTTGAGACGGAAACCTTTGCCGATGAAAAACTTCATCGGGTCAATCCGGAACGTACAACCGGCTGCCATGGGGTTTGTTGTTCCGTACTTTTTAACAGTCAGATGCAATAATTGGCGATCAATCGAAGTATACTTTTGCGAATTATCCGTTTTCATTTTCATATGAAAACGGAATTTGGGGATGTAAAAACTTGTATAGTAGCGGTATTTTCAGTTAAGCGATTTTCATTTAAAAAATTCAATTGCATTGAATAACGCCAAAAATATATGTTTCTATCCAGTCTCACTTAAGCGAGTTTTTTTACTAATGCTCATCACAGTTATGTAGTTTCGACTGTATGTATCTGTCTCCGATCGTGGTTTCTGTCTTTCCTGTCTGCGTGAACCACCAGATGTTCTTTCGCATGACTCTGGTTGAAGCAACTTCTTGGATTCATTCAAATCCCAGTCAACACAGACTGATTATTTCCCAAAAGGCATAGAGGTAAAGGTAAAAAGATCACATTACGGATCGTCTCGTTGTTCGGTACTGAGTGGTTCGGGGACTTCTCCTCTATATATACTGATGACCAAGTGTCAGATAATGTCACCCTGCAAAGGGTGGAAATCGGTTAAGATTTTGATATAACATCAAGTACATTATTATCCAATTTTCATTTATAGAGCCGTAACAATCCCTTTTATCATGAAATATTTGCGAAAATTTCTTTTGATCCTATTTGGTCATTTCATCACATTGATTAAGGTTTCTAAAATTCACGATCGCTCCACATTGGGCATATTTGTTGCAAAAAGTCGACTTTTGCCAAAGGTAGACGTTTCGACTTTTTAACAAAAAATTTCCAAAATATTATTAATAATTTTCTATTTCCTATAAGTCTCGTAGACTTATGCCATGTGAAGATATAATAATTTATTTGTATTTTCATAAAGGAGAGTTATTAGGAGGAATTTAAAATGCTAAATTGGCGCATTTTTATATCAAAAGATAGGGGGGTCTATCTTTAAGCCAATATGGCTTATTGCAAAAGTTATTACATTCCCGTTTACTTTTCCCTTTTTTTGTAATTGAATTAAGGCATGAAATGGTCTAAATAACCTAGACGACTTTCTACTAATGTTACTCTGAACGTTAAAACTGGAACATCACATTTTATTGCACATGTGAGTAACGAACTTTTGTTCTTTATCACTTCCTCTATTCTATCTGCTTTTATGTATCCGGCATTATCAAAGATCATTTTTCAAAAGTGAAAATCAACATGAAAACAGACGGCCTTTACCAAATTGGGGTCTATCACTTTTACATATTCCATCTAGACTTCGCAAAATTCGGCGCAAAAATCTTGATTTGCGAAATGTACCCTTATATGAGAGGCTACTATGAAATATTGTTCGATTCGTCCATGGATTCGAATATACTTTTACCATGCCGGGCAATCCCATGGCAAGCGGTTTTGCGCACCGGATTGACCCGATGGAGTCCTTCATCGACAAGGGCTGTCACCTTAATGAACAACACACAGCTACAACAACAACAACCATGTTGAGAAAATGTCGCTTGCCAAATTTTAGACAAATTGGAACAAAAATGTGGGTTGCGGAGCCAAAGTACCGAAAATTGTGGGTATGTTAGTATGGGACCTACACCTAAAGTTGGACCCATACGGACCATATTCGCATTTAATTAGGTTTCAGATTTTTAATCTCGGACATTAAATACGTCTTTTCTGGAGTCCAGTTGGCACCGATGCAATGAAAAGATAGTACTATACAGCCAATCCTCGAACATAAACGCTTAAGGGATAAAAGATACATTTCTGCCAAAATTCAGCTTCCATAAACATAAAACTATTAAGCTGAATCTTACACTTATAAGGATGTAATCCCTAAGTTTTGCTCGCAGCTTAGCTTCTCGTGACAGCAATGAACACCACACAGATCGGACCTCAATGTTCCAGCCTGTGTGGTGCTCAAAGCTATTCCGTGCCGGGCAAAAAAAAAAAAAAATAAATAAAAATAAACATTTAGCGAAAATTTCAACGAAAACTATTTTCAAATAAAATGTTAGTGTGTTACAATAAATTCTAAGTTTTGTTTTTAAATTTATTTATTATTTTTTAAATATATTTATTTGTACCAAATTCGGTAATACTAAGCCTTCTCGGCCTGAAATTCGTATTGCACAGTATAATTAACCTAAGTTTACAACAGCAATTTCTGTGTTGGTTGCAAATGTTTCGGTCACCACTGTAAATACCAAAATTCAGCAAAATCGCAGGTGCGCAATATAAAGTGAATTTTTTTTCGAAAACTTTTTTTTATTCAATTGTAATGTTGTTGGCTCAATCCTTACTACAGGATGTACCTATGTTAAACTGGTCAAAATCCTGTCGAAATTACAAAAGCACATGTGAACATACGAAACAGAACGTCGTAAGCAGTGTAGGCTGCAATACGCTTACATTGAAGACTTACTCCCAACCAATCAATGATTGCTGGGGTAGTTGTAGTTATTATCGACAAAAAATGCTATTCTATGCCATCTATGAAAATTAAACTGGAGCTATATTTTGAACAAAGATAATGAAGAGGCGAGATGGTCGCACTCGAAATAGAGATATTGATGTTCCGTCAGTGATGTTACAAACAGATAATATTTATCTCATTAAAAACAAAAACCACAATTGGGTCTAAAGCATAACCATATCCTTTTGAAATCACGAAACGATTTGACCAAATAACCAAATAAAATCAAAAACAGGCGCATAAAGGCTGACACTATATACGCTTTTCGCGATATTTTTCGACAATTACTTTGTATACCCTCCACCCCCATCCTATGGAGGAAAAATATCGCGAAAAGCGTATATAGTGTCAGCCTTTATGCGTATATAATGTCCACCCCCATCCTATGGTGGAGGGTATACAAAGTAATCGTCGAAAAATATCGCGAAAAGCGTATATAGTGTCAGCCTTTATGCGCCTGTTTTTGATTTTATTTGGTTATTTGGTCAAACCGTTTCGTGATTTCAACAGGATACTAATTTCGTCATTCTATTTGTAACTCCTCGAAATATTCGTCTAAGACCCCATAAAGTATATATATTCTTGATCGTCATGACATTTAAAGTCGAACAAGCCATGTCCGTCCGTCTGTCCGCCCGTCTGTCTGTCGAAAGCACGCTAACTTTCGAAGGAGAAAAGCTTGAAATTTTGCACAAATACTTCTTATTAGTGTAGGTCGGTTGGGATTGTAAATGGGCTATATCGGTCCACGTTTTGATGTAGCTGTCATATAAACCGATCTGAGATCTTGACTTCTTGAGCCGCTAGAGGGCACAATTCTTATCCGATTTGGCTGAAATTTTGCATGACGTGTTTTGTTTTAACTTTCAACAACTGTGCTGAGAATATTTCAAATCGGCCCATAACCTGATATAGCTGCCATATAGACCGACCTGGGGTCTTGACTCCTTGAACTTATCCGATTTGGCTGAAATATTGCATGACGTGTTTTGTTATGACTTCCAACAACTGTATTAAGAATGGTTCAAATGGGTCCATAACCTGATATAGCTGCCATATAAACCGATCTGGGGTCTTGACTTCTTGAGCCACTAAAGGGCGCAATTATTATCCGATTTAGCAGAAATTTTGCATGACATGTTTTGTTTTAACTTTCAACAACTGTGCTAAGAATAGTTCAAAACCTGATATAGCTGCCATATAAACCGATCTGGGGTCTTGACTTCTTGAGCCTCTACAGGGAGCAAGAGCTCCACAAATGCGAACTTAGCTCGCTTTTAATTCTTTATTGGTAATAGATTTTGAAGCAAAAAACTGGCTTATTTCGTTCAGTCAAAAGACATTTCCTCATTACTTATGGTAACATTTTATTAAATTTTTATTTTATCATTGCTATTTGTGTAGAATTTCAAAAAAGTTATCCCAAAAAACATGGGTTTTGAACGGCGAAAAGCGAACATAGTACCAGTCATAGAGCCAGCCTGAGAGCAAAAGTTCAATAAGCAGTTTTGCCTTAATTTTTTTTTTTTTTTTAATTTCCTTCGATATACCTTCCAATGACGTTATGTTCAAATTATAACTTCATTTTTGTGTTTTCAATTCTTGGTATTTATTCTTTTTCTTAAATTTTTATTTTTTCAAACCAAGTCACTTATGCCACATGACACTTCGAAGCCTTATAAAATAGTCATGGTACATACAATCATTTCAATTCACTCTCATCGCAATGGAGAGTGTATCTTAATTGAATTCATGAAAGTCATAACAAATTTTCAAATCTTTCAAATTGGACTTTTCCGTGTTTTGGTTGGTCATCTCGAAATGTTATGGGTGATGTGTTGAATGGAAAATATAAGAATGCATTCCAAATGTTGTAAGAAATGTTATCACAATTTATTTTGAGAAAAAAGAATGAAACATATATTCCTTGGAAAATAAAGATTAAAAATTAGCAATTAATTTTGAAGAGTGTCATTGTGTATGCATTATAAGCGATTGCAGCTACTGGCTTTAATATTCACTTAAGTGGCTAACATTTGTTAATGGACTTAAACATATTTTGTTGGTTTTGTTAATAAATATTTAAAAATTGTGGGTAGAAAATGACTATTCTCATTCATGCTACTGGAAATTTAATGCTTCTCGGGATAGCTGTCCTTGTTTTGGTAGCCGGATACATAACCGGAATCATCCACAACATTCTTGCGGCCTGCAATGCCTTTGCCCTTGCCAGTGGCATCGAAACGTTCCTTGTGAGATCCTGTGTATTTGCTGGTATCTGTCAAACGTTCAACAGCAGAAGCAGCCTTGCCAGCCTGAAAACACATTAATTCGATTTATTTATAGCATACACATAGAAAAAAGCGTACAGATAATCAAAGAATTTGCTCTTGATCGAATGTTTTTGCTAATGATTGCGAGCTAAATAACCGAATCTTCGAAATAAAGATGCTATCTCCAAATTTAAGTCGCTTTATTCTAACGAACACAACCATCCGATTCGAATTTCGATTTTACTTCACAGATGACTCTCAATTTCATTATCTGAATCCAAATCCAATTATCTAACTTTGTATCTTTACATTGAAAATTTAACCATTTGAAGAAGCTCTGTTTTGTCTTGGTATTTTGCCTTTCATTAAAAGTTGTTGTCTTTAATGAGAAGACCCAACAAAATCCGTAATATCAAGAAAAAGCTTGCACCAAAGGAATTGTTTCCCTAAAAACTAAAACTTGGAAAATTGAGCATCTTTAAATTAAGTTCGTTATCTTAGGCTCGAATCTTTAAAGTTAGGACAAACATTTTTTCCGTGTGTGTGTTGTTCTTCCACTCACCGATACTTGTAAGACCCCAGGGGCTCCGCATGAAGCCATCTTGTTTTTGATTTCTTGCAATTCAACTTTTTTGGTTTTGGCCAAGTCGTCCAAGTATTTGTTATAATCACTGTAAGAAATCTTCATTGACTTGAATTTCTTAAAGTGGATTCCAGTATCCGTAGTGGTGATTTTCTTATCGATAACCTTGGCTTGTTTCATCCATTTGTCACTTTGCGATAGGGTGATCATTTTACCATCGGATTTTGTGTCGCCAAATTTGGAGAAAGCCTTGAATTGATCCTGAAATGTGACCTTGGGCTCTTCCAAAGCCATTTCGGCCAATTCAGCAACAGGTGGTGCGGGTGAGGATGTCCCATTGGTAGCTTCGTCCGACATGCTGTTTCTGAAACAAAAACAAAACAAAATTAATATACACCGTCACTTTTTCCAAGATGCATATACCACAACATTTCTAGGAACCCATGAGTTTTGTGATGAATTTTAATTTTGGATACTTTAAATTAAGGTTATTGAGTAAGTTGACATCGACATTGAATGGTCAAAACATGTTTTGAGGTGTTTGGAAAATTGTTTATTAGTACACAGAAAAAATTCCACCGTTTCATAGATGCTTGGAATGATTTGTTGTTAAACTTAAGTTGTGCTTTTGCTTTGTGCGGCACTCACCTATAAGCTGAAATGCGGGCAACCATACTATGCATATTAAAAAAGTTATACTTTTGTTCAGTCGTATTACAGAGAATGTTCCCGTTTTTGTTTCGAGACGATTAAGATTACCTATGTAATTCAATAAAATAATTTAGTTTTTGTCTGAATACCTATTGATATTTTTCCTATCGATACTATCGGAAAAGTTATTATATTGTGTATTGTTGAACTTTTTTAATTATAATTTCGGCTTGAGGTCATGTACAATAATTAAAAAACAGATGTCGGTGTTTTTTTTTATTAATTGTTTCATTTTAAATTTTTCCAATATTTCGATTACCGCCGGTAATCTTCATCAGGGAATGGATACATTTTAAAACAAGTGAACTTATTTCTTACACCACACAAGAATGACAGTCATTCTTGTGTGGTGTAAGAAATAACACGAAATTGCTATCGGAAAAGTTCAATTTGTTGTAAAATTGACCAAAAACTAGTGATCCAACACTGATTGTATCTTTATAAGATACATAGCGCCTATAGAGGGCGCTATTTTCATTCGATTGGGCTAAAATGTACAATGATTTCTGTCATGAATTCCAGCTGAATTTATTAAATTTGGTTTTGTTCGGTCTGTGCATTAATATTGCTACTGTATAAATAGATCCCCGGATTTTTACTTCTCATTTTCGTTTGAAATATAGGTGATGGGAAATTAACGATGGTATTGATACTATCGATATTTATTATTAGAAATATCGAAAATATGGAATGTAGCGATTATCGATGGTTTGCCAGCTCTATGCTGAGGTGGGTATTGTTGTTTTCGTTTGAAACTCTGTTTTGGTTTTTCTTTTCATTTCCCTTTAAAACAAGCCAACAACAACATAACAGGGAGTATATAAAAATAACCTTTGTATGGAGGGTTTGAACCACCATTATGGTTTCTACCAAACATTGTACAAATTACTTTATTTTACATGTGAATTAATTTGAAAAAATCAAATCGAGTATTGAAAGGCCCAATATAGCAAATCGGATACGAATTGAAGCTCCTAGGCGCTACGTCAAAATGGCAAACAATATGGCTCATTGGCAATCTCTAATGACATACAACCAATGATAATTTCATGGCTGCCGGTTGTACGTACCTGATTGAACCAATGAACTCCTTCATCGGCAAGGGCTGCCCCCTCAGTGTACAACACACATATACATCGATATAAAGTATCTGTTCGAAATTTTAGGAGGATTTAGAAGATGTTTAGAATATTGTACTCAAAAATCGAAATTTCAAGGTGTTACAAACGGAGTAACGAGATTAGTGTACATCACATCCTATGCTATGATGAAAGATATGAAAAATAAATAATGAAATTTAAATACCAAAATGATGAGGAAAATTTTAATTCGTCGAGCGGACAAATTGATTGAAAAGAATTCTTCATGTTGGAAACACTGTTTCTGCCCATATTAGGGCCAATACGATTGTATTTTGCACATACAAAAAATTTCTTGAAATGAAAGATTGTTGTATTTATCGTAGTTGGGAGCAAAGAAAATAAGATGCTATCTTCAAATTTGTTAGATTATTAACGATGAAATCAAATGTTTTAACAAAATCTAGTTTCTTTATTAAATAAAAAAAAATTATAAATATAGATACACATGTATGTGGAATAAAAAAGGAAATGTGGAATAAAATGCGCAAATGTACAAGCAGTTTAGAATGTCACAAATGTCAGTTTCTATATTCTAACGGGCCCAATCTCCCATTTCGAAAACTTATTAATTCTCCTTTTACTGTGTAGATGACTCTCAATTAACTTTTTGTTATGGAAAATCCTATTTGTATACCCACCAATTAAAAAAAAAAAATATAGACCTAAAATTGACCGATTAAACATGGTATTGATTTATAAAAAACTTTCAAACATATATTTATAAATATTCTTTTTTTTTAATATGTTATTATCACTAAAAAAATTATGTTGGCTTGTAAAACAACGCTGATGACGGAATATAACAAGTTCCGTATTCCTTCATGTATATCTATCTCAGTTTGTAATTCCATTGAAATATCGATTTCCGACCGTATAAAGTACAGTCCGACCAACTGTATTTCCCGAATAATTATAATTATCCGGGAATCTCATTATTCGGGAACCTCCATTTTCCGGGATAGAAGATATATTCTTGTCAAAGGTAAAACTTCTCAAATTTCAATTAGTGATTACCGATTCAAGTTTAAGCTCAATTATAAGGGACCTCCTTTTTATAGCCGAGTTCGAACTGAGTGCGACACCTCTTTGTGGAGAAGTTTTTATATGGCTGTTATCGCACAAATGTTGCCTGCATTGGGAGAGGTATGCATTGATGAAGCACTCGTAGATGGGCATAAGGTGCCAGAGAGCGCCCAACTGCTTTATTATGCGTACAAGTGCAAGGCGTTAGTTATATAAAGCCAATATAAAAGTTTGGTAACTTAACAAATATCTTAAGAATTTTCAAGTTTTATGCCTGTTAGCGCGAAGGTTCTTAAATTTCACAATTTTTTTTTTGTTTCTCTTTCGAGAGTGTAACAATCATTTTGTTCCCGAAACAAGGGATCATTGGATGAAAATTGGTCTAAAAGATGATAGCAATATCCTACTAACTGGCCCAACCTGAAAATGTTGTTGGAAAATTGTTTTCCACCGATCAGCACATCTTTAAAACATTCGATAGACCATGCTGTAATATGGAGCTCTAAATTGCATTTTGTTAAATTATTGTCAGAGATGGCCTGTCAGAAACAGTGACGTATATGACATACATTTCCGACGTATATTACATACGTCGAAAACGTCGTAAACCTAGCCAAAAAACTAGGTTTCTGACAGAAAAAAATTCGAACGAAAATATGTCGAATTTTTGATCTGATTAACTAAAAATTTTGGCATAAGTAATTTTTTCCTCCTGGAGACGAACAATATTAAAATTGGAAAAAATCGGTTCAGAATTAGAAAAAGCTACCGTAGGTTTACACGATTTTTACCAATATTGTTATAAAATGAATGACATCTGAGGTAGTGTCAAGTGAAATGGTAGATGGCGTGTTAAGTATGCTAATGTTAGGTAATGTCAAGTGAAATGGAAGATGGCGTGTTAAGTATTTTATTGAATAAGTAATGTTATTTTTAAGTATTGTTATTGAATAACATAATTAACACTCCATGTACCATTTCACTTGACACTTCCTCAGATGTCATGCATTTTTAACATATGTCGTTTACAACAGCTTTCAAAAAGCAAATTAAAACGGGAGAAGCAAATAATTTTGCAAAAGGATACAAAATAATTGCAATTTCTATATATAATTGATGAAAACTAATAATTTATTGATTTTTTGCTTCACAAAAAAATCCTTAAACGTTACTTTATAAATTGACTTGAAATTTGCGTATATTTCCAATTTATTGTGTGAAAAATGTAAATGCAAAAATTAAAAAAAAACTTAATATTTCTTTTATTGCGAAATTTTTTTACATATAAACTCTTCTATATACAACAAATAAGTGACAATAATATTTGTTAAAAATCAAACTTTTGCACTGAGTTATTAAGGTTTATGACGTTTGCGACTTTTTCTACGTTTTATACAAGTATACGACGTTTTCGACTTTTACAACTTTTTGACAGTCGGAAACCTAAAAAATCGTCTTACGGACCATCTCTGATTATTGTGCAAAAACTAGCCAATTGACAACGGTCGGAAATTTGCTAGTTCTGCAGTTTAACAAAATGTCTTGGGTAAATTGCCCTGCCATAAAATGAACATAAACGGAATTAAAGAATAGGTTTACAAATTTATCTACTCCAGTTTCAGACGTCGACATATGACATATGCATCCGATAATGTAACATAAATATTAAATGTTATGAACGATTTTAACATTGGGGAAATAAAAAGATGAACCCGGTGTGACAACAATGCTTCCCAATTCGCTGTTTGGGAAGCATATGGAGTTATAGATATGACAAATGTCATATAAGATGACTCTGATAATATTTCGCCCAAAAATATGTTGAAAGGAGGCTATCTATACATGCTTTCTTTAAATTTTATTTAATTATTTTCTTTTAAAATTATATTAAATATTGAAAAAATATTGGACTATATCATGATATAGCACCCATATGAACCGATCATCCGATTTATGGTCTTATAAACATGCAAATGCAAATTTTGCCCATGTACATTCCACTAAGAAACAGGGACAAACTTCTCACATATCAATGAGTGCAGTTCGATTCAAGTGTAAGCTCTCCTTTTTATAGCCGAGTCCGGACGGCGTACCGCAGTGCGACACCTCTTTGGAGAGAAGTTTTATAGAATCCCATGGCAGCCGGCTGAACGTACCGGATTGACCCGATGGATTCCTTCATCGGCAAGGTCTGCCGACTCAGTGTACAACACACTGCTACAACAACAACACACAGAAGTTTTATATAGTATAGTACCTCACAAATGTTGCCAACAACATAGGAGGGGAAAAGCACCGCTGAAAATTTTTTCTGATGATCTCGCCAGGATTCGAACCCAGGCGTTCATCGTCATAGGTGGACATGCTAACCCGTGCGCTACGGTGTCCTCCATATACATTCTACCTATTTAAGGCGTAATTTATTACCCAACAATGCTGAGCGAGTTGGGTTAAGACCTCTTGAAATCCGTACCGAATACGGTCCAGGTGGGACCGTATTGATTATTTGATTTCGTTGAAATTTGGCACAGCATCTTTCTATATTTGGATATAGCTGCCATATATACCGACTCTCTAATTTAAGGTCTTGGGCCTATAAAAGACGCATTTATTATCCGATTTCTCTGAAATTTTGAGTTATGTTAGGCCCAACGATATTCATACCGAGTATGGCCAAGATCGGACTATATTTGAACGTAGCTGCTGTATATACCATTTAAGGTTACGCATTTATTACTCGATTTAGCGGAAATTTGGCTCAGTGATTTATTGTTGTTGTAGCAGTGTGTTGTACACTGAGGCGGCAGCCCTTGCCGATGAAGGGCTCCTTCGATTCAATCCGGTACGTACAATCGCATACCATGGGATTCTGAATTGTGTTATGCCATGGGTTCATATATTGTGCATTTTTTTACTTAATTTTTACGACAAGTAGCGAAGATATACATATGATGTTGATGGCATGCATCTAAAGTTCGGCCCGGCCGAAATTAATGCGTTTTTCCTGTCAAACTGAGCATCTTTACTTTAATATTCTATTTTAAGGCTTTTGGGTGTCTTTAACTACGGTATGACGTTTTCCTAAACTCAATTTCCTTACATTCAAGGATATTTGATCTTTATTTACGACTTGTATCAAATGCTTCCTTAAAAAGGTGGAAAATCTTTAAATTAAGTCTGTTATCATTGGCTATAATCTTTAAAGTTACGAAAACACTTTTTCGGTGTAGTAATTTCAAATGGCCAGCACCATCGACCCAGACTATCCATGTTTGATGTGGATTGATTTTACATAGGATTAAATTGAATTGAATTGGATTTTTTAATATAAAGAGTTATGCCCTGGCTATACTTCTAATTAATTGGAAAGGTTGTCACTTCATTTCTAACGAAAACTTTTTATGAACTCTGCCGACAATCCGTGGTGGATAATATTCAACATAAGGTCCGGACGCGTTTTCAATTGTTTAAATAATTATTTCTTAAATTTTTTACTTATTTGTTGCCATTTTGCTAATTTTGAGCCATAATGATTTCTTTCTAAAGCGCAAAAATCTAAACTTTACTTTTTGGATGTAGAAAGCATATATTTTAGAAACTAAAGCAAGTTAGTTTATAATAATATTCTTTTCTGTGTATTGGATATTTTTGTATAATATATCTTTTGATATTCATTGGTTGTTAACATCTAGTGCTATCTTTGAATAATTCAGCATTTCAGGTTTCTGCTACCCTATTGTTCCGTTTTAACAAATTTAACTTTGGATGAGTCAACAACACTGCGCCGTAATAAAATTGAAAATATTCTGTATTATGTTAAATATTCCATATGTTTTATATGTGTGTACATTTAGAACTAGGGGTTTTCACTTTCACGTATAAATCTCTTATTATTAAATTGGCACAATTTCACACAAACATTGACCATGACCTAATGCAACATGGCATATCCAAACATACGATGACACAATTCAGAACCGTATAAAATGGAAAATTTAAAATGTTGATATATTATTCTAAAAATCTGCACTCCTGTAGCTTTAGTTACAACGATTTTATAAAGTGGTTTGCTATTTGTGAGCTCTGTATTGATTAAATCTAACTGTATTTTGTTGGATCTGCTCAACCAATTTTAAGCTGACGAAAATTTGCCGGAATGTTGATTTCGTTAAGATGATGATATCATGGCCAGAGCAGAACTAAAACACAAATACACAGTGAATAGCATGAATATCGCATTCGTATCGCACCAGCGTGATAATTATTTACTTTTTTTTTAACAATGGAATCGAAAAGGCCACAACGCTGGGTGAATTTCTTATCGCTAGGACCGAGGGGAGTATACGGGCTCCTCAGTCAAGATTGTGGGGCAATAAAAGCTTGTTTGTATCTAGTAGAATGTATACTTCTTAAAATGTTTCACTGAGTACACTAGGTGTGAATCCTACTAAAAAGCAGATTTTTTAAATAAAGCTTACAAACTCTTATCTATTTCAATTGAACAGCTCTTACTACTTATATCTGAAGAGTACACTGAAAAGGTTGTTGTCCTATCTTTTAAGATTTCAGACAAAGATCACGAACTTAATGTAAGGGTGACCAAATTTTCAACTTTATAAGAAAATATTGCCTTTGTTGAAAGATTTTTTACTTGATATAAATTTTTTTTTTATTTTAAATAGTAGTTGTTTTATAGATCCTTAACGTTGCGTCCTGTTATTAAAGGCACACATGTCGTTGAAAGGCAATGTTGTACGTTAGTTAAAGACACTGATAGGAGCGTCTTTAAATGTGGATTTTTTTTTAAATAGAGTTACTAATTGTTGGATTTCTTTGTCCAGCTGAAGCCAACAGGCTTTGATTTTGCTTCTATTTAGAATCAAAAGCAAAATAAAAACTTTTTTAAAAAGTTAAGGTATATGTGGTGTGCTATAATTGTATTAGGCAGGCTACGGAGACAAGAAAAAATCTTAAGTTTTCAGTCAACTTTTTTCCTGTTATGAACAAAGGGAAACATGATTTTTAGTCGGCAAATCTGTTTTCACAGTGTGGGATAGATATATGCATTTGATGCATATATTTGAAGGATGAATGATCCTTGGGTACACTAGTGTAAGGTTCTAAATTGGAAAATTCTGGCTTTATAGGCTAAAGTTCTGAAAACGATATCAAACATAGTTACGAAACAAATCTATCACAAATACTAAACGAATAACAATATCGATGTGGGAAAAACAAACAGCAAAAGTCGAATTGCCAATTTCCTTTAAATAAAGAAATATATGTATCAGAAAATATGATTTTTTGCTGTTAAAACGTTTTGCATTGAAAATTTTCTCAACACTTTCAAAATAGTGAAGGAATCAAACTTATGACGCATTGATAGTAAGTCCTCTTCAATAAATTTCCCTATTGTAATGAAAATATTGTTGTACAATAACATAAATGAAATGTTTGTTTAGATAATTAACTGTTCGATTTCTAAGCTCGAAACTCCTTCTTTACCTAACAATTATCTTAAATGTTAAGTGGGTGTCCTTTTACAAAACAATTGGTTTTCATGTGAGGTTAATTGTAGTAAAATCCCTAAAATTGATATTGCCAAATTTGCGAAAATATTTTTTTTTTGAAACTTGAAGTTGTTGAAGGCATGACTTCTGATGTGCAAAACCTAATTGTTTAATCTAATTGTTAACGTAGAATTTTTATATTTTCAATCTTCAAAATACTCTACTTAATTCGAAGAAATTATTCATTCAAAAGTAAAAGAAATGTGTAACATCACACATATCTGATGCAGTAGTTAGAGCTTAGAGCTGTGAAGGTTCTATCTAGCAAAGAAAAAATTTTGAGAATTGGTTCATAATTGCGGAGGTGACCAATGTTTACACTCTTTGGTGCCACGCAAACAAAAATGAAAATAACTCAGCATTCGTCAACAAAAGTGTTTTTAAGATATGGGCCAATACTATGGTTCAACAATTACAGTATTGTTTTCTGGACACCACCACTTATTGAGATTGACAATTAGGGAGTTTCTACTATGGGGTTTGTATGAATTGTTGTTTTTGGATTACATTTTTAAATATAACAACACATAAATGTTATGGAAAGCAATAAAAACTATTTATATAGTCGATTGGTTTTGGGAGGGATTGGGTTTGGTTTTACTCAATTGGCACATTGTTCATTACTAATATATTTGTGGAAACAAATTAGCGCATACTTAGGTTGTGTAAGGAAAATGTAATGAATAGTTTCTTAAAAGGAAATTTATAATTCACAAATACCTGTCTGTCTGTGGCTATGTATTACATATCCACAATTTGTAATTATTTTATTAAAATGTCATCAAATCGTTGGTAACGCATCATTTACCATTCGAAGCTTATTTGGTTCAAGGTTTATTTAGCCATGAAAAATGATTATCAAACCATTTCCGTAAAATAATCCGCAAAATATATAGTAGCATCCAATATCACCCAGCATTTCAATTTGTATGTGTGTGTGTATCTTTGCTTGATTGTCCCCTTCAGTAAATGCATGTAATTGTAAATAAAGGTGGGTCGTAGTGAATAATAAACAACGGTTTTAGCTTAAAATAAATCTTTTTTTGCGCTCCTTTTTATTTTGGTCGCTTTATATTATTGCTGGATTTCTTTCTCTAGCTGAAACCCATATTCTTTGATTTTGCTTCTATTTAGAATAGAAAGCAAAATAAAAACCTTTCTAAAACCAAAATTAAGAGTAGCGCAAAAATAGATGAATGAACGGACAACAAACCGGAAAATGTGTATGCTGCAATACGCAAGCACTTAAAAAGTTTACTCTTTGGCAATGAAAAATTGCTGGGTCACAGCCTTGTAGGAAATGTCAATAGTAAATCTATACTGACTTACTATTGACTTTGTCACCAGAACTACAGACAAATCGTACCCTTTTTGCTATGGACATTTTATATAAGCTTGTCATTCAGAAGTCAGTAGTGACATTGTCAATAGTAGGTCATTAGAGAATATATAGAGACATTGTGGGATATATGGGGCATGGTCAATAGTATATCATTAGGGACATTTTATTGACATGTTTAATAATTTAGTCCGTCATTTTTGAACTTTTCAGTTAATTTTTCATTTTTCAAGTTTTTTGCCCGTTAGGGAGAAGATCATTAAAATTTTGCAATCTTTGT
This sequence comes from Stomoxys calcitrans, assembly GCF_963082655.1. NCBI lineage: Eukaryota > Metazoa > Arthropoda > Insecta > Diptera > Muscidae > Stomoxys > Stomoxys calcitrans. The sequence goes on from NC_081552.1 coordinate 269,255,740, forward strand.
TTGTTTCTCTTTCGAGACGAGCTTTTCTGTTAATTTCAAACCAACCTGAATAAGGCATTAAATTATCTTCTTCTGCCGTGTCTATTGAGTACAAACGAGAAGTTTAAATTGGTGTTTAGAATTTGTACTACAATAAAGTTATAAACTTTCATATTGGTCAGATTATGTCGCTAATTAGCATCAATTGCTTAATCTGCAAATTTTTTGAGAAAACGATAAAAACAATAAATTATAGTTTGTCACCTGTCAATAAAAGCAATGTAGACAAGTTAGTAGACAATTTGGTGACAATGTCACATGGGGCACGTAACTCCAAACTTCCTACAGGGAGGTTTTGGCTATTGTGTGTGTTGCTGATGCCAGATGTTCTGTTTGAGTAGAGATATTTGCGGTCGGTGGCTTCTTTTCTTATTGCGCTCGAAGAAAGATACCCTAATGTGATCCAATGTTCGTCTCAAAGAGGCATTATTTATTACCATTGCACAGTTCACTAATTAGTGAGTAGATAGAAGCATGGAACCTTTTTGCGGCTTATCGTACTGATGATGAAGGTTTGGTCAACTTTGAAATCGAAATCTCCACATATGCCTTAACTTTATAAAAGGGGTTTGTTGTAACAGTGTGTTGTACACTGAGGCGGCAGCCCTTGCCGATGTACGACTTCATCGGGTCAATCCCGTAAGTACAACCGGCTGCCATGGGGTTAAAAAAAATTTTTTTTGCTTTCTATTCTTAATAGAAGTAAAATCAAAGCCTATTAGTTTCAGCTGGACAAAGAAATCCAACATTAAATAAATCATTTAACAATTTTTCGATCAGCATAACAAAATGGTTACATTTTTTTTAAATTGTCGTGTGCCATCTCAATGTGAACCAAACGCTTAGAATTTAGTCAGCAGCCTGGTCGAAAATTGGTAAATTCATATGAATTCGGATGCGAAGTTTCTTAACGAAAAATATGCGAAGGGGTTGACACGATTTCGGAACGAAATGTCGGATGGAAATGTTTTTGCCGACACTTTGCACCGAATTTTGACAAAATTTTGGGCATAAATGATGGGAAATCCGAACCGAATTCTGAAATTAACTCTTATTTAATTTTATCCGAATTCTGAAATAAAGTCTTATAAAATTCGTATGGAATACTACAGAACTCGATGACCTCCCATATTGTAATAATTTTTATAAAAAAGAGATTTAAAATCCTGTTTGCAAGGCATATTTTTGCATCTTCAGAGCTCTCGCATAAAAATAAATAATAGAAATTAAAGAAAAACACATGCATAACGACCGTTAAACACCTTTAAATGCTGATCGATTACTAACAAATAAAAAACCATAAGCCAAACACAAAATGAAGAGAAGACAACAAAATTATTCTTCTTTCGCGTAAACTACTAGCGGTACAACAAATATCACAGACTGCACAAAACATAAACAACGTGCTGTCCAAACATTGTTTCGAATTCGTTCCAAACTGTCGGAACAACAATCCCTAACGGTCCATAGCCATAACAACAAACTCCCATATAAAACGGGGTTCAGACACCGTTCAGAATTCTCTCAGAATTGTCGGAACAAACATTCCTTCAGACAAGCGGAGCAGAAATCGTTCAGAATTCGCTCCGAACTATCGGAATAAAACCTCAGAAAATCGAACAGAGTTCGGAACGAACTCGGAAAGATTTTGTAGGAAGAGTTTAAATTTGTCTGGCCTCAGACAATTGGTTCGTTGGGATGAAATAATCATCAAATATGGGTGAAATCTCTTGTTTACCCCCTTGAAATCGACTTGTTTCAAAACAATAAACAATTCCCATCATTTTGTGCTACAATGCATATCATGATATTTATATTCATCAATATGACCCCAGATCATGATGAGAACTGTGTCAGAAGTATGTCCGATTCTTGCACAATTATTTGCCTGAATATTTACAAGGCAATGTAAGATTAAAAGCTTTTGTTTGCTATTAGCTCTTTTTCCATTATGGATTCAGCTGATTTTGATATGTACGCAACTTTCACATTGCTTTTTGAAAAGCCAAAACAACGTTCCAGATAAGCAGGGGCCTAACTTTATCTTTACATAGAAAAAATTTAACTTTGTATTTTATTTTTTGATTTTTCATTTTGTTTCGAAAAATTGTGATGAAGATTTGTCTTTATAAATATTTTGTCTTTGGAAATAATTTAATTAATATTTGTTTAATATTTGGCTTCAATTCTCTTTCTAGGAAAACATGAAAAAAAATTAATTTTTGTTTTCATAGGAAAAATGTCTTTTTGTCGTAATGTCGCATTTATAAGGTGGCTGCATCGGCGAATTGCTACAACAAAGCATTTTTTTTTGGGAACTTGATTTGTCAAAATTTGTAAACAAGGCGAAGAAAATTCGATTCGCCGTGACATTGAATATTTACGGCAAATTCACTTCAACCAATCAAAGCAAGAATAAAGAATTTTATTAATTTTTGGGTGTCAAGCAAGAAAAAACAAATTAAATTTTTTTCTATAGACAAAAACATTTTTGGTGTGGGGGGTGTCTTCCCCCATGGCTACGTTCCTGGCTCCGGATGGCGGGTGGCCTAAAACTACTCACTGTTTCAAATTTCAGTGAAATTGGATAATAAATAGCGCTTTTATGGGCTTCAGACCTTTATCGGGAGATCGGTCTATAGGGCAGGTATATCTAAATATAGTCCGATCTGAAAAATATTTTGGTCAGATGTTGGTAGGCCTAAAACTACTCATTGTTTTAAATTTCAGCAAAATCGGATAAAAAATAAAGCTTTTATGGGCTTTAGACCCTTTACCGGCAGATCGGTCTATATGGCAGCTATATCTAAATATAGTCCGATCTGATCCATATTTGGATCTGATGTCGGGAGGCCTTAAACTACTCACTTTTTCAAATTTCAGCAAAATCGGATGGAAAATGAAGTTTTTATGGGCATTAGACCCTTTATCGGAAAATCGGTCTATATAGCAGCTATATCCAAATATGGTCCGATTTGGCCCGTTCAAGAACTTAACCAGCGTGCATCAAAAAGTCGTATCTGTGCCAAATTTCAGTTCAATATCTCAATTTTTGAAGCCTGTAGAGTGATTACAACAGACAGACAGACGGACATGGCTAGATCGTCTTAGATTTTTACGCTGATCAAGAATATATATACTTTATAGGGTCGGAAATGGATATTCCGATGTGTTGCAAACGGAATGATAAAATGAATATACCCCCGTCCTTCGGTGGTGGGTATAAAAAGAATTAGGGCAGACCAGGTCGGACTTTTAATGCCGGATTCTTCCAAAAATTTTAGTTTGAATGTTATTGCTTTATTTTGGCCTCTTGTTAAAAAATAATGATACTAAGCACATGTTCAAGTATTGTATGTGACCCTTTAGATTGTAAAAATGTATGTCACTTATGTCTTCTTTTAGATATAAATCTAAATTTTTTGTACACAAAAACTTAAAATTTAAGTAGGAGGATCGGTTTATACCGACTCTATATCAAAATATGAACCAATATGGGCCATATGCAATCCCCTTCGTCAGTAAGTCCTGTATCTGTACAAAATTTCAAGCGTATAGCTTTATTTGTTCGACCTTTTTTTTGGATAAGGCTAGATCGCTATAAGAGTCGAAAATCAAACCTGGCCAATCGATTTAAGAGACGTATTTGTAACCTATGCACCACGGTGCCCCTTCAATATAGTATATCATAAAATGTTTTTCACGTTACTTGAATGTAATTAAAAGCTTTGGAGTTTTAAGAAAAATGATTAATGGCAATCAACCAATTTGGCATTTGTTGTTAACTGCCAATACATCAATTGATCATTGTGCTTTTACTGATTGAAAAAAAAGAAACAAATCTTGGCTCCCGTTACTTCTCAACGCTAAATGTTGTTTGTTTTTATGCCAAAATTTAAGTTCTTTCAAAAAATGATTCTTTAAATAGATGTGGTAAGTTAATCGTCTTAAAAAAAAAAAAAACCCAAGCGTTAGGAACACCACACACTTGATGGGGTTATTTCTGGTATGGCTGTGTCTGTTTTTTTTTGTTCCCACATATATCATAGGTTTCATTTAGTTGTACGTAGTTGATTTTATTTTTGTCAACAATTAAAAAAAATGTTTAAATGATTCAATTGTTATGTCATATGCTTACGTTTTTTTTTAATTAATTTTAATGATATCAGAAGAATTTGTCTCCTCATTTTGGTCAACAATTTGCTGTTTTCGGGTTTCTTTTGGTACAATAGATTGTCATAAAAGTTCGTACAAGCTTGTGCCCATATTTAGATGGATTTATTTCTTTGTAAACAATGGGATGGCATCTTAATTTGGGATTAGCCATACAGCTCGTCCGTTTTTCTTTGAGTATAACTAATTTTCAATTAATATTCTGTCATAGTATTTCATATGGATGGAACGCCAATGAACGCCAGTGCTCAACTATTTTGTTAAAAAAAAGACCTTTACAACTGCAATAGGAAATGAGACAGTTTGTCGGTCAATAATTTAAATCTTAGATTAAAAGTTTAATGTGGTGGATGCAATAAAAAACTATAATTTTATATTAACCATTTTGGGCAATTTTCCATTTTTAAAAAGTTTGATTCTATTTCTTTTTTTTTATTTATTTTAAATTTCGCTTAAACGTTAAGAAGCTTTTAAAAAAAAGTAATGTTTTGGTAACATTTCCTGTAGTACAGCCTGTTATTATTGTCTGTTCCTCTGCTATCTTTAATTAAAAATATTTTTGGCTTGCTATATGGTATCGAGATACCAAAAAAAAAATTGATATTAAAGAATGGATGTAATTCAGGATTAGAGGGTTACCCAGAGCCCCAATCGCTCACGACGCTGAACGCCTGGATTCTGGACAAAACATCAGAAAAAATTTTCAGCGGTGGTTGTCTCCTCCTAGGTCGCCCCGGTAGTCGAGTTGGTAGCGTAATCGATTGCAGTGCGGGGGTCGTGGGTTTGATTCCCTCTAGAGGTCTGGTCTATCGCTCCTATGGGATCAGACTGGACTAAAAGAGTCTAAGTGAGTCTGTTTAAGAAAAACAATTGGCTGCCACTCTGACATAACCTAACCTATCCACTCAAAATGCTGCAGATATTTTTGAGGTACTAAGCCATATTGCACAAAAAGTGCAACAGCTTTATGAACTAAATGTACTTTCTCTAAATAATTAAGAGAATCTCAGTGAGAGGCCAGGTGGCATTGGCTCTTGCTTAAATACGGAGTGCCTATGATGCTTTATACGACAAGCGGAGTTATTAACGCCTTTAAATAGCCAATGGCCATCATGTTCCCGCGGCGATCAGCCGTATAGACTGGAACGAACTGGCTCACCTATTAGAGCTTGAGGAGGATCGCGACCTCAACATGCAAATGTGGCTTCGACACCAACAACAATCAAAAAATAGTTTAAAAAAATTTTACTTCAATATAATCTTTATAAACAGATACTTGAGATACAATTCAGCAACGTTCTATGTTGGTTTTGTTGCGCATCGCTCAAACATTTCGTCGGCAACCTTTCAAATATCATAACCGCTATCGACTTTCACTAAATGAAAAGCTTGGCAGCAAAGCCTTGGTTGACACTATGGAAAAACGATTGCTTGGCTCGATGTATAACGCGGAACTTTTTTTTCACGTAACCAACACGCAGGGGATGTCCCCCTGCAGTGCATCGCGTTGGCAATTAGGAAAGTTAAGGGATGGAGGGGGGAAGAGGAAGTAGTGTTTTTTGATATTAGTCTTAAATTTCTGAACGTCAATGTCGGTGGGAAAGACATTAGCCGGAAGTCGATTGCACATTCGAATGGTTCGGGCGCAAAATGAATTTTCTCGGTAATGCATGGTTCGGTCGACTGGCCAATCAATTACAAACGGGTGTGAGTTCCTGGCAAGTCTTGTATTCCTGGTGAACATCCTAACGTCAGGGATAAGAAGACGAATATCCCTGCAACACACGCCATGAAAATAGCGATAGAGCAATACAACGCAATACCCACATTCCGACGATGATCAAGGGAAGCAATAGAGTTGGATACCCTACTGCCCCCAATCAACACCATCGCTCTCATCCTTACATTGTATTTTCATGCCCAGAACATTAAGAGCATCTGACTGTTCAATATCATCAATATCAATATTTATTATTCCTGCACACAAAAGACATATCCGTCTTAATCTAGTACATGAATCAAATTAAATATGTAAAATTGAAAGATTATCAAAATTCAAATGAAAGGTACATATTTGGTATATAAGAAAAGGTACATATCAGGGATAAGGGTTTAACCATTTTACACGAAAACTGTAAGTAGTTATACTTATAATGGAAAGGGAAAATTAACAACAAGTAATATTTAATAAAAAAAGATAATTTTGATTTTTAGTTAAAAAGGTTCTTTAATAGCAGTGGTGACTTTTTTTTGCCTGTTTGTCAATGTTGAAAAAGTAAGTCCAGACGTATGAAACCCATTGAATCTGATCCCGCTTCGTCTATGTAAACGGTTTTTGGTATTTACTTTCGATAAGTTGAAAGCTCAATGAAGAATTTATTTATATATTGAGATACTTCCTTTTTGTTCGAATTGCTGTTTAAGCAAGCCCTTGAGATACACGAAACTTTGACTTTTGACCTTCGACCGTTTATTTTGAATTTAAAAATGTCCTTAATAGTAGTGGTGACAATTTTATTCTCTTTAGTTCATATGTCAATTAAGATAGACCTTTAATAGATTCATTATTCAATAATTTGTATTTATTATTTAAACGACACATTGTTGATGGGAATGTAATGCGTGCTATTTTTGTTTTTGTTTTTGTGGATATCTCAGATCCTTTTGTAGATTTGGATGAGTCATGCATTTTTTTTATAAAAGATGATATGACTCATATGTACATTTTGTATCATCATATGCATTTCCGTAAATAAGGACAATTGGGTTTACCCGTGCAAAAGGTATCATAAATACTTGGAAAAATATTTCATAAAAATTACATACATTTTGAGAATAATGTTTTTTTGAATAGTGTTTTTAATATTTGTTGGCAATATTGGTTATTACTTAAAATATAGCAAATATATAATTTCACAAAATATTCACCATATTTCGATAAATAATTGTTCAAGTTTTTAAAACTTTTTTCTTATAACAATACCAGAATATTAATTGGGAAGAAGCTATTACAGCATATGAAATGTTCTGTTTTGTCGAATATTAAAAATTAACAGTAACTTTTGACTGTGAAAGTGCCTTCGTTAAAATTTTGACATAAACTAGTTTCAGTGGCAGTGAACTTTATATTAAAAGTAACATTTCATTTGGCAGCTATCATTGGGAAGGGAAAAGGCTATCAGCGGACCTTAGCATGACGTAGAATTGGAGCAATTTCATAGACATGACCACATTCATTCAACGAACTTTAAAATGATTTTGGCATTAACTTGAAACACCTTGGGTATCCCTAATACTCTTTCGTACTTGAAGGCTATTTCACCCCTTCCCCGACAAGTAAAAGTTCAAAAACCATTTAATCCTCTCAAATTTCAGTGAGAGAAAATGCTTTCACTACTAGGAAGAAGCAACAGAGCCAAAAACACCATAAATAACTCTTAAAGTAGGAGTCAGATTGGGTGGGAGGGTGTTAGGTGACATATCCTCTACACCCTGCCGTGACATCATACCAACAGAAAATGCACGGAAGTGGGTATGTATGCACACAAAAGTGCGCATGTTTTCCTCATCATGATTACCCATCATCATCTTCAGCATTGAGGCCTATGTAGTTCATGATGACTTGTTTTCATTGTAGATGCGAAATCAAAATACATCACCATCATCGTCATCCCCACCATAATTTTTCCCCTAATGGTGTCTGGGTTGGTTATGGATGTTTGGGTGGGTAAAGGGACTTCTCCCATTCATTGAGATAGAGGCCAACAATAATGAAATTGAAAAGTACAAGTGATATAGATGATTTGCGAGTAGAGATAGTTTTATTCTTTCCAATCTGTGCGCCATAAATGTCCCAGATACAAAATGAAGGATGCTCTATGGATGTATCTATGTATGGCTGAAGGTTCAATTAGAGCACTTTTGTATACAATTTTAATTTTTATGTTATACAGTTTGTTAAAATGGTTCAACAATGGAATGGGGGACAGCTGAATTGGCGAAATAAATAAATATCTGCCTTAATTTTTTTATTGTTAATTTAGGTCAGGATTTCCAATTTGAATTTTGTATTATTCTATTGCCATGTAGCCGAAGCCATGGGAATTAATTTTTGTCTCAATTATGTAGAACACCACTCACATATTTTTAATTTATTTCCTGTGCAGTTAAACTTTTTTGGTTATTAAAATGAATTTCTTTTAAATTTACGTTTCAAAGTTTTTTGCCGCGTATTTTGTTTTTTTCGTTACTTTACGGATTTATTGTTGATACACAACTAAAAGTGTTGATGGACACCGAAAGCTCCGCAAAGTTATTCTTAACATCGTTGTCGTCGTCATACATTTCGCACTCAGCGTTTTGGAAAAATGAGTGCGTTTTCCCCTGCGGTATAAACAAAAATCCCTCTTTTGAGTGCTTTTGGTTATACGTCCCCACAAACACACACACACGCTCCCACATTCAGAATGGTTATTGGCCATAGAAGTTTGTGATATCAAAACGTAAAATAAGTTTAAAAAAATTAATAACCCATAAAATGACTACAAAGTTTAGAAACTTTGTCATAGAATGGACGCAAAATGTGAACATCGAGTCGCATGTTCAATTTTTACATTATTCTTCTAAAATGTGATGGCAATTGTGAACTACACCAATATCAAGAATGCGACAAATAAGTAGTAACTGTTTTAATGCTACACGCTTAAGATTCACATACTTGAAGAATATTGATTTAAAAACATGAATTAAACATATAAATAGTTGTTTTCAATAAAAAGAAACCCTTGGATTAGTATCTTAAAGATTTCAATATTAAATTGCAAAATTATTTTTAAATACTCATGCTGTCATTAACCCATTTTGGACAGGTGTAGCTTTTTCGCATCAGTGACTTTTCGAACATATATATGTATGTATTTACTGTATGTTACTCTTCAGAATAAAATAGAAAATATTTTTTTTTTAAATCGTTGCCTTTGGTATTTTTTAATAAAATTTTTCGTAAAATAAGCCAAGAACAATTTTTTTTTCGAAAAAATTTAAAAAGTTGCCAAACCTTTAAAACGGACATGTTTACGGACAATATGGGGTTGCAAATAACGTTCTCTTTTATTTCCTGTGAAAGTAGAAAGTCTATGGGCCTCTGATTTTTAGCTTTATTAATATTGTATTAAGCAAGTAAAAACACATACGTTTGGCCCGTGGTATTCAAATATAATTGGCTTTTTAAAAACAGATTTTTCTCTAAGGATTTTTCTCCCGTATCCATGTCAATTTCAAACAAGTGTCGTATTCGTACTGCAATGGATACTTTTTTAAAGACTTACAGTTTCTTTCGGATTAACCATTACACCCTAAATGAGTATGCTTGTTTTGTAATTTTCTAGCCAGGACGTTTTATGTGCTCGGCCTACATGATCGTTTGGGAGGCTTTCAACCCACCACTAATATGGTTCCTACTATTAATAACATTTTATTTGTACTATATTCTCAAAGGCTTTTCATTTCTCATACATTATGTCCCTTTTGGGGTTTTTTGTAGGATGGGTGGCGTACATAATTTTGCCCCATATTTGGATATGATATTCGTACTTTGGCCACTTGAGTTTTAATTTTTCCCGATCGGCCTACATATTCTGTTAGGTTTTTGGCGAATTGCATGTCCGCCAGACACTTGCCGTCTAAATGGTCTAAATGGGTGCGGTGTACATATATGAGCCGATCTGTAATACATTCACCAAGGGCATAGTGGGGATCATAACTCACTCAGTGGTCTAACTGTTTCAAACTTTGTAGAAATCGGTTAAAGATAATTCTTCCGTGAACACTAATTACAATTCGGTGGAAAAAAATTTAAATGACATTTTTACATCTGTTGTTGTTGTTTAGTTGTCTATCAGCAGAAGAATTATCGTTTAGTCAATTTTTCTTCCAATGATCTATTATTTCGAAAATAAAATGATTGTTAAACTATTCTTAAAATATTTGTTTAGTTACCGAAGCTTTTATATTGGCTTTGTTAATAACAGGAAGTTAGTGAACATTCTTTAAAACTTTTGGCGAGGTCTTTTTCCAATAACAAACGGCTGGCACTGGTACGCACAATGATGCAGTTGGTCTCTCTTTGACTTCTGATGCCCATCTACGACTGCTACATCATGACGATGAACGACTGGGTTCGAATCCTGGAGAGAAAATCAGAAAAAATTCAACGGTGGTTATTCCTAATGCTAAAAAAGCTTCTCCCCAAAGAGGTGTCCCACTTCGTCATGCCGTTCGGACTCAGCTATAAAAAGACATTGAGCATAAACTTAAATCGGACAGCACTCATTGATAAATGAAAATTTTTCCCCTGTTACGTGGGAAAATTTGCAATTTGTAATCATAAAATGTGCATCTATGAGGCGAAAAATAATTTGTTTGCAATCGTCGGCCAAATAATAAGCGAAAAAGTAGTACTCTTCTTATAGTGAGGAAAATGAAAAAATTATATTAGCAACCCTTGAAATCATTATGGCTACCATTGCTCAGATCATTTTTTGTTTTATCGGATTAAATGGTTATTTTTTTATTTATTTTCGAAAAAAAATAGAAAATAATAAGATAAAAAAACGTGTTTTGGAATGGAAAACACATTGCTGTCAATTAAAAATGTTAGCGACTTTTCCGAAAGCAGAATAAAATACCAACCCCTGAGTCGTGATATTTCGTTGTTCGTGATTTTCCCGTGAGTCGTGATTCACGCACACTCACGAAGAATTTTAATTAAATCACGCTCACGTGAACACCTGACTCACGCGTGACACGTTTGCTCACTACTCACCTGCACACATTTACAAAGAATGAAAATCTGCATATAAAAAAAGGTTTTTGCAAAAAATAATAAATGTGGAAAGCGATACGAAGAACTTATTTAGACACATGGTTTTCCCAAAAAATACCACCCTTACTGAAAAAGAACCAAATGAGAACTTGTTTTAAGCTTTAAATTGCTTGGGAGAGAAGGAATCTGATGAGGAATTGGTAAACATGTTATTTGAGAGAAGGGACAACATTCAAATAAATTAGTGTATTGTGTTAATAACAGCTTAAATAAATCCACATCCATAAATCCAAATTACAAAATTGTTAATCCATAATACAAATTCGTTTATAGGTCCGATTTCAGCGAATTTTTGAATTGAATATACAATTTTCTTAATTGAACCATGCTTTTTAAATTTTCTGTGTAAGTAATGAGGGAATATTCAACTGAATGAAATCAGCAAGTTTTTCTGTAAATATCGCGAAAAACGAATATAGTACCAGCCTTTACTCGCACTACTTCTTGCGGGAAAGTTAACACAATATAATATTGCTCAATATACAATTTATACTATTAAATAACAACTTAATTAATACAATTAAAAATATATTCAGCTTATGCCTTCTTTACCAATCACTTGCCGTGATACAGAAAATCGAATTTCTATGTCAAAAATAATTAAAGCAGTTAACACCTTGTTTGAAAAGATTTTTATAAGTCAATGCTATGTTTAATCGGTCAAATGCAGGTCTATATTTTTTCCGTGTGTACATACGTTACATATGGGGTCGGAGATGAATATTTCGATGAGTGGGAAACGGAATGACAAAATGAGTATCCCCTCGATCCCATAATCGTATTGTAATTAATGAATAAATAATTTTTTTTCCTAAAAAATAAAATTTCAATTTTAACGTCTTGTGCAAGAACGTCTCATCGTAAGAAGCTAAGTTTCAAATGAATCATCTCCATAGAAAATTTGCATAATTTTTTTTTCATAGAAGCGCATAACAAATATAAACGTTGTTCAAAGTATTTGAAAGACTGCTCTCATAAGTTAAATGTTAGTTAAATACGAGTATTCAATTGTTTAAAAACAATATTTGGAAATAGTGAAATCGAAATTACAACGTTTATAAATTTCCTTCCTAGGGTTCAATGTCAACAATTCATGAATTTACAATAGGACCACCAGTTTCGATTTTCAAGGTCGCATCATTTGTTTTATTGTTTGAGAACATACAAATGGAGATTTGTGTAATATTTCCGCCTTTTTTGGGTTAAAGTTACAAAAGAAAACTTAAAGATAGAATCTAATGTGGTATTTGGTAAAACAAAAGCCAGTTTGCTGCAGCGTCTAAACTAATGCGAATGCTAACAAAAACACACATTTGAATGTATTTTGGTAACGATGACTTCATGTGCCTATTCCCCCAGAGGTATGCGAGTGATTAGTATCAAGACAAGAAGCAGCGCTATAAACAAAAGGAAAGAGACGCCAAAACACAAAGCGAAACTCATAGTCCAATAAGCCACATAGAGCAGCGTCCACTATCGCGCAAAAGGGAACGACGCGAATCGAGTCGTTTGTCTACAACCGAAAGCTTTGACTAATCACTTCTGTAGAACGAATGAAGAAAGCACTCAAGTTGATTGTTTTGTCGAGCCGAAGCTCGGCATTCATTGTTTGTGGGGAACAATCAGCTGGTTTAAATCAGTGTGAGGGTGTGTGAGTATTTGAAATGGATACGCACCTCTCTTGTGTGAGTTACATTGTTTGCGAGTGTGGTGTTGTGTTTGCAGACTCCCGTCAAAACATTGTTTTATTGCTGTTATCAAAACAAAATAAGTGGGGTTGGGGTGGGTTAATACTTCGTCATAATTCCCCACCGAAAGATAAACGCATGTGAAATAACAGTCGCCAGAAATTAGGGCGCCATAAATTTATGAATTTCCTTCTTGTAGAAAATAGTTGAATGTGCGAAACTACTCTCTCTCTCTATTGGATACCAAACTATTTTTGTGACCATTACGCTAAACTCATCTTGGCGGGCGCTCAGTTATCTCCCTTGCCGCGCGAATTCAAGCGATGAGCTCATTTGAATGGTCGTCGATTTGTTTTGGGTTCTTTTTTTTTCTTCACACCCTTTTTAGTCTTAAACTTTTTCAAATATAAACATTCCATGTCTCAACCTCTTTTGGATTAAGTTTTCATGTAAATTGTGGCAGTAGATATGAATGGGAATAATGGTTGGAGGCATAGCCGTTTGTACTTGGCAGACGTCATCCACTAAAACATGGTCTCATGTTGAATGATTTATTAGTTCCAACCGCATGCCCTTATGAACATATGCGGAGTTAAGTATCCATTACTGTGGTCGCTTTGTCTACATTTTTGAGAGATTTGCCAATGTCTGGTATTGGATAATGGCCAATCAGACAGACCACCTCAGGTGCTGGTTAGCAGTTACGTCAGCGCTTGTTTACCAATACAACATCTCGCATGTTAAATTCGTTTTTTCGGCATAACAATTACACTTTGAATCGAATGGTTTGGGATCTGATCTAATGAATGCTTCATAAAAATAATGCATGAATTTGATAACGCTGCTCACAAAAGATTGATAAAATATTTGAATGTACTTGTCTGTTATTATATCATTACCAGTGTTGCCGTTTCTAGTGGATTCCTACCAAAATTGCAGCTATATCTAAATATAGCTGCTATATATTGCAGCTATATCTTAATATAGTCCGATCTGAACCATATTTGGGTCAGTTGACGGGAAACCTTAAACTACTACTGTTTCAAATCAGTCGGATGAAAAATAAAGTTTTTATGTGCATTAGACCCTTTATCGGAAAATCGGTCTAAGCAGCTATATCCAAATATGGTCCGATTTGGCCCGTTCAAGAATTTAATTTCAGCTCAATATCTAAATTTTTGAAGGCTCTAGAGTGACAGACACACGGACATCGTTAAATCGTCTTAGAATTTTACGACGATACGAAGTATATATACTTTATTGGGTTAGAAATTGATATTTCGATGTGTTGCAAACGGAATGACTAAATAAATATATCCCCTATCCTACGGTGGTGGGTATAAAAATGTGACCGGCCGGGTGATTCGAACCTGACTTTCCCAACAATGAATGTCATGGGAGTCTGATGTGCTACATGGTGGTACGCGTATTTTAACAACTAACTCAACAAAGAATATGTTGACCATCCACAAAATGTCAACTATTTAGTCTGTCAAGTCTCTACAAACCTACTTCAACAATTAATGTCTATCAGTTGGCAATCAACTGTTTTACATATAAATTTGGTAGTTGGTTCTTTCTTAGAGTTATTTTTTCTGTGTATATAAAATTCGGCCTGGCCGACCTAAGCCCGCTTTTATTTGTTTTTATTAATATTTGAATTGAAACGTCTATACATTGCTTTGTCTATGGCAGCATTTCACTAAAAAGCTTTTCAAACTTGTTGAAGCTGCGTAACAGGGAGGTTTAAGACTTTGAAGGCGAAAGTAACACCGTGTTTGTTTTATTAATTTAATTTAAAGTAATATAAGGCCAATAACCATTTATGGTACCAAGTTTTAATAGCCTTCGCAAAACAAAAGAATTTCCCTAGAAAAGTCTAGGAACCCACTGTTGAGTGTTAAAATAATATCAAATGTCTGGGTTCATTTTTCTCATTAGTGTTTGGCGACTTGACTTCTCACAGTTTGGTATAACCTGTGCGTTTTTTTTGTGTTCTTTTCGGTTAACACGCATTTCCCCACGGCGCTTTTACTTTACATACGGAAGGTCTGAATTTCCAGCCGGAAAATGGCCAAATATAAATAGCTGTCGTTGACTTAACCACCGAATTCATTGACAACGTCATGGTTGAACACGCAACTTTGAAATACCAAACATTCGCATTTAAGCCCATGCCAACTTTATTTAAGGTGTTTTTCTTTAGTATATAAATCTGGACATTTAAAATAATATCAGCTAATAAAATCATGGCTATAATGCTAGAAGGCAAATGGCTATATTTTGTGACACTTTCTGTAAATTCAACAAATTTGGTCAGCAAGAGCGAGGAGGGCAGAATTTAAGTGAGCCAAACCTCACAACGTCAGAGGTAAGAGATGACGAGTGTTGTAATTTTAGCTCCATTACAAGTGCCTTCCTTCCCCTTCCCAATTCTAGGATGTGCAAAATTTTAAATTATCTGAAATACTTGTTTAAATTCATCACCAGAGTTTTGTGTTATTTGCACGCAAAGCGGTAATTTTTGAGGTAATTTTGTATTGACAATGTGTGCTGAGAAATGAAAAAATTACATTGTAATGGAATAGCATCAATAAAGGTAAACACTACTTCAAATTTTTGCCCAGAGTAGTCTTTTTTTAAGTCGTATTCATAAGATGGTAGACATTGACTTAATACTCTTTGTGATAAACTTAAATACCTTTATGTTAATGTCCTCCATAACATCTTGAGTGCGAAAACTGAAAAGAAATTTTCCAGGTTTCGAAGGGCAAACTTTAAAATGCAAGCTTCACTTTGTATATCCCACCCCAATGTGCAGTATTTAAAAAAATTGGAAATGGGCCTTTCCAATTTTGAATGTACAAAGTACAAGAGTAGACTAAGAATCATATGTCAAATCTTTCTATGTCCGTCTGCATGTCCATCTATTTCTTTATTCAGTACAGACCGTAATTATATCCACCATCGTAGGATAGGGTGTGTGTTCATTTAGTCATTCCGTTTGCATCACATCGAAATATCAATTTCCGACCCTACAAAGTAGATCGTCGTACAATTCTAAGACGATTAAACGATGTCCGTGTGTCTGTAAGTCCGTCTGTTGTAATCACTCTAGAGTCTTCAAAAATAGAGATATTGAGCTGAAATTTGGCACAGATACGCCTTCTGATGCACGCTGGTTAAGATCTTGAACGGGTAAAATCGGACCATATTTGGATATAGCTGCTATATAGACCGATCTGCCGATTAAGGGTCTAATGCCCATAAATGCTTTATTTATCGCTGAAATTTGAAACAGAGGGTAACCTTAAACCTCCTGATATCCGATTTAAATATGGATCAAATCGGACTATATTTAGGTATAGCTGCCATATAGACCGATTTCCAGATAAAGGGTCTAAAGCCTATAAATGCTTTATTTTTTAACCGATTTCGTTGAAATTTGAAACATTGAGTAGTTTTACGCCTCCTAACATAGGACCTAAATATGGTTCAGATCAGACTATATTTAGATATAGCTGTCATATAGACCGATCTCCAGATAAAGGGTGTAAATCCCATAAAAGCTTTATTTTTTAACCGATTTCGCTAAAATTTGAAACATTGAGTAGTTTTACGCCTCTTAACATAGGACCCAAATGTGGTTCAGATCGAACTATATTTAGATATAGCTGCAATATAGACCGATCTCCCGATAAATGGTCTAAAGCCCATAAAAGCTCTATTTACTACCCGATCTCGCTAAAATTTACATCATCGACATCCGTCCCAAATATGGTTCGGATCGGACTGTATTTAGTTATAGCTACCATACAGACCGATATCCCCAAAATTTTTAATTTTGTGCAATTTCGACCGAGATTTGTTTCGTATTTTGGGAGAAGTTTTTATATGGATGCCATACTAGCTAGCCATAGTAGGGAATAAACACCACAGTAAGTGTTTTCATTTGTTCTCGCCAGGTGGCCACCAGAAGTAACTTTTTTAAAAGAAGAAAAAAACAAGTAAAAGAGTGCCAAGTTCGGCCGGGCCGAATCTTTGAAATTCACCACCATGGATTCTGCTAAAATTTTATAGAGACTAAATTTATAATTTTATTATACATACAAAACTTCTGTCAAAATAAAAAATTAATGCTTCTAATAACAGAACATGGATAATCAAGAGACCGGTATATACGGGAGGTATATGAGGTTATAGACTGATTTGGACCGTACTTGGCACAGTTGTTGGAAGTCATAACATAACACAACGTGATAAATGTTAGCCAAATCGGACAAAAATTGGGGATCCAGATGCGAAATCAAGAGATCGGTTCATTTGGGAGCAATAACAAGTTATTTCAACCGTACTTGGCACAATTATTGGAAGTCGTAACGGAACACTGCATGCAAAAAATCGGACAAAAGTTACGGACTGCAGAGTCTCAAGATGTCAAATCGTGAGATTGGGTTATTTGGGAGCTATGTCAGGTTATAGACGGATTTCAGCCGTAACAGAACGCTACGTGCAAAATTTCAGCCCAATCGGATAACAATTAAACCCATACATTTGAAATCCACAACGACCTACATCAATAAGAAGTATTTGTGCAAAATTTCAAGTGACTAGCTTTACGCGTTCGACCGCTATCGTGATTTCGACAGACGTACGTACATGGCTAGATCGACTCAGAATGTCGAGACGATAAATAAAATATATACTTGTTGGGGTCTTAGATCAATATTTCGAGGTGTTACAAACGGAATGACTAGATTAGTATGCCCCCATGCTATGGTGGTTTTAATTTCGCATATAGCGAATGATTTGCATAGCTAAGCACTTATTATATTCTTTGGTAATGTAAAAATGTAAAATTCCCACGAACATTCCTTTAAGGAGCAGGGGATACTTCTTTCATATCAATGAGTGAAGTCCTTTTGATTTGAACCCAGTCGTTCGGCGTCATAGGCGGATACGCTAACCTCTGCGTCATGGTGGAATTGCATGTGAAAAACGCCAAAGCCTTCAAATACTCCCTACATGTACAAATGCGGATACTGAAAAATCTAAGGCCGAATTGCCGCATACATGATCGAGTGCGCTTTCGTATCGAATGAAATCTCAACTCGTATTTAATCGAAGTTATACCACTTTTATATACATTTTTATGTCAAAGTTTCTTAAATTTCAAAAATCCCGGTTCAATAAAAAAATATAGAGATTTCGAACGATTTTACTTGTTCACATATGGCATAATTCGGCCTCTGAATATTCATAGGTACATACTTTTGCATAAGCAACACAACGGTCAAGATCTTTGGTAAGAGTTTTCATTTGTTCACCCGAACTGAAAGACATAAAATCAATGGCGAATGGAGTTGACATTCCCCTTGGCCGTTTAACGATAAGCCTTTGCATGAGACGTCATCATTTGTCACTACCTTCACATAATTTGTGGCTGCCAAGGCATTAATTAGACAGGCAATGGTGTTGCTGGCCAAAGCCAGAAATTGTTTGCCCTCGTCCTCTAATAAAGATGTCAATTGAATTTAAGACTACAAATATTCTCTTACCACGAAAATCCATTAGAGAAAATGCGAAATGTGAAAAGCCCAAAGTGCAGTCCATCTTATTCTGGAGCCTTTACACACACGTACACTGCTCACAGGTTGGTCGCCACACATCCTACGTACCCCACTCTCGCTCACTATGATGAAAGGTAGCAGTTCTTATTTGAGGTTTTTTTTTGATTTTATCAAATGCGTTAATGTTTATTGGAACACCCTTCTTCGGCCGGTTGTTTGCCTGTCTGCCATTGTGAGAATTTTACAATTTTCGAAGGAGCCAGAAATCAGTAAACAAATGTGTCAGAACTCTGTGCGATGGACGGACGCACTAGTTCTGAGGTTCTGTGTGTAATATAGTCACCACCATAGAATAGGCATATACTAATCTAGTCATTCCGTTTGTAACTACTCGAAATATTCCTCTAAAATCTCATAAAGTAAATATATATTCTTGATCGTCTAGTCGTTCTGAATCGATCTAGCCATGTCCGTCCGTCCGTCTGTCGATATCACGATAGAGGTCGAACGCGTAAGGCTAGCCGCTTGAAATTTTACACTGACACTTAATATCGATGTAGGTCGTTGGCCATATCGTTTCAGAATTAGATATAGCTCCTATATAAACCGATCTACCGATTTGACTCCTGGAGTCCCTGTAAGCTGTAATTTTTGACCGATTTAAATTTTAAGTGTGGTGTTCTGTTACGACTTCCAACAACTGTGCTAAATACGGTCTAAATCGGTCAATAACCTGATATAGCTCCCATATAAATGGATCTCCCGATTTGAATTCTTGAGCCCTTGGAAGCCGCAATTTTTTACCGATTTGGCTGAAATTTTGCTGTGGTGTTCTGTTACGACTTCCAACAACTGAGCTAAGTACGGTCTTAATCGGTTTATAACCTGATATAGCTCCCATGTAAACCGATCTCACGATTTGACTTCTTGAGCCCCTGGAAGCCGCAATTTTTGTCCAATTTGGCTGAAATTGGACAATTGTTGTAGTGTTCTGTTATAACTTTCAACAACTGTGCCAAGTACGGTACAAATCGGTCCATAACCTGATATAGCTCCCATATAAGCCGATCTCCCGATTTGACTTCTGGAGCCCCTTAAGCTGGAATTTTTTACCGATTTGGATGAAATTTTGCATGTGGTGTTCTGTTATGACTTCCAACAACTGTGCCAAGTACGGCCAAAATCAGTCTATAACCTGATATTGACTGACCCATGTAAACCGGTCTCCCGATCATCGTTGTTCAGTTTCTAGAAGCTTTAATTTTTGGTGGTTTGACAGAAGTTTGGTATGTAAAATAAAATGATGGCCTATAACTTAAATTATTTTGTATACATGTTTCGCAGAATCCATGGTGGTGGGTTCCCAAGATTCGGCCCGGCCGAACTTAGCACGCTTTTACTTGTTTCTTATACAATTTATTATGGAACATGGCTTGCATTGAAAGATAACAACGAACGAAACACAACATCGCCAAAGTTCATGTGTTGAGTTGAGTTAGTTCCAAGCGATTGGTACTCAACTCAGCCGAGTTTATGAAGTTAGCTTTTTGGAATCAAAGTTATTTAAATATCTTGTCTGCACATAGCAGCGGAGAGATTGAATGATTTGCAACAAAATCTATTTACACTCTTTGCCGCGAAGACCTACGCTAGTAAATGAAACCCTTGAGAACACCAATGGACGAATGCAAAAAATAAATGGTAACGAGATCACAACGCCAAGGAAAATTGTAACAGTCTTACACAGGACACAGTGATTCGTAGGTGTCATTAACGAAACGTAGATGAACATCGTTCATCGCTGCACAGTGGTCCAGTCCCGTTCTGGCGAAAATCAAAATACCGATATACATACAGTTCATAAGCCAACACATGCTTTTGTAAACTTTTAAAAGAATTACAAAATGTATTACAGCTAGTCGATGTAGAAATCCGGAAGAGAAAATAGACTTGGTTGGGTCATATCCTAGGCCGACCGCGCGATGATGATGATGAGAAATGTTCCAGACTGGAACACACAAGCGAAGGAGGGGACGCTCGAAAAAAAACCTTGATACTCTGCACGAAAACAGAATTGGAGTCAACCTATATATCGTGGAATCAGGCTAAGGCTTTGGCCAACGATAGAGCTAGATGGAGAGAGCTTGTCGATGCCCTATATTCACACTGAACAGTTTACTATTGGTCATATTTTATTGTAAAATATTTAATATACTCCAATTGTAAATAAATGACATATATCTGCAAATGAAAATTTGCCCATGAACATTCCATTAAGGAACTGGGCAAACTTCTCATAAATCAATGAGTGCTGTCCGATTCAATTTTAAGCTCAATGATAAGCGACCTCCCAGAAAAAATCATAAAGAAAACCAAATTTAAGAGGGGAAACAGACACTTAAGCACAATAGGGATTCACTTTTCAAAATCACACAGTCCGAAATAAATAAAAAAAACTGCCTGTGCTTAGGATTAATATGAAAATATATAAATATTGCCGATACCAGATACTAAGTGTATATTTGCTACACAGAAAAAAGTTGGCCGAAAAATTAAGGTTTCATTTTTACCTAAAACAAGTAATAAAAAAGCGTTATGTTCGGCAAGGCTAAACTTTGGATACCCACGATCTCGGATATATATGCAAATCACCTTTCGTCATAACCCGGTGAAAAATACATAATTTATGAACCCATGACAGCTATTCGGCACGGCCATTGAGTGGTCTAATAAATACAATTCATTGTTCAATTTTTGTCTTTTTGGTAGCTATATCCAAATATAGACCGATCTGAACCATATACAGGACGTTGAAAAGCCTAACATAAGTCACTGTTTCAAATTTCAGGAAAATCGGATTATAAATGCGCCTTTTGTGGGGCCAAGACTTTAAATCGAGAGATCGGTCTATATGGCAGCTATATCTAAATCTGAACCGATCTGGGCTAAATTGAAGAGAGATATCGAAGGCCCTAACACAACTCACTGTTTCAAATTTCAGCGAAATCGGACAATAAATGTGCCTTTTATGGACCCAAAACCTTAAATCGAGAGATCGGTCTATATGGCAGCTATATCCAAATCTGGACCGATCTTGGCTAAATTGCAGAAATATGTCGAGGGACCTAACACAACTTACTGTCCAAAATTTCGGCGACATCTGACAATATGTGCTTAATACCTTAAATCAAATGGTCGGTCTATATCTCAGCTATATCCTAATCTGGGGCGATCGGGGCCAAATTGAAGAAAAATGTCCAAGGGCCTAACGCTATTCCAAATTTCAGCAAAGTAGGATAATAAATTTTGTTTTTATGTTGTTTTATTGTTAAGACCCTAAATCGGCGGATCGGTCTTTATGGGTAGTCCAATATAGCCCATTTTCAAACTTAACCTGCTTATGGACAAAAAAGAATGTGTGCCAAGTTTCAGCTCAATATCTCTATTTTTAAAGACTAGCGTAATTACAACAGACAGACGGACGGACATGGCTACACTTCTTAGATTTTTACGACGATCAAGAATATATAAACTTAATAGGATCGGAAATGGAATGACAAAATGAATATACCCCATCTTTCGGTGGTGGGTATAAAAAGTAAACATTTAAAGGCGCTCCTATTTGTAAGGCTATTTTGCATATTTAACTAAGGTACAAAGTTATCTTGTCCCAAATTTATTCCCCTACAATTTCAAATAAAAAGTTCTTAATATCAAAAAAATATCTTTCACCAAAGGGTGTGTTTCCTAAAAAAGTTGGAAATTTGATCAACTTTGAATTAAGTTTGCTTATCTTTGGCTTGGATCTTTGAAATTAGGACAAAAATTTGTTCAGTGTATAAACTCTATATTTTAATAAAAAAAAATAGTAGATATTGCTTATATTTGCATGTAAAGGGTGCCTTTTTAAGAGCTATAGGAAAGTTAAAAAACACACATAAAATTCAGAAAAATGCATGAAATCTTCATTTGAATTGATAGTACGGTCCATATTATTTACTGTTTGAAGATTATTTCATGCTAAAGTTGACCTGTTCCTTTGTGGAATGTTCATGGGCAAAATTTGGATTTGGAATGTTGGCCGTGACTGTGCCTCAATATTGTCTTCCAATGCATCAATTGAAGCGGGCTTGTCTGTATAGACATGAGCTTTACATGGCCCCACAAAAAATTGTCTAAAGGCGTTAGATTGACCGGTCCCGAACGTGAAATAAAATGTTCACCGAACTCGCCTCTCAATAAGTCTATTGTTACGCGTGCTCTGTGGCATGCGTTGCCGTCTTGTTGAAACCACATGTCATGTAAGTCAAGCTCTTGCATTTTGGGCAAAAAAGTTGGATTACGTTGGTTACGTTACGATTCGCATCATCTTTGACGAAGTACGGTCCAATGATCCCACCAGCCCATAAATCGCACCAAACTGTGACTTTTTCAATTTGCATTGAAAGTTCCTGTGATGCTTCTAGCTGATCTTCACTCCAAAATCGACAATTCTGCTTATTTACATACCCATTGAGCCAAAAATGAGCTTGGTCGCTCAATGGAAGAAGCGCGCGATGAACTTTCTTAACAGAACACTCATTTTGATAGTAAAATTCAATAATTTGCAAGCGTTGTTCGTTTTAAGACGATTCATGGTTAGATTATAGATAAAACTGAAGATGTTTGAAAGTGAAACAAAACACGAAACGTGCGTGAGCTGTTTAAACCAGTGTTGCCGAAAAGATAATAGCTAAAAAATCACCCTTTATTTCGGCCTTGTAAGACGTAACTTTTTTACCTTAGCTTGTTAACAAGTTGACATGATCCTAGACGTTGCTTTCAGTTGCTTATTGTAATCAATACACAATATTGAACCATTCAGATCAGTATAATAAGAACTGTAATCAAACCAAAAGATATGTAGTCCTTAGGTTTGCGATAAAGTAAAGTTTCACAGTTTCCTGAGCTATCGAATATTCTTTCAGTTATAATACTTTCTTTCCACAAAATGGTTCAATTTATTCGCATATGGGGATTAATATCAGGAAATGAATGGGAACTCTTCAAATTTGAGACCATATTTCTTGTGGACCTGTACTTACGGTTATTGACGTATTACACTAAGCCTAATGTCTTTGAGGTTCATGAAGTGATATCTGTTCGTCTTTTATTTATCCACTACCTGGTACTTCCAAAGATCGATTTTTAAATATATTACAAATGGAATACTAATATCTGTATGTTATACCTTCCAGTTGGTGGGTACAAAAAACGCCTCATAATTCACTGTTGTTTACATGAGAACTACTGTCGTTAGTCTATAATGTAGCAGCTGCTTCAGGAATTCGTATGATCTGTGTTATCGTCTTTACATGGTACCGCTCAAAAAGGAATTTTAACAAGTCAAACATTAACGAGTGAATTCTTAATAAAAACAGGAGGATTACCGCCCTCCCCACCCATATCTAAGAATCATATTGTTGCACTTGGGAGGGGCAAGTACTTGAGATGAAACTCTTAACATGATCACCAAATTGCGCTGGTAACCACAGAAAAATGTAACTTTCCTTTTTGTTGTTGTTGCTGTAGAGAACTTTACAGCGATCTCATGCCATTGTTTGGAGACTCAAACATGGGAGGGAGATCGCAAACAATGTCAGTGTCAAGTCCTATTTACGGTAAATTCATGGCTTGTTGTGACCGGTGAGTGGAGTTAAGAGTGGCTGGCTGTACTGCAATACTGAAGGTGATGATCTGACGGTGGTGTTGAAACGCATTGCACCACCGAAGCGCTAAGAAGTGACAATTTAGCCAACAAAATGTTTGCAAATTGTTCCTGACATCATGGCAACAACAATGCCCCGATGGACGAAGGTATTAAGATACATTCATCTGTCTGTTTTGCTGTCTGTCCAGCTGTTGGATGCGTCCGTCCGATTGTCCGTTGGCTGGCTCATAACAAGAGTGTGGCAGCAGTCCTTGGCCTTCACTTACCTTGAATTGTCTTGTCATGTTGTTCACTTACGGTTCATGTACTCCACACTCGAAGGAAGCACTCACAGCTTGCTCCCTTTGGGTTGGCTGGTTGGTTGTTGACTTGGTTGGTGGCTCCATAATCAATGTCTCCACGCCAACGACAATTTTCAATTCCCGCCTCTTGAAAACTGCTGCCAAACATTTGTTTTGAAGCCAACCTTTGATGTTGGCACAAAAAAAAAAACGATGCAACCAAGCCTGGCTTCTTTAACCGTTACCTATTTCCAATGTTGGTATGCCAAGGGAATTTTATTGAAACTCACTCAGAGAAAAAAGTTTATCAACACATTCGAGGCCCATTTTACGTCGCTTGCATCTTATCGATTGGTAAAGAGAAAATTTTCCATTTTATTCTGTTCCGTAAGCTAGACTTATGGAAAATTCGGGGCTTCTTAGATATTATGCAGAGTTTCATTTTATTTGTCATTTGTCATGTATGCAGATATGATATCATGACAGATTGATAGAAGCCAACGAGAAGTTCAAATATAATATTTATATCGCATTCAATTTAGATTGTACATGGCTGTTGGAAGTTATAACAGCTGTATGAGGCAATGGATCGATATCTTTGCAAGTTGTAGCAGAAGACCGCTTTAAAATCCATATGTACTATGATAGAAAGGGTTTTCCAACAAGAGGTGTTTTTTTTAAGCACCAGGTATTTTGGTAGCTTTTATTATTTGACATGTATGAATTACGCCATTATTATTTCCACCACCGTGGGATAGGGGGTATATCGATATTCCGGAATTGTTATATGTTGGCTTACAAAGAGGGCCTTTCAACAACAAATTTGTACTTTGGGTCGTTGAGATTCAAAATAAATTGTTGCAGGAAAATTAACAAATTTCGTAGTTGTTTTCTCGACCAAAGTTGTTGTTTTTCAAAATTATTTTTATCTGTGTGGTGAACTGCTGTGTATTTTGAAATTTCAAGTGTCAAGGTTTTGCTCATTGCTTTCTTCAATACCGTGGCTTAGTGTATCATGAGTTCTTGTCACACGATCGCTTGGCAAATAACAGAGATGGCCTGTCGGAAAGTCTGACGTATATGATATACATACATTTCCGACGCATAATAAATACAGAGTTAAGAACAAAATTATTTAGAAAACGTACCATTATTTTAAACTTTTGTGAATTTACGAATATGCCAACCCTGGTGCATAGATTAGAAAGAGCGCCTGTGACACAAAATGTATGAGCTCGCATCTATCGAGAACAGCACACATAAACATTTTCAAGTGTTGCTAACCCCCTCGCTAATGCTGGCGGCATTTGGGAATTTAAGTTGGTGCAAGGCGATAAATACTGAATCGAAACCAGTAGTAGAACACTATAGAGGTTTATTACATTACATTTACATTTTGCCAATGAACATTCCACTAATACGTTGTATACAAGTACTGCAGCACTGATATCGAGAGTAACGTAGTTAGAATTAGATTTTACCCTTAAAATATAATTTAATTATAGCTCTGGGATGGTGTGGTGTTTATACCTAAGCCCGGCAAGGCAAGTTATGCGACACCAAAGGCCTGCGACACCTATAAGCCTTACGTCCTTTCTACTCAAAACCATGGAACGCATGATAAAGAGTAGGACATCCAGCGAACTGCTCAAATACAAACAGCATGGCCATGTCAAGGGAAGGTCGGTGAAGACTGCCCTGCACGAGGTTGTGCATAAAATAGAAGAATCCTTCGATGCCATAATGTACACCCTGGCGGTATGCATTGACATCGAGGGGGCTTAGACCAGTACCGGGTGGTCCGGTCTTAGAGACTGGACAAACCATATGCTAAGGAAGAGGGGGATACATTGTGTTTCTCATGGCGTAAATATAAGGGAGAAAGTGACATAAGGCACGCCAAAGTGGCTTGAAATGGGGCCTGAATCCGAGGATAGTCCACTGGCTCTACAGGAGCGTGATTTGAACTATACTTACTTACGCCTCAGTAGTTTGGTGGACTCCTGTGGAGAAAAAGTGCAACATAAGGACCATACAACAGGTTTAGAGAACATGTTGTCTTGGCATAGGCGGAGCGAATAGGACCACGCCCACTAGGGTACTGGAGACTATTCTATGTATCCGACCCATTGACATACATACTAAGTGGAGGATGCCACTGCGGCTATGGGAGAATGGATTGGGGATGGGAGCAGGTTTCCGATCGGATACCTGATATGAATATTGTCATAAGGCCAATAACAAACAGGACGGTAAGTTCACGAACAGTCTCATGAGACCTAACCGTACGTGGTTAGGTCTCCAATTGTATGTATAAACCCATCTTGAACAACGATTATCTTCACAAAAATTTAGCTAATTTCTGTCTTGTAGCGATGCTTTTCTATTGGTTAATCGGATTTTGAATACGCACATTGCCTTTTCGACCAAAGAACTGACTTTAAAATGTTGAGTGTAGTTTTTGCCACCAAAGGAATGTTGGGCTGCTACTACCATTGCTAAAATTCATTATGCTCCCTCATTGGAGGCAATGACACAATAAGACCTTTAATTCCCAATACCCGATTTCCGTTTTAAGTTTATTTATTTGATTGTTTTGAATTTAAGAAGAAACCCAAAACAAAAAATCCGTGTTATTGCTATTGGTTGTTTTTTTGTTTTGATTTCTGAAATTGGTTGTTCGCCATTTGCCAAAATACTCTGACCTGTAATAATTTTTCAATTACATCTAAAGCGAAAGGCGCCCTCCTCCAACATCCATCCGTTTGTACAAAAACACATCCGCATTGTGCTATTTTTAGTTCCCAATTCAGAGTCAACCAAATCACGTAGTCAAGAATGGCCAATTTATTGATTGCAAAAGGTTATCGAATGCTAAGGATGTGTTGAGTTTATTGGCGATTATTGTTCTTCTGAGGCGTGTTTTATGTGTGACGAAACCAAATTGACCACAATTTAGATTTTAAATTTGGCAATGGACTTTACGGAGCATATTTTGGCCTTTTGTAACATTGGCATGGTAAGAGACTTCTAAAGTTGTGCTATTGAACTGAAATATTGTACAGATTTGTATTTTACTCATGCACAGGTTAAGTTCTTGCACGGGCCATATAGGACCAGATTTGGATATAGCTTCTTTAAAGATCGATTTTGATCTCATCAAAAATTGTTTTTCTCCAAATAGTAAGAAACATTTAGACTTTTTTCAACACTCGACATCTAAGCTGAAAGTATGTAAGTGAAAGGTATCTCCATGGCAATCCCATGGCAGCCGGTTATACGTACCGGATTGACCCGATTAAGTCCTTCATTGGCAAAGGTTGCCGACTACAACAACAACAACATAGTTCAGTCCGGGCCGGATTTTAGCATAATTGCTATATAGATCGATCTCCTGGGAGAGCGTTGTAAACCCAAAAAAGGTCAGATCGAAAAATAGCCTCTATTTTCATGTTTCGTGAGTTACGTATGTTCGATTTTTGCATTTTTTCTGCTATGTTGATAACATGTCCGTTACACATGTTGGTAATAACAGGTACACAGCTCAAATGAAATTTTCTCTGCGTAACAGGGTAACGTGATAGCTGTTGGAGAATTTTAGCTTGCAACTACGAACTAAAATGTATGTTTTAAGCGCTTCATACTATATGAAATAAAGTTATTGGCAAATAAAAACGGTTAATTTCAGTACATGTGTAATTTAATAGCCAAAATTGATGTTCGCCGCCGACTTCTTCGCTCACCATCTTCTGCACTCCTTCTAAAATATCTGACGCCAAGTTCCGAGATATCTTTCACCACTTGATCTCTTCATTGGGCATTTAGTCGTCCCGGCTCGCGTGCACCACAATGATCGCCTCAAGGTCAGGGTGTTTTGGCGATTGGGGTGGTCCTCCAAACGCTATGCCCTGAAAATATATCAGCAACGGGCACTTTTCCCGAATATTGATATCAAATTCGTGCTTTACTTCCAAAAAACTTTCATTTGAGCCCCATACAGCTATGGTCGTAAATTTGTCCCCTTTGGGGGATGTTTTTAGTGAGAGGCAGCCCCCAAACACTATGTCCCATATTTGGATAGCAGATTCATATTCTACATTCAAATACCTTTTATTTAAGCCCCAAATTCCCATGGTCAGTAAATAAGTCCTGTTTGGGGGGTGCTTTGGTAAAGGGGTGGACCCCCAGAAACGTGGTCCCACATTTGGATATCAGATTCGTATTATACTCACAAATACCTTTCATTTGAATCCCATATCGCCATGGTCGGTAAATATGTCCAATTTAGGGGTGTTTTGGGACTTGGGGTGGTCCCCCTAGCACTTGGTCCGACAATTGGAAATCAGATACGTTTTCTTATTCTAAATACCTTTCATTTGAGTCCCATATTGCCGTGATTGGTCTAAAGATACGTTTAGTAGGTTTTAGGGTGGGGCCGCCCCCTTGGTACCCCATCCGCAATTTGGATACCACATTTTTATTTTTAGGGTGCTATATGAGAGCACACAAAATTTCGCTTAAATCGCACCACCTATCTCCAAGATCTGGCATTTCTGAAAATTAGGGTAAGGGGGAGGGTCCGCCCCCTCTTCAGATATCAAAAAATGTAGTACCCTATTTTCACCACGGGGTCATTATGCACCATCTGTGAAAATTTCAAGAAAATCGGTTCAACCGTTTCAAACAAACACAAATTGATTTTTATACATAAGATTTGGTCCAAATTACTACATATCAACATGTTCGATTGAAAGTGCAAGAAGTGCAACACTATGAGAGGGTTGGGGCGACATTTACAAAATGTTGTCCCGTATGAGTGAAGCATTAGTGTAACATTTCAGAATCGAAATCACCATTGGCCTGTATGCCCTGGTGTGTTGTAGGGTATCAAAAGATCGGCTTCGCCCAACTTCAGCCCGGCTTTACTTGTTTAAATGGAACCAGTCAACTGGAATGTGGCACAACATTAACATCCAATGATAAGGCAATGCTTTATATTAACTCCATTATCTTTCGCGAAATACATATTGTAAATAATGGTGTTTTGGGCAAATATCGTTTTAATAACCCTCAAAGTAATCCCCCTTCTTTTCATATGTGCTACATCTGTCCCAATAGATTTTAAATTTGCTTTAATATTATTTTTTTTAAATTTGCAAAGCATTCTTCTCAGAATAGTGACTGAAAGAAAATTCGTGGCCATTGTATCATCATACATGTCTAACTTACCCTGACTGCAATGCATCATCATGTGTCGCAATAAAAAGGGTCTAAGTGACAGTGACCAGCACGATATAAAGCTCTGTGATGCAATTGTCGACTGCATTCCTTGCGTGGCCAACATAGTTCGTCGGTTGACTGATGGCATGTTCGCCAATATAATGGGATGCAATCAACAGCTCTCCTTTGATCGTGGATGTCGGTGATGACAAAATCGCCAAATGTGAACTGGAGTAAGAAGGCACACAAATGTTTATTGTTGTTGCTGGCTTAATGGCCGTAAAATCTAAACCAAAGCCCCCACCATATGAGTACAATGGACCATTTTCTAAATGGTGGCCACTGCATGTGAAGTAGACAAACAGACAATATCTAAATTTAGAAAATCTAAAGAATCGAGATTCGCTGCAACCACATAGAACAGCACAGCCACCGCCACCGCCAGATGCAACGCGTGGCAAAAAGGTGGTGCAAGGTACGACAACAAAGATTGCCAATCGGAATAAGTGTAAGTGTGGCAGGTATAAAAGGATCAAGAACTTCAACACTCAGTACCATACCTTCTCTGGGCGAGATTCAGTTCACTTCAAACGTTCTGCAGTTATTCTTGTCAGCGGCCATGAAACTTTGTTTCGCTTTGTTGATGTTGGTGGCGACAACCCAGGCTGCAAGTCTTTCGTATTTAGTTGCAACACCACGATTGCGCTCATATCCTTACGTTTACGGCAGCCATGCTACATCGGTGATTACGCCAGTCCAACATCAGTATCACACTCAGGACGAGTTGGGCCAGTATGCCTACGGCTACAGCGATCCTTTGTCTAGCAAGCAAGAGGTGCGTTCTTTAGATGGTGTCACAAGGGGCTCCTATTCATACCGCGATGCGGAGGGCATACTGCAAACAGTTGACTATACAGCCGATGACTCGGGGTTTCATGTCACAGCCACAAACTTACCGAAGCCGGTCCAACAGCTCCAATCACAGCAACAATTGCACACACCTGAGTCGTCAATTTCCGATTCAGTTTCCCCAGCTGCCGATTCCACAAATTCCCTTTCCCCAGATACCACAAATTCCATTTCCTTCGATACCGATTCTGAATCGATTGCCGCAGCTGGTGCGACTGGTGATGCAATTTATTCGCGGAGCGGGTTGCGCTTGGCAGAGTCTCCAACCCCTCACGCAAAACCTTTTTCAACTGCAGCCAATGTTCGCTCTATGGAATTGTCTCAGTCCCTGGCGGATACCCTTAAGGTGGCCTCCCCGCCCAGTGTTTTTGTAAGCTCTCAGCCACGAAATGTCCTTGTGGCTACACCGTTGACGACGGTTGCCGGCATCCCACTTGCTTCGAAGTCATTGCTGCAGAAGGTATATGGATTTGGCTATCCCATCAGTAAACGTTACATATACTATTGAAACTTCTGCTTTGGATATACAACATTGACCTTTACAATTAATTTTTATATTTCTAATGGATATAAATAACAAAAAATAAATTTTTAAATTGAACCGTTTGATATTTTAGAATAGGCTTAATGCATGAATTCCCTATAAACCGACCCCCCGTTTTGGTTGAAAAATAGTTAATAATATGTCTCATGGTATGTCTTTGTCATAATACTTCTCATATCGCACACATTGAGAAATTTATTTTCGATGACTACACACAACAAATGAAAATCTTGTTTTAATTTGGAAATTTATATATTCAATTAAACATTTTGCTGAAATCGAACCTATAAAGGAATTTGTTTTATTTATTCTGTAATTTGCATTCATGACAAGCTGAATATTGCAATTAACTCAATAAATCTATTTATTGGAAAATCGTTTCTTCTCTCAGAAAAAAACACGTTCAACTGACACAATTTAAGTAAATAATTGATATTTTACCATAAATAAATAATTTCAAATTTCAGTCGATTAATTGAATGAAAAAGTAAATATTTTGTGTTTTTATTAAAAACAAAAATTTTTTGATTTTATGAAAAAGGAGCTTAATGGCACAAAAAAGCATAACTATATGGATCTGGAAGCTCAGCAATGTCTTAAAGTATGACCACTGTCTAGATGACGAAAAAATATTTGCCAATTTTTTCAACAGTGATTGTTTTTTGTTCAACTTCAATAACAACTTTTTTGAAAATGTGGCTTCAAACAAAAGTCAATAAAGGAACATAGTGTACAGGGGTTTTCTTCGTTTACGCTTCATACAATTGTCATGTCTTTCAAGTGTGTAATTAGAAGAAATTATTATATCCTACACCACTACTGTGGTACAGGGTATTATAACTTTGTGAATTAGTTTGTAACACCCAAAAGGAAGAGAGATAAACCCATTGATAAGTATACCGATCTACTCAGAATCACTTTCTGATTCGATTTAGCTATGTCCGTCTGTCTACCTGTCCGTCTGTCCATGTTAATTTGTGTGCAAACTACAGCTCGCAATTTTCATCCAACGTCTTCAAATTTGGTATGGGCATATATTTCGGCCTAAAGACGAAGCCTATTGAAATTGGAAAAAATCGGGTCAGATTGGGATATAGCTCCGATTTGCATTAATACAGCAATAATATGGTCATTTGTTAACCGATTTTCTCGAGATTTGGCAAGAAGGATTTTGTTATGACTCTCGATATTACAGATGAACCTCATAGAAATCGGTTCAGATTTGGATATAGCTCCCATATATATGTTCGTCC
Organism: Stomoxys calcitrans; assembly: GCF_963082655.1. NCBI lineage: Eukaryota > Metazoa > Arthropoda > Insecta > Diptera > Muscidae > Stomoxys > Stomoxys calcitrans. The sequence goes on from NC_081552.1 coordinate 269,288,010, forward strand.
GATTTGCAGTAATACGGCAATAAAATGGTCATTTGTTAACCGATTTTCTCGAAATTTTGCAGCAAAGATTTTCTTATGACCCTCGATATTACAGGTGAATTTTATAGAAATCGGTTCAGATTTGGATATTGCTCCCATATATATGTTCGTCCGATTTGCAGTAATAATGCAATAAAACGATCATTTGTTACTCGATTCTTTCGAAATTTAGCAGGAAGGATTTTCTTATGACTCTCAACATTACTGGTGAATCTGATGTAAATTGGTTTAGATTTAGATATAGCTCCCATATGTATATATCGACCGATTTTCACTCCTAGAGCCACTGCAAGCGCATTTATTGACCAATCTTCCCAAAATTTTGTACAACGCTTTCCCCGATGACTTCCACAATGTCTATAACGTTTGCTCGAAATCGGTTCAGATTTAGACACAGCTCTCATATATATATATTCGCGCCCGATTTGCAGTAATATTGCAATCAAATGGCCATTTGTTAATCGATTCTCTCGAAATATGACAGGGTATTATGTGACATGCTGCTATAAATAAATTGTAATGGATACCAATCCTAGCATTTCGCATAAAATATCTCGAAGTATTGATCCAAATGAGGAGATGTAGCTTGGAAGTTATGTTTTTGTCAATCAATATTAAGACTCCTAAATTACAGATGTAAATGCAAAATTTCCCATGAACGTACCTATAAAGAACAGGGGATACTTTTCTCATATCAGTCCTCAGGCACGCTCACGAGATAAAAATTTTACTCACGTGAGTCGTTAGCGACTCGAAAGTCATGAGTGTCACGTGAATCGGGTCTCGTGAGTCGTGAACTTTATTCCACTCTCTTAAGCTCTTCACGAAAAATTTTAATTCAATCATGGTCACGCACGATCACGTGATTGGATTTGGATCTTTCTCACGAATCAAGTGACTCTCGCGTAATACGACAACTCAAGACTCAAGTGCCCACCTCTACCGTTGATATAGTTACAAAAATAGAAACAAGGTAGCTGAAACGAAGCGTTACCAAGATCACACTGAAATGACAGCTACACTCATCCAAATTTGTTATTAAAAACAGCAAAAATGTTTGCTAAAACAGCAGTTTTTGTTTGCTGAAATGGTAAAGCAGACATCACTGATGTTTCAGCAAAAATAGGGCTGATGTATTGGCAAACATTTCTTACTGCTATTTCAACTAACAAAGTTTGGAAGTCTGCTAAAACAAATGTGTATGGTACTTTTTATGGTTGCCTGTTATTTGTTTTGATTACGTTTGGCATTTTGTAGAAATTTCGCTGGAAGAGATGATTTTAATTTTTCTATACATTTCGAAATGTTTTTGAGCTAGCTCGCATCCATAGGATGGGGGTATACTAATTTTGTCATTCTGTTTGTAACTCCTCGAAATATTCGTATAAGACCACATAAAGTATATATATTCTTGATCGTCATAACATTTTGAGTCGATCTAGCCATGTCCGTCCGTCTGTCCCTCCATTCGTCTGCCATTCTTTCGAAGAAGTAACGCTAGCCGCTTGAAATTTTGCACAAATACTTCTTTCGCAGGCCACCGTAGCACAGAGGTTAGCATGTCCGCCTATGACGCTGAACGCCTAGGTTCGAATCTTGGCAAGAACATCAGAAAAATTTTTAGCGGTGGTTATCCCATCCTAATGCTGGCGACATTTGTGAAGTACTTTGCCATGTAAAAACTTCTCTCCAAAGGGGTGTCGCACTGCCATACGCCGTTCGGACTCGGCTGTAAAAAGGAGGTCCCTTATCATTGAGCTTAAAATTTAATCGGACAGCACTTATTGATTTGTGAGAAGTTTGCCCCAGTTCCTTAATGAAATGTTCAAGGACAAATTTTCATTTTTACTTCTTATTAGTGTAGGCCGTTTGGGATTGTAAATGGGACATATCGGTGATAAAGCTGCCATATAAACCGATCTTGGATCTTGACTTCTTGAGCCACTAGAAAGAAGTCGCAATTCTTTTCCGATTTAGCTGAAATTTCGCATGTGGATATTTTTTAAATTTCCAACAATTGTTCAAATCGGTCCATAACCTGATATAGCTGTCATATAAACCGATCTGGGGTCTTGATTTTTTGAGCTTCTAGAGGGCTCAATTCTCATCCGATTTGGCTCATCCCAAAATCCGCAGATCGGTCTAATGACAGCTTTATATTCGGTTTGGACATCGGAATGCATAGAAACTTAGTAGTTTGTGGCAGTTTTGTATATGGCATATGACTGGGCTAGACCCAGAGGTCTCAATGTTAACCCAGAGAAGACTGAATATACCTGTTCACGAGGAAGACGAAGGTGGGCCAATTTAACGCACCACGTTTCCTCAATAAGACGATTTCGATATCTGATATATCTTGGACAGGAATCTCAATTGGAAGTGTCACATTCAGGAGCGTACTGAGAAGGCTCACTGATGTTGGGCACTATGTTGACGGGCCGTAGGCTCGAAATGGGGCCTGAATCCTAGGATAGTCCACTGGCTCTACAGGAGCGCGATTAGACCAATACTTATTTACGCCTCAGTAGTTTGGTGGACTGCTAGGTTCAGAGAACATGTTGTCTTGGCATAGGCGGAGCGATGAGGACCACGACCACTAGGACACTGAAGACTATTCTAGATATCCGACCCATTGACATACAGATTAAGTGTGAGGCAGCCACTAAGGCTATGAGACTTAAGGCGATGGGAGAATAGATTGAGGATGGGAGCAGCTCATACCATCGCGGTATAATCGAGGCGACGATAGAAAACCTGGAAGGAAGTGGAGAGGTTTCCGATCGTATGCCTGAGATGAACCTTGAAGTCGAGTGCGTCGCACTGCTGCCATAGGCACAGTCTTGGATTGACGGAACGCTAGTACTGCCATCTGGAAGATCATGTTACACGGATGGATCAAAGCTAGAGGACAGAGTGGGCCTGGGGCTTTACATTGAAAACCCAGAGACTGACATCTGTTTTAGACTACGTGACCATAATACGGTCCTGCAGGCAGAGATCCTGGCTATCACGGAATTCGTGAAGTGGTGTGGTGCTTACGCGAGGACGTCGAGTCTGAACATCTTTACGGATAGTAAAATTGCCATAAGGGCAATAAAAACCAGGACGGTAAGGTCACGAACAGTCTTGCAGTGTAAGAAGGAGATTAACGCCTTCTTTGAGGATGGGAAAATCCGCATCGTTTGCGTGCCGGACCATAACGGAGTAAGGGGAAATGAAAGGGCAGACGATTTGGCGGTGAAGGCCAGAGTCAATAAACTTGGTTAACCTGAAGCCTTTCGGGTCGACGCAGTCCGAGTTAAGGGAGTGGGCGACGAATGCGCATGCAACTTTGTGGAACAGCGAAACGGTCGGTAGGACGACGAAAATCCTATGGGGAGATCCAGATCGTGAGAAGACGAGGCTATTACTGAAAGGAAGCAAGAAGGAGGTCAGTATAGCTATTGGTATCATAACGGGACACATAGGACTACGAGCTCACTTATGTAAAATCGGTGCGGCAAGTGATAGCATGTGTAGGGCATGCGGGGAAGATGATGAGACGTTGGAGCATTTCCTTTGTCATTACGTACGTTGACAACGGCGTCGCGAATCTTGTTCTTGAGGTGTACTATGGTCCGTGGTCGATCGACATAAACCAGGGATTTCAAATTATAATTATTATGACATGTTTAAATATGTTAACATAGTACACAGTCTCTCCATTTCTCTCTATCATTTGCTAAATATCTTTATTCGTCGATTTGGTTTCTGTTGCTATTGTTCTTCTCCCATTGGGGATTCCACGTAAGGAATGAGTGCGCAATCTCGTCCTGGTTTTTTCTTAGCGAGTGTCCCAGCCATCCATATGTTATGTCACCGCGTATTGCTTGCTGGCCAGTTATATGCCACAATCGTTCGTTTGATTTGGTTCAAGTCCACCATATTTTCAATATTCTTCGAAGGCATCGGTTTACGAACACTTTTAGATTATTGATGGTGGTGCTGATGATAAGCCAAGTTTCAGATCCATTTTTTTTGTGCTAAGCTCCATAGTTTCTGATACTCATATATTTCCAGGAGATGCAAACGCTCCCTGTGCCTTTCTTATTCGGTTTTCTACATCTTCTGCTGTACCACCAGTTGTTGCTAGGACGCTGCCGGGGTATTCGAAGCGTTCCACGTTGTCAACCTCATCATTATAGATGTTAAACGGCTGCTCATTATTTTCCTTAATCCTCATTCTTTTTGTCTTGCTCTTATTTAGCCCCTATGACGCTGAACGCCTAGGTTCGAAACCTGGCGAGACTATCAGAAAAAATTTTCGGCGTTGGTTTCTGCAAAGAGATGTCGCACTGCGGCACGCCGTTCGGACTCGGTTATAAAAAGGAGGTCCCTTATCATTGAGCTTAAACTTGAATCGGACTGCACTCATTGATATGTGCAATTTTTCAAAATCTTGAGATTTTGTCCTTGGAGTGGCTTCTGGTGTAGCAGCCGGAAATTTGAAAGTGATCCTCGTCACTGGAAAAAATTACGTTGTATAGCAAGAAGTGAGCGACCGTTAGAAAAGAAGTACTCGGCGGCGAAGGCCCGCTGCTCCCTAGACCAGAGCATTTTGGCAACTGACTGGAGAGAGAAACAAACTTGGGGACTTTTCTCTCCAGAAGCGCTCCCTCCCCGCCCAACTCGCCGCTTGGGAGTTTTTCAAATTAGTAAGTTTCTCTGGCGCACACTGTGGATAAAAATGTGATTGAAATTACATAGTAGGGATAATGATCTAGTATAGGGTGTGGAAAAAGGATACACATGTTGTAAATTAAAACTACAATAAATGAGAAACAAAAGTCGCTTTCGCATAAATTGCCCTATTTTTGGTTGGCTAGATTTGACAAACCCCAAATCTGACCGATATGAGTCAAAAGGAGCGCATGCCGCCCATCTACGCTGATCTTCCTCTTAGACAGAATTTCACAGATGAGCAATTAATTTTTAGCTGCAAAGCTGTTTTCGATTTTTTTATTCTTAGCCCACATTTAAGTTCATTGAAAAATAATGAGAATTTCACAGAATTTTAATAAATAAGTTGGACATTTTTGTATAACATGCTCATGATTTTGTATTTTATTCAAACTGCAAAACAACTTAACATCACAATATTTTAAAGTCTGTAAAATTTAAACAATTGGCAAATAGAAACGCTGCGGCAAAACGGGAAGAACATTTCGATAAAAGCCGTATTTGGCGCCGATGTGGGGTGAGTGAGGTGTGGATGTTTTGTAGGAGGATAGCGGGGGAGACCTAACACCGGGCATTGCATTTTGTAGTGGAGATGGACTCTGACTTTTTGGTCGATTGAGCTTGCGAAGCAGATTTTGATTTTCCACTTCTAGGTCATAACGTGCGAAAAATTCCTTTTTGGCCGCAGCTACCTCGGCAGTGTCTTCTACGGGTTGGGGCAATATGGCCGAAGAGGAAATGTCTCCACTAAGTACAGCTTGATGGGCAGCCAAATGTTGCTGACGCGCCAAGGCCACTTCCGGAGTTTCAGTGGCAGGCTTTTGAGTATCAATGGGCAAATTGGTGGCGCCAACACGAAAGCCATCCTCATCAGCAGTGTAATCGACCGTTTGCAAAACTCCATGTGCATCTACATACGAATAGGATCCGACAGTTATGCCATTCAGTGTGCGGATTTCTTGTTTAGTCGACAATGGTTCGGAGTATCCATAAGAATATTGGCCCAAAGAGTCCTGTGTAAAGTACTGCTGCAGTTGAGGCTGTGTTTGATGCAGCGCAGATTTGGTAATCACAATGGGAGTTTGCAACTGCTGTGATGGCACGGGATACACATAGCTACTGTCCGCCCAGACGCTGACCAACATGAAAAGGAGTATCGCCATTGAATTCATTTCGCAAGGATTTCGGATGAGATTAAGTTTCCTTTGTAGTAGGTGGGAAAAGCGCTGCTAGTTTCGGTTTGGTTTCAGCTTCTAGACTAGTACTCGCTTTAGAGAGTTCTCGTTTGGATTTGTTTAGTCATTACACAATGTTCTTCCTTTTATACTTAGAGTGGAGGAATGGATGGTGTATGGCGGTCACCCCAACATTGCAAACCGTTAAGAAGACTGCCTGCTTGTCCACGCTAAATGCTGCTGACGACGACAAATACTTGCCCCTGTGTGCCAGAAGCATTTCGCAAAGGCACCACAAGAACATAGCAAGAACAATGTGCGGCGCTTGCGCATGCGCCTGCAGTGGAGTTCAAAACATATTTCGAGGAAGGTCATCCAGTTTACTTTTACCCCAAATATCGAACATTGGCTTGCTCCCCCACAGGAAATAAATATTCTGGCTGTAGCCTTTCCTGCGTCGTCTGTTGTTCGTGTTCAACGCTCCTTAACGTGTCTGCCGATCGTTTAAAACTGAAGTACCGCAACTTGTTCCCGGTGTTGTGGCAGGCATTTGCTTCCCCATAACTGCATCTCCAGTGGCCAAGAGACATCATGCGGCGAAGCACGTGAGTCGTTTTGTTTATTGCCCCGATACCCATCCACAGGTTTTGTTCATGTATCGTTAAACTGTCATTGCTGCTGATGTTTGTGCTTCTCCTCCCATTCCTAGCTGGCCAAGCAACAAAGCAGACGCATCCTCTCGCGATAGCCGGCAGCAGCCGCAAACATATCCCCCATTCGTAATTTGTTATCATGTCTCACCGTCTGTCCCTCCGTCTGGGAGGCAGCGGCTATCTGTTCCAATTCCCTTGTACACCTTTGCTGAGATGTTCGTAAAGTTAACGGCCCCCACCGAATTAATCTCGGCTTTATTGAATTGAATGAAAAATCACATTAAGAAGTGATGTTCACATATTTTTGCCAGTATCAGCCATAAATAACTATCGTCATGGTTGTTTTGGTTTTGTTTGCTTAGCTTTTCCTTTTTCGGGGCAATATTTGGGAATTGTGCTGTCGGTCGTTTGGACCGTCGCCACAATCTTGGATGTGATGAATATGATGGAACATTATGACAATGTCAATGTTATCCGATCAAGTTCTGTTGCCGAAATGGGGATTGTTTCACATCTTAAAGCAGTTAAAAACGGAAGCCACAGAGCCATGCATTTAATGTCCATTCGCTTATGGGCCAGAGTCATATTTAATGTAAATTTCGTTTTGTATTTCTCAATCGAATAACAAAATGATCTGCAGAGGGTTAAGCCATTAGCACTCCTCAATAAATTGATGGAAAAATCTGCGCCAGCATAACTCAGTAAAAGTTTTCCTACATTTTCTGAAATAGAAAAAGAGTATTTTTATACCCTACACCACCACTGTGGTACAACGCTTAGAAGGGGAAGAGCTAGACCCATTTATAAGTATACCGATCGGCTTAGAGTCACTTCCTGATTCGATTTGTCCTGAAAGTGGGTACCAATTTCGTGCTCTACTCCACAATACCTTTCACCCTGTGGGGGTTGTTATGGTGGTGGGACGTCCTCATGACAGTTCGCCCCGAATGTTGATATCAGATTCGTGGTCTACTCCCAAATACCTTTCACTTGAGCCCCATATTTCCATAGTCGGCAAACATGACCGGTGTGCGGGGTGTTTTGGGGGATGGGGTGGCCACTCAGTGACTTGCCCGTGAAAATATATATCAGATTCGTGTTCTACTCTAAAATACCTCTTATTACAGTCCATATTGGAATAGTCAGCAAATACGTCCTATATGGGTGGAGTTATGGGGTTGGGGTGGCCCCATAGACACTTTTTCTCGAATGTTGATATCAGATTCGTGCATAACTCCCAAAAACCTTTCATTTGAGCCCCATATTGATATGGTCGCAAATTTGTCCTCTTTGGAGGGTGGTTTTGGGAGGGATGGCCCACAAAGCACTTGGCCCCACATTTGCATATCAAATTCGTATTTTACACTCAAATACCTTTTATTTAAGCCCCATATTGCCATGGTCAGTAAATAAGTCCTGGTTGGGGGTGTTTTGGGGAAGGGGTGGACCCCCAGAAACTTGGTCCCAGATTTGAACATCAGATTCGTATTCTACTCGCAAATATCTTTCATTTGAGTCCCATATTGGCATGGTCGGTAAATATGACCGATTTAGGGATGTTTTGGGGTTGGTGTGGTCCGCCTACTATAAGAGAGCACACAAAATTTCGCTTAAATCGCCCCAGCCATAACCGAGATCTGGCGTTTTTGAAAATTAGGGTAAGGGGGAGGGTTTGCCTCGGGTATATATGTAAACTACCTATCGTCAAAATCCGGTGAAAAATGCATACCTTATGCCCCATAGCAGCTATATCGAAATATTTTCCGATTTGGACCAAATACTAATAATTACAAGTCATTGTTCAATTGTGTATATCAAAATATTGGTATGTTTAGTAGCTATATACAAAAATAAACCGATATGAACTATATACGACACGGATGTCGAAAAGCCTAACATAAGCAACTGTCCCAAATACTAGTGAAATCGGATTATAAATGCGCCTTTAGTGGGGCCAAGACTTTATATCGGGATACCGGTCTATATGGCAACTATATCCAAATCTGCAAATCTGGACCGATTTGGGCCAAGTTGCCGAAAAATTTCGATGAGCCTAACACAACTCACTGTCCCAAATTTCGACGCCATCGGACAATAAATGCGCCTTTTATGGTCACAAAACCTTAAATCGACAGATCGGTATATATGGCAGCTATATCCAAATCTGGACCGATCTGGATCAAATTGGAGAAGGATGTCGAGAGGCTTAACACAACTCACTGTCCCAAATTTCGGCAAAATTGGATAATACATGTGACTTTAATGGGCCTAAGACCCCAAATCGGCGGATCGGACCATATGGGGGCTATATCAAGATATAGTCCGAGGTAGTCCATCTTCGAACTTAACCTGTTTATGGACAAAAAAAAAAGAATCTGTGCAAAGTTTCAACTCAATATCTCTATTTTTAAAGACTGTGGCGTGATTTCAACAGACAGACGGACAGACGGACGGACATGGCTAGATCGTCTTAGATTTTTACGCTGATCCAGAATATATATACTTTATGGGGTCGGAAATGGATATTTCGATGTGTTGCAAACGGAATGACAAAAATAATATACCCCCATCCTTCGGTGGTGGGTATAATAAGCGTTTGTTTTAATATTGATATTGCCCAAAAGTCGACTTGCAGTCGATGTCTTGTTGATATTCATTGATTTTACAGGCAGTTCGGACCGTCGATAATGTTGATTTTAAACTATCTGAGTCCCAATATGTCTGAAAGCAAGCAATTTCTTTTCATAAAAAATCTCTCCTTCTGTATAACTTGTTCATGGTACGATAGCTCGATCAACCCATGGGGTATAATAAATGCCATGATCTTCAAAGGTGAAATGCTCACGAATATCGCTAGTAGTACCTGGCGAAACAGCCACCGGCGAAAAAAAAAACACAATAAAATACTTCAGTAAAACAAAAAAAACTTCTTCTAAACGATATTTTATTGAGAAATATTTATTTTCATTGCCATTTATCTTTGCATTACTCCTTGTATTTCATTAAAAAGTGAAAAGTGAAAACTTTTTGTTTGTGTTGCGTTTTTAGGATTAGCAGGACCCTTAGTGGTTGGGAGAATTTAGACGTTGAGTTATATATGTGGTACTCTTGGCCAATGGTAAACGACCGCTGCCACCCACGCGAATCGATTCAATGCGTGGCAAAGTTGTCAATACCGTGGGTATTTCGACGGTGTAGTGGGTATTGGGATTGTCTACGGTGAAATAGGAATCTTGAGAATTTTGTATGTTTGGCTCATCCTGCCATAGATTAATGGATCTCAAGTTGGTAATATCGATGAGGTTGCCATTACCATTTCCGTTGTCATTGTCGGCGCTGTCGTTGGCACTGTCACCTCCATTGTCACTTTGGTCTCCACCATTTGAAGTGGCCAGCGCAATGGCATTGTCATTTCCATTTCCTACTTTGAGTATAACATTGGAATCGGCATTTTCCATGCTGTAGACTGTCCTTAAAGCCGATCGGCCTGCATGAGGTTCTATACGAGCCTGTGCCTGGGCGTGAGACTGACCTGTTCCACCATGACTGCGTGCCTCGGCCTGAGCACTTATAATGTAGGTAGTCATCAGCTGGGATTGTTGCTCCTCGCGGGCCCTCTCCTCCTCGTGTTCTCTCAGTAACGAAAGCAATTGCTCCCGTGTATTTTGTCGATTTAAGAGCTGCTCTCGCGTGTTCTGTTGCAATTCAGCATTGTGTTGGGCTTCAGCTGATGCCTGCTGCATCTCAGTGTTCTCTATTTCATCGGTGTCGGCTTCCATAGCTGCTTTAAGGGCTGCCTCACGATATGCCTCAAAATGGGCTTGTTTGGCCATTTCAACTTCAGGCGTATCGGTAACTTGCTCTGGAGGTTGGTTGTTGTCAACAGGTTGGACTGGCAGGTTGGTGGCCGACGCTGTGAATCCTTGTTTACGACCAGCTTCGTATTTCACAGTCTGAAGTTTACCGTCTGAGTCGATGTACGAATAGAATCCCTTTGAGGAGCCATCACGGGTGGTATACTCTGCCTTGGCAGACTCTTCGCCACTGTAGCCGAATGAGTAAAATCCTTTGGAATCCTGTTCTCTGTATTCAGTCGTGGGAATTTCAGGTTTCACCAACACCAGGTGATGAGTGCGCGATGCAGCTACCACAGCGAAGAATGCACAAACAATGATGTACTTCATGTTGTCCCACAACTCCTTGTCGATGTGTCCGCCTGCTGTTGTATCCGATTGTTTGAAGCTTTGGTATGCTTCTAATGCCGAACAATCTCCGAAGTTACAATTTATAGCGCTTGTTAAGGTTTCTTCAGAACTACGCCCTTGCTGCCATTCATCCAAATGTCTGTAATGTAGCCATTGACCAGTTTTGTGAGTCTCTTCTGCATCCACATCCACGTCAGACTATCAACGCTTCGAAGCGTCTCTGTTTCGCTTTGATTTAAAAGTCTTCTTTTCTGACCTCGAATTAAGCGCCCTAACGGATGAAATGCAGGTTGGCTGTAATTCATACCATGTACTTCGTGCTGACAGCAGTGGTGAAGGTGCGTGGAGCCACCAATGTGGTAAGCCAACCATCCAGTCAGAGCACAGTTGCAATTGTCACCAGCGGTAAAGGAAGACACTGCCGCAGCCAGCATCTACTCGCTGAACAATTTTGTAATCTGTCTACTTTGATTTGGCAAATATTTCATCACAGAAACTGTATCAGATTTCTAATTTCGAATGTAGTTCAGTTGCAAAGCGAATACCTAAATTTTGGATAGCAGAATGTTAAGTTAACATTTGTTCGATGTTAGTGCCTAACATTTGTGTTAAGGTTGGCGATGCACAACCGACGGAACCACAATGGATCACATGTGTCTGTTGATGTTTGTTACTTCTTTACAACAATGTTGTACTAATTATTACAATATCTGTTTGGCGGCATGAAGTTTGACTCCAAGAAGTTGTACCATAGGCAAGGGAAATCTATAGACTCATAACGATATGAAATGTCACACTCTCAGTCGTTAATATGTGAGTGCGCAATTGCGCGGGCGACATGGAACGCAGAATTTTTCAGTTATTTTATTAACATTTTGAGTTGCAAAGTCTATACCTTTCCTTTATTTATATTGGGTTGCCCAAAAAGTAATTGGGGATTTTTCATATAGTCGGCGTTGACAAATTTTTTCACAGCTTGTGACTCTGTAATTGCATTCTTTCTTCTGTCAGTTATCAGCTGTTACTTTTAGCTTGCTTTAGAAAAAAGTGTAAAAAAAGTATATTTGATTAAAGTTCATTCTAAGTTTTATTAAAAATGCATTTACTTTCTTCTAAAAAATCCGCAATTACTTTTTGGGCAACCCAATAGTAATACCCCAAGCAATAAATGAAAATATGCCCTAAACAGCTGTATTGAGTTGACCACAAGCAAATCCAACCAACCCGATTTCGTCAAAAACTGTAAAAGCGAGTTTTATTTAACGCCTTGTCAATTTTGCTAATCGAAGATCGAAAGGTATTGGGATGTAGCTGCCACAAAGTCTGTTCGATCTCCCGATTTTAGGTATTCGGCCGCAAAAGGTGCATTTATTACTGTTTGACCCCCCAAAATACATGAGTAATATGGTCCAGATAGTAGCATATTTTGATATAGCTGTCAAAGCGGCATTCAAAATTAAGGACATTTGTCATATTTGTTATATTATAAAACAAATTACAAGGAGGCCACCGAAGCGCAGAGGTTAGCATGTCCGCATATAACGCTGAACGCCTGGGTTTAAAACATGGCGGGATCATCAGAACAATAATTTTCAGCGGTGGTTTTCCCCTCCTAATGCTGGCAACATTTGTGAGGTACTATGCCATGTAAAAACTTCTCTCCAAAGAGGTGTGGCACTCCATAAACTTGAATCGTATTGCACTCATTGATATGTGAGAAGTTCGTCCCTGTTCCTTAGTGGGCACAAATGTTGCAATTACTGATTACAAGTACCTTCTGTTTTATACAGTGTATACATCAGTGATTAAAATAAGTTTCATATAATAAAGATTAAGGCATCTTTGGAATTTGACTCTTGACCAAAATTTCCGAAAGTAAAGTATAATTATTTATCTTTTAAGTACTTAGTTGGACATCCTTTCATATGTCTACTGCTTTTAACATTTTTCATCGAATTGGCTAAGTTTTCTGTGACGTTCATGCCGATATTGTTACGTTATTCAATTAAAATCTGCGTCTATGGAGATTTGTTTCCAATTCCACGTTTCCGAACTTTTTATTCTAAAACTTCGCATAAGTAGAACCAACTTTTAGATATCGAGATGGCTTTGAGGAAGAGAAAAAGTTGAAATTCTGATAAGTTATTCCTGATTAATTCCAAAATGTACAGTACAAGGATTTTGGCTTAATATCTCTCAGGTTCACTGAAAATGTTAGTTGCAAGCTTTCCCCCAAGTTGATGAGCATCAAAGGGTTATCCAACTACATATTAGGGTTAACTGAGCCTTAAGAACCCTAAGAACAACCCGAAAAACGATTTTAATTTACACAAATTATACCTTTTCTATTTTATACATTAGCTGCCGAGGCAAAAATTGGACGGAATATTTCCTTGTCTTTTTATTTTTATACATAGTCCTAATCATAACATATGAGGATTACTAATGAAAAATAATATTTTTATCATTAATTTCAATAAAAATTCATTTTTCGAAATTAAACACGGCTTCCCTAATTAGAGAGGAAATATGACCGCTGGCCGCCAATGATATTAAATTCGTTCTGGAAGATTTTAATGCGGAGATAGGGAAAGAAGCTATCTTTGGTCCAAATGTCCAAAAATGCAGCCTCCACAATATAACGTCCCATAATGGATTGAGGATAATGGACTTCGCAGTGCCAAAAAGTATGGTAGTTAGCAGCTCTAGCTTTTAACAAAAAAAAAAAAAAAAACTAGTAAAAAGGAGTTAAGTTCGGTCTATATGGCAGATATATTTAAATCTGGACCGATCTGGGCCAAATTGGAAAATGAAGTCAAACGGCCTAATTCAACTCACTGTTCAAAATTTCGGCGACATCGGACAATAAATGCGCTTTTTATGGGCCCTAAACCTCAAATCGAGAGATCGGTCTATATGGCAACTATATACAAATCTGAACCGATCTGGGCCAAATTGAATAAGAATATCGAAGGGCCTTACACAACTCACTGTCCCAAAATTCAACAAAATCGGATAATAAATGTGCCTTTTATGGGTCTATGACCCTAAATCGGCGGATCGGTCTATATGGGGGCTATATTAAGATATAGTCCGATATAGCTCATCTTCGAACTTAACCTGCTTATGGACAAAAAAGAATCTGTGCAAAATTTCAGCTCAATATCTCTATTTTTAAAGACTGTAGCGTGATTTCAACAGACGGATGGACATGGCTAGATCGTATTCGATTTTAACGCTGATCAAGCATACGTATATACTTTTTGATATTTCGGAAATGGATATTTCGATGTGTTGCAAACGGAATGACAAAGTGAATATACACCCATCCTTCGGTGATGGATATGAAAATTCACCAAACCACATGGTTGTCCCCAGTCAAAGAAGTAAAAAACAAAATTGATCACGTTGTAATAGATGGAAGGCATTTACCCAGCGTGTTAGATGTACGATCGATCCGAGGAGCGAAAAATAGATTCGAATCATTATCTTGTTGCAACAAAGGTCCACACCCGTTTGAGCATGACGTGAAAAGTACCATATGACTCTGTACGGAAGATGGGCATTGAAAAGCCGCAAGCACAACAAATGGCTGCGGCATACTTTACTCGACTGACCCAACATCTTGATGAAAACACTCCTTGACCCGATGATATAACAGCGTAGTGGCAATCCATTGCTCACTTCATGGAAAATGCCGCGTAATCCGTGTTTGCCAAGCCAAGAATAAGTCATACAGAACAATAGTCACTCGCCAGACGAAAGAAAGGTATCGGGAGAAAAGGAGAGAGGAGTAACGTCAATTCCGCAGAGGGAAAAAGGCGTGATCGTGATCGAATTGAGATGTACAGCAGTCAGAATAAAGTCCGGAAATTCTAACAAAGAATCAAACCAATGACTTTGGCGCAGGCACATCCTCCAACAGAGACAAAGAAGGAAATCTGGTAACTGATAAGTTAGTGTGCTGTGGATATGGAAAGAACATTTTACCCAGCTGGTAGTGTCCGACGTTGGCGGTGAAGAGAATACCGCAGAACCAATCCCGGATGATGGTATAGAAAGTTTACCTTCTACCAGATGAGGTGCAAATAGCAGCGACCCGACTGCGAAACAAAAAGCCAGAGGCGATACGCTGATAAAGCATATGCATCAATTCGTCTTCCCTAGCTAGAAGAACTCATACCCGTATACTATGTCCCGTACACAAGAAAGGAGACAAGACCGAAAGTGTCCTCCCCATCGCCTACAAGATACTCTCGAGCCTTACAACCTAAAGTCAATGATATATCAAAGTGGCTCTAGATCTGATAAATCCAGCATAGAATACATATTTGCACTGCGCCAAATCCTGGAAAAGATTCGAGATGGACAGGTCAACTCCTACTATCTCTTCGTTGACTACAAAGTCCCTTTCGGCGGCATTATACATTCCCTGCAAAATTAGTAAGACACTGCAAGATGACTCTTGCTGATACACGTTCTTCACTAAGAATAGGAAAGAATCGTTCTCCGAACCATTCAATACCAAACGAGTTTTAAGACAGGGAGACTTATCGTGTGTTCTCTTTAATACCGGTTGGAGAAAATTATACGAAATGCAGATGTGAATAGATATGGCACACTATTCACAAGACAACACATGCTACTCGCCTATGCTGATGTCATCGATATCGTGGGTCGGTTACCGGAAGTATTAACTGCAAAGTATCAAAAGGAGAATCAGTGAAAGTGGGCAGTAAATGGAGATTTGACAAAAAGGATGGTATAATCTCCCACAACGTCTTGTACACCTGAGCAGATAAAGAAAATAAAAAAAGCCACAACTTTAAGATAGTCAGCAACTTTACCTACCTCGGTGCCGCCGTAACCGAAACGAGTGACACCAGTTTTAATATAAAGATAAGAGTAATATTGGCATAAGTAGAGTAATAAGAGGCCACCGTAGCGCAGAGGTTCGCATGTCCGCCAATGACGCTGAACGCCTAGGTTTGAATCCTGGCGAGACCATCAGAATTTTTTTTTTTTTCAACTGACGATATTTAGATTTAGGCAACATTTGTGAGGTACTATGCCATGCAAAACTTCTCTTCAAAGAGGTGTCGCACTGCGGCACGCCGTTCGGACTCGGCTATAAAAAGGAGATCCCTTATCATTGGGCTTAAACTTTAATCGGACTGCACTCATTGATAGGTGAGAAGTTTGCCCTTGTTTCTTCGTGGAATGTTCATGGGTAAAATTTGCAATTTGCAATATTGGCAAACAGATGTTACTTTTAATTAAGCAAGTAGTTTAGAAACAAGGTCACATCTCGAAAAAAGAAATTACACTATAAAAGCATGGCTACTTGTGAAAGCAGACGAGACAGGGCTTGGAGTGTTTGAGAGAAAGATTCTTCGTACGATTTAAGGACTAGTTTGCACTGAAGGCCATTACGGTGGTACAATCATGGAAGTGGTGAAAGACATCTCGAAACTTGGTGTCAGAGATTGGAGAAGAAGCGCAGAAGGTGGAGGTGCTTGGAACGCAATTCTTAGTTCAACTAATGGGACAAACGTTCTGTCATCTTTTCGGCTATCTTTTGGCACTTGTAAATGGATTTTATCAATACACCGCCTGTTCCAGGATTATTTTCTATGCGAGTTTTTATACCCTCCACCATAGGGTGGGGGTATACTAATTTCGTCATTCTGTTTGTAACACCTCGATATATGCGTCAAAGACTCCATAAAGTATATATATTCTTGATCGTCATGCCATTTTAAGTCGATCTAGCCATGTCCGTCCGTCTGTCTGTCGAAAGCACGCTAACTTTCGAAGGAGTAAAGCTAGCCCCTTGAAATTTTGCACAAACAAAAACACATTATTGTAGGTCGGTTGGGACTGTAAATGGCCTATATCTGTCCATGTTATGATATAGCTGCCATATAAACCGATCTTGGGTCTTGACTTCTTGCGCCTCTAGAGGGCGCAATTCTTATCCGATTTGACTGAAAATTTGAACGTGGTGTTTTTGGTATAACTTCCAACTTGGTATTACTTCCAACTGCTATGCTAAGTATGGTTTAAATCGGTTCATAACCTGATATAGCTGCCATACAAACCGATCTGCGGTCTTGACTTCTTCAGCTTCTAGAGGGCGCAATTCTTATCCGATTTGGCTGTAATTTGGCATGAAGTGTTTTGTTATGACTTCCAACAACTGTATTAAGAATGGCTCAAATCGGTCCATAACCTGAAATAGCTGCCATATAAACCGATCTGGGATCTTGACTTCTTGAGCCAATGTGGCGCGCAATTCTCGTCCAATTTGACTGAAATTTTGCACGCGGTGTTTTGGTATAACTTCCAACAAGTGTGCTAATTATGGTTGACGTCGGTTAATAACCTGATATAGCTGCCATATAAACCGATCGGGGGTCTTGACTTCTTTAGCTTTTAGAGAGCGCAATTCGTATTTCATTTGGCTGTAATTGTGCACGTGGTGTTTTGGCATCACTTTAAAAACTGTGCTGGGTATGATTCAAATCGGCTCATAGCCTGTTATAGCTGCCATATAAACCGATCTGGGATCTTGACTTCTTGACCCGCTAGAGGGCGCAATTATTATCCGATTTGCCTGAAAATTTGTACGCCGGATCCTCTCATGACCATCAACATACGTGTTTATTATGGTCTGAATCGGTCTATAGCCCGATACAGCTCCCATATGAATCAATCTCTCTATTTTACTTCTTGAATTGGCTGAAATTTTACACAGGTGTCCAACATATAATTTAATTGTGGTCCAAACCGGATCATATCTTGATATCGCTCTAATAGCAGAGCAAATCTTTTCTTATATCCTTTTTGAAGAATCCTTTAAGAAGAGATGCCGGGAAAAGAACTCGACAAATGCTCCCTATGGTGGAGGGTATATAAGTTTCGGCCCGGCCGAACTTAGCACGCTTTTAGTTGTTGTTGCCAAATTGTTAATGAATAATTTAGTTCGGGACTTAGCCAGGATTTTAATTCAAAAATTGTCAAATAGATATATTTTTTTTAAATTGTGGTCGCTATTGGGTGCAGGAACTGACCCATCGGTGGCAACATTTGGTCACAAAGTCAGAGCTGAATTTTGCACTGATTGCCAACACACTATTTATAAGCCGATCCTAATCTTTCAAAGCCATCGAAATGTGGTTGTCTTTGCGAATATCTTAGCTTTATAGTGAAAGTTTCGGCAAATCAGCTTCATTATTTTGATTAAATTTTTTCATTTGCGCTCATTTTTGCTCTATAACTAGTTTTATGATTTCAACAGGTTATTGTTTGTGTCGATCTCTTGGTTTAAAATGACTTTTACTTTCATAAAATTTTAGGCAAACAAACTGAATACATTAAGCAACTATAATTGTTAAATATTTCGATCTAGATTTGGATATAGCTGCCATATAGACCGATCCGCCGATTTAGGATTTTAGGCCCATAAAAGCCACATTTATTATCCGATTTTGCTGAAATTTGGGACAGTAGGTTGTGTTAGGCCCTTCGACACTTTTCTTCAATTTGACCTAGATCGGTCCAGATTTGGATATAGCTACCACATAGACCACTCTCTCGATTTAAGGTCTTTCGCCCATAAAATGCGCATTTATTGTCCCATGTCGCCGAAATTTGGGACAGTGAGTTGTGTTAGGGCCTTCGATAATTTTCTTTAATTTGGATTAGATCCGTCCAGATTTGAATATATAGACCGATCTTTCGATTTAGGGGTTTGGGTCCATAAAAGGCGCATTTCTTGTCCGATGTCGCCGACATTTGGGACATTGAGTTAAGTTAAGCCCCTCGACATACTTCCGCAATATGGCCCAGATCGGTCCAGATTTGGATATAGCTGCCATATAGACCGATCCGCTGATTTAGATTCTTACGCCCATAAAAGCCACATTTATTTGCTGAAATTTGGGAAAGTGATTGTGTAAGGCCCTGTGACATTTTTCTTCAATTTGGCCTAGATCGGTCCAGATTTGGATATAGCTGTCATATAGACCAATCTTTCGATTTAAGGTTTTGGGCCCATAAAAGACGCATTTCTTTTCCGATTTCGCCGAAATTTGGGACAGTGAGTTGTGTAAGGCCCTTCGACATACTTATGCAATATGGCACAGATCGGTCCAGATTTGGATATAGCTGTCATATAGACCAATCTTTCGACTTAAGGTTTTGGGCCCATAAAAGACGCATTTCTTTTCCGATTTCGCCGAAATTTGGGACAGTGAGTTGTGTAAGGCCCTTCGACATCCTTCTTCAATTTGGTCTAGATCCGTCCAGATTTGAATATATTGACCGATCTCTCGATTTAAGGTTTTGGGTCCACA
Source organism: Stomoxys calcitrans (assembly GCF_963082655.1). NCBI lineage: Eukaryota > Metazoa > Arthropoda > Insecta > Diptera > Muscidae > Stomoxys > Stomoxys calcitrans. The sequence goes on from NC_081552.1 coordinate 269,307,158, forward strand.
AAAGGCTCATTTATTATCCGATGGACTAGATCCGTCCAGATTTGAATATATATAGACCGATCTGTCGATTTAAGGTTTTGGGTCCACAAAAGGCGCATTTATTATCCGATGTCGCCGATTTGGGACAGTGAATTAAGTTAGACCCGTCGACATTCTTCTTTAATATGGCTCAGATCGGTCCAGATTTGGATATAGCTGTCATATAGACCGATCTCTCGATTTAAAGTTTTGGGGCCATGAAATGCGCATTTGTTGTCGGATTTCGCCGAAATTTGGGACAGTGAGTTGTGTTAGGCTCTTCGACATTTTTCTACAACTTGGCCCAAATCTCTCCAAACTTGGATAAAGCTGTCATATTGACCGATATCTCGATTTAAAGTCTTGGCCCCATATAATGAACGCGTACCACGGATCGACATAACTTAGTAGCTAAGTTTTACATGTCTGAACATACCATTTATGTTGTCACAAGAATTAGAACCCTCCATACATGGAAATGGTAACATTGGCACCACAATGGCTTCCAAAAATTGGTAATTGTAACTTAATATTGGGTCGAGTTGATTTTCCTTATGATTACCTTATGCTGAAATACTTCTTGATAATCGCATTTTCTTGTAAAGCAAACGTTTTCTGCATAAAACATTTATTCCACCTAACATAGAGATGGAAGTTATAAATTCCTTTCATAAATAAAACGATAACATTTTGTATATAAATCCACTTTTTAATTGTCATCAGTTAATATTGTGCAATTGATTCCCAGACTTGAGGAAAATCAACTTTTCGTATGACCCCATCATCCAAAGCCCAAATTGTTCCGTTTGAAGCCGTTTCTAAGACTTGTATAAGATTTTTAGCGCATGTTGTTGGTGTTTGAACTTTTATTGTAGCGAAAACATCTGCTATATTTGGTATGTAGCGGGCCGAATAGATTTTCGAAGCAGCGGATCGCAGTAGGGATGTATCCGTGGCTCCGGGACAAATTGTTATGAAGCTGACACCAGTTTTTTCGAAATAGGTACGATGCTGCAATGATAGAGGACGTAATGAAGATTTTTTGATTTTATTATTCGTAATGCTTGTGCTTATATTGAAGTGTAAAAAAAAGTGACATTGAGTAAAATGGGAATGAAATCCCAATTTCATTATTTTCCTCGAAATTTGCGAAGCAGTTTACCCGTCAAAACTATGTATGTTTACAGTTTTACTAATTTTATGATCTTACCGCCATGGCTCTGGTAAATGCAGTAACAGCACATTTGGCCGGTGAATAAATGCAAAACAGTTCGGTTGCATCCAAACCCGCAGTTGACGATATATTAACAATGCATCCTCCTTGGCCTCCATTCGCTTTGCTCATGTGTTCCATAGCTATGAGCGAACTTTGCATGAGACCCGTCTGAAAGAAAGCAACTTTCTTCTTTCAAAAGAAAAAGCATTAAGATTTCCTGTTAACCTACCGCATTGATCTGCAGCAACAACTCGATATTGCTTTCATCTATGATGCCTGCACCATTCACCACTATATCGAAAGACCCCAAATTGTCCTTTGCCTCTTGAAAGGCTCTGCTAATACTTTCGCTTTTTGTTATATCCACTGGTATGTAGCCAACGGAGGAATCCTTGTAGGTCTCTTGTAAATATTTCAAAAATTCGTCATTGGACGTCAAATCAAAGATGAGGAGATGCTTAACCGACTTTTCAAGAAAGGCTTCCACACATTTTTGTCCAATACCTCCGAAGCCCCCAACATAAATCACATTCTTCCCTTGCAATTGCATAGCGTTCTAGTCAAGTTTTAGTATCTTTATTTTCGAACCGTTTAAATTGACAGCCGCTCTGAATATGAATTTAATTTTTGCAAATCTGCTATCCAGAACTCATGCAAATTAAAACTGGACAAAGATGAAACAAAAACCGGAGATTTAATTAATGCATGAACTTATTATTTGCAAATATTTGTTTAATTTTATGATTTTTGCACCGTACGACAATAGCACGGCTGCGTTGCCACATTTGTTTTGTTGGCACTCAAGGCGGAGATGCGCTATACATAACGAAGAATACAATTTCAGATTGCAAATTGCAAATTTTGTCTACGAACATTCCACTAAGGAACAGGGGTAAACTTCTCACCTACCAATGAGTGCAGTCCGATTTAAGTTTTAAGCTCAGTGATAAGGGGCCTCCTTTTTATATAGCCGAGTCCGAACGGCGTGCCGCAGTGCGACACCTCTTTGGAGAGAAGTTTTACGTGGCATAGTACCTCACAAATGTTGCCAGCATTAGGAGGGGAAAACCACCGCTGAAAGCTTTTTCTCATGGTCTCGCCAGGACTCGAACCCAGGCGTTCAGCGTCATAGGCGGACATGCTAACCTCTGCGCTACGGTGGCATCCACAATTTCAGATTGTTAATTAAATATTTATAATATTTTTTTAATTTATTGATTTTAATATGTAAATAGTTAACAATATTAGTCCAAAACTAGTAAAAAGGCATTAAGTTTGGCCGGGCCGAACTTTGGATACCCACCACTTCGGGTATATATGTAAACCCCTTTCGTTACAATCCGGTGAAATTTTTGAAAAACTAATGCACCCAAATTGAGTGGTCAAATAAATATATGTCACTGGTGAATTTTGCATTTCAAAATCGGGTAATGAATAAAGCTTTTATGAGCTTCAGACCCTTAATCGGGATATCGGTCCATATGACAGCTATATCTAAATACAGTCCGATCTTTACCATGTTTAGGTCAGATGGCGGGTGGCCTTAATCTACTTACTGTTTCAAATTTCAGCGAAATCGGATGGAAAATAAAGCATTTATGTTCAAGAACTTAATCAGCGTGCATCAAAAAGACGTATCTATGCCATATATCAGCTTAATATCTCAATTTTTGAAGGCTGTAGAGTGATTACAACAGACGGACGGATAGACGGACGGACAAAGGGACATCGTTAAATCGTCTTAGAATTTACGATGATCCGACATATATGTACTTTGTAGGGTCGGAAATTGATATTTCGAAGTGTTGCAAACGGAATGACTAAATGATCCTACGGTGGTGGGTATAACAAACCAGTCAACCAAATTTTGGATGTCAGATATTTCTGTACAAATTCCAAACGATTTCTGACCGTCTTGTCGTAGAAGTTTTTTTAATTTCGACATCCAGTTCGAAAGAAATTCTGAACGATATGGTGAGTGCTTGGCTGTAGGAATTTTTTCCTATAGTTCTTAAAGAATTATGAACGATATCTGATTGTCTTGTAGTAAATTTATTTTTATTTCTTCCAACGCATCGAAAACAATTCTGAACGATTCCCGGGCTGATTGTCAGTAGGAATTTTTGTTCCGACAGTTCTGAAAGAATTTGATGTCTGAACATCCTGTCGTATGGTTTTTCTTTTAATTCTGAACGATGTCTGAACTCTGTGCCGGATGTTTTTGGCTTTTTGTGTTTGCCTTTTTACATGTTTATTTGTTTGAACCATTAGAATTTTTTGTTTCGACAGTTCTGATGGAATTCGGAACGAATTCTGAACTCTGTGCTTGCTTTTTGGGCCACATTTTTCTGAATTCTGAACGATGTCTGAACTCGTTACGAATGTTTTTGTCTTTTTTTCCTTGCTTGCATATTTTTGTCTGTGAAACATTGGATGCTACGGTAGCCCAGAGTGGGTTCGAATCATGGCGAGAACTCGAATCAACTCAATCATGGCTATTCCATGCTGGTGACATTTGTGAACTTGCCATGCGAAAACTTCTCCTGTTCGGACTCGGACTAATTATTCCATTATTCCGTCAGAAATTGATACGAAGAGTGAGAAAAAACATTCGAATTCTTAAGGAATTCTAATATACTTTCAGTTAGAAATCGATAAAACATGTCGAAAACACATCCGTTTTCATTAAGACTCAACGTTCAGTCAGAAATCTTAACGACAACTCGAATTTCCCATAATTTTGAGAAAAAACATTCGGATTCTTAAGGAATTTTAATATATTGGGTTGCCCATAAAGTAATTGCGGATTTTTTAAAAGAAAGTAAATGCATTTTTAATAAAACTTAGAATGAACTTTAATCAAATATACTTTTTTTACACTTTTTTTCTAAAGCAAGCTAAAAGTAACAGCTGATAACTGACAGAAGAAAGTAGGCAATTACAGAGTCACAAGCTGTGAAAAAATTTGTCAACGCCGACTATATGAAAAATCCGCAATTACTTTTTGGGCAATCCAATAGTTTCAGTCAGAAATCGGTAAGACAAGTCGAAAACACATCCGTATTCATTAAGACTCAACATCAGAATTCGATCAAAAGTCTTATCGAAAACTTGAAGTTCCCTTCCGAATTTCCCATAATTTTGATTTAGAATTCTGTCAGAAAAATCGGCAGAAACATCAGATTTCCCTCCGACCTTTCGTTCCGAAGTCGTGTCAACCACTCCATATATTTATCGTTAAGAATCCAGACGGACTTCGGATCCGAATTCGGATAAATTACCCGACTTTCGTACAGACTTCTGACCGAATTCTGTTTCACTGGGTGACTACGTGATATTTATGTGTGTATGCATACATGTTTACACGCCAATTCACACACACACGCATTATTTTTAAAGCATGCCAAACATGTAAACAAAACAGATTTTAATAAATTCCGACTGTAAATGGGTATATGTTTTACTAGCAGCTAAGAAAAATATCCTTAAAATGCATTTCCATATATTAAGGCATTATATGCCTTACTAAACGTTATGTAAATTAAATATTTTTTTACTTGCGTCTACAATGTAATGAACTTAAAATTAGCAAATCTGCAAAATCAATGGTAATAAGCTTCAGTAAAAATTTGCTACAAAATTTTTTTAGCATGTCACATATTACAAATAAAGATGTAATTTTCCCTTCCGGGAGTATTTTTGAACGTGAATTAAATTTGTTTACACTAGTTATAAGGAAAACTTTTAGCAAATTTCCATACTTATTTTATTTTGCAATTTTCGAAAAGCGTAATAAAATATTTATACTAATTTTGGGTAAATTTTTTACTTCCTAATACGATACCCTTTTTTTCAGTGTTGATACACGGCTGTTGAGAAAAATCACTCAATTCAATTGCAAACTTTATTGAAAAACATTTGGTTAAAGTTATGATTGTACATAGCGGCTACTATTACATCTCATGGAGTGTGTCATTTTTATAATTACAGAAGGCATTTCTCTTATAAGAACTTTTGCTTATTGAAGAAAGTCTGGACTTTGAATAATTGCGAGCAAATTCCCCTTATTTAGATGTTTTCAATTAACCGGATTCGACGGTATATGAAAGTTAAAAGTACTAAAATCAATAAACTGTCTTCTGAATAAAATGAATAGATATATACGAAACGAAATACAAAAAATGCATGCAACTGCCGCAAAAATATAATCGACAATATAAGTAAGATATATGAATAATAGATTTATTTTAAAATTCAATTTAAATCCGTTAGACATACTTAATTATTAGGCTTAATCACCAATGTTAGAATTGTTTAAGTCCTGTTTTATGTGTTTATTTTTAAGATGTAATAGCATCTTGGAAATGCACTTCTTTAATGGTACCATCTTCCAATATCCATGTGGTTCCATTGGCGGCCGTTTCAACAACTTTCATTAGATTTTTTGCCATTATCTCGGCAGTTTGAGACGGCATCGCTTTAATCAAGTTATCCACTTCATTGCAATACTGATGACTAAAGAATGTAGGGAGCGCAGCCAATATAGGTGTTACAGTAGCACCCGGACATATGGTAATGAAGCTTACACCAGATTTATCAAAATAAATAGGTTGCTGCAAGCAAAGAGATTTTTAAGCAGCTAGTGTAAATGGTCTGTATTGTGATTTTCGATCTTACACCAAGAGATCTGGTAAAACTGGTAACTGCACATTTTGTAGCGGAATAAATACAAACGAATTCTATTGGCTTTAAACCCGCTATTGACGATATATTGATTATACATCCCCCTTGGCCACCTTTGGTTTTGCTCATGAACTCCATTGCTGTGAGGGAGCTATGTACGAGGCCAGTCTAGAAGAGTTAAAAATAGTGTTATCAAATTGCGTTCAAAAAATATGTAAAGGGTGATTTTTTTGAGGTTAGGATTTTCATGCATTAGTATTTGACAGATCACGTGGGATTTCAGACATGGTGTCAAAGAGAAAGATGCTCAGTATACTTTGACATTTCATCATGAATAGACTTACTAACGAGCAACGCTTGCAAATCATTGAATTTTATTACCAAAATCAGTGTTCGGTTCGAAATGTGTTCAAATTTTGACAAATTTTGTTCAGCGATGAGGCTCATTTCTGGTTGAATGGCTACGTAAATAAGCAAAATTGCCGCATTTGGAGTGAAGAGCAACCAGAAGCCGTTCAAGAACTGCCCATGCATCCCAAAAAATGCACTGTTTGGTGTGGTTTGTACGCTGGTGGAATCATTGGACCGTATTTTTTCAAAGATGCTGTTGGACGCAACGTTACGGTGAATGAACACATTTCGAACCGAACACTGATTTTGGTAATAAAATTCAATGATTTGCAAGCGTTGCTCGTTAGTAAGTCTATTCATGATGAAATGTCAAAGCATACTGAGCATCTTTCTCTTTGACACCATGTCTGAAATCCCACGTGATCTGTCAAATACTAATGCATGAAAATCCTAACCTCAAAAAAATCACCCTTTACATCGAAAGTTTGCCCATGAACATTCCATTGAGGAACAGGGGCATTTAAGTGTTACATGTAAATTTTGACTCATTCGGATTTTTTTTCCATAATCTCTCTGTTGACATATATCGTTTTAAAATATAGAAAAAAGTACACTACAGTTTTATATTTCTACTACTATTTAAATTAGTGCTTCATAAATTTAATTCACAAATTAACACCGCTGTTTAACTATTCGGCTTAGTGCAAAATTTTCCGGTTATAGACTAAAGTTGTTTAACAATGTTTTTCTTGTTTAAAGTGATGTGTTGTCTCTCAATCAACAAACATAAGGAATGCTTTAAACTACAGAATTTAATTATTAATGTTCATATAATCCATAAAACTCAACTTTTCAACAGATGGTTAAGAAAAATCATGCTGAACATTCTATGTAAATCATAAATTAATGCTAGACGAAAGACATATTTTCTTTGGGTTTTTTATAACGAAGGTGAAATGAAGAAAGACTGAAACAAACAATTACTTTGTAATTCAATTGCGGCATGCTATTCTATGCACAGATAAAAAAAATTATGAAAAGCAACAACTTTTGTTGAAAAATCAACTACAAAATTTGTTAATTTTCCTGCAACAAATCAAATTCAAATTTTAGCAACTCAAAGTACAAATTAGGTGTTAGCAATCATTCGCTTTGGAAGCCAACAAATAAATTATATTCTCAACAGCAAAGTTTGTGCATAGTTTCTTGAGCTGAAAATATTACAAAATATTTGTTGGTGGGTCGTAGATGTAGTTGTTGAAAATGTTTAAAATTTCAATGATTTTCTCTGTCATGTGTCAACAACTGAAATCATCAATTCAATTACCTGAATTGTTGATCATCAACTCTTTTCACATACAAATAAAGTTGTTGGATTGTTGTTTGGTTTAAATTGTGAAAACCGGTATATTTATCAGTGTAGATTGCCAAAAGGTTGACTTTTCTCGTCTTGAGTCTGTACTTACTTGTTATCTTACTGTTGGATATCTAAACTACTGTCATTCACACATTTTTAATCACATCTTCATTGAATTATTTTAACAAGCTATTATACTTTTTCGTATTTGAATAACTGTCACATTTTTTCAGTCTCTTTCATTTTTATTCCATAATAAAGACGTTTTGGTATTTTTTGTAAAAGACTAGATTTTCTCAGATTCATCATTTGGCGACGAGGATATAAGAAACAAATCAAAAAACAATGGATTCTAATAATTTTTCGCAGGTTTTGGCTCAACTGCAAGAAACCAATCACGCATTTTTGGCACAAATGTTGGGTCAAAACCAAGCTATTTTGGAAGATTTTATTTCGAGGAACAAGAGCTCTTTGGTGATACCTTCGTTCAGAAATTTCAATGGTGGAACAGAACAATGGTCAACATATCAATTTCAATTGGAACAGCATATGATAGCAAGTTCTGTAAAATGTGAAGATACGAAGCGGTCTTGTTTTCTTAGCTGGGTTGGATCTGATGTTTTGGAGCTTTTGCAAAGGCTATTTGATGGGAAAGCAGAAGTACAACCATACAAGGAGTTAGTTACCGCATTAGAAAAGCATTTTGGAAGTCAACAGCACATTTTAGCCGCTCGATTTAAATTTTATAATCAAACAAGAATGAAGGAGAATCAGAAATACGTTGATTGGGTTGCAGATCTAAGAGGTGTAGCCAGAGAATGTAATTTTACGTGTGAAAATGAATACTGCAGACAATCCTACGTCGATAACAAAATAAGGGATATGATTGTGTTATACACTCCACATAAGAAAGTCCGAACAGCTTGTTTGCAAAAATCAAATCCATCTTTAGAAGAGGTGCTGCAAATTTGTTCAATTTTTGAAGCAACTGTTAAGGCGTCGGATGAGATCGAAGATACTAAGGAGCCGACAAATGAAGTTCACGCTATTCAACGTTATAATGTTTCAGAAAGTAAATCAAAGGGAAAGCTTACTTTCAAGAATTTACAGTCTTGTCCAGGCTGTGGAAAGTCTCATCAGAGAGAAGAATGTTATCACTTTAAGAATAGAACCAGATGCAATAGATGCTCGAAGCTTGGACATATATCGAAAGTATGTCAAGCACAAGGTAAGCTTGGAAATAGTCAACAAATTCACGAAATGGAGGTAGAGGAATCGTCTATAAGTCACGTTGAAGCAATCGACACCGTCAATAATGGAAAGAATGATAAACTCATGATCACTATTAAGGTAAATAACGAAGAATTGCCATTTCAATTAGACACTGGAGCTTCATGCTCATTGATTGGACTTGACGTCTACAAGAAATTAAAACAACCTTTGTGTAGTCCAAGTAATAAAACATTAAAAGCGTATGGAAGAGCTATGTTGGCTCTAAAAGGGGTGGTTAATGTGGATGTTAAGGTCGGCAACCAAACACGAAATTTACAACTTTACGTTGTTGATTTGGAAAATGTTGTGAACATATTTGGATTCGATTGGTTTAAAGAATTTGATTTTCAGATAAAAAGTCCATACAATAACCGAGTGATCGAAAACTGCTTGCAAGTTTCAAATGACTCTCTTACGGATTTAGAATGTAAATTGAAACAAGTCTTAAACAATTTCAATGAAGTTTTTTCTGAAGGACTTGGACACTGTCCAACGTTTAAAGCAGATATTACCCTTAAGTCCGATGCAGTTCCAAAATTTATGAAACCTTACAATATTCCATTTGCGTTACACGACAAAGTTCGACAGGAAATTGACCGTTTGGTCTCCAATGGCGTCATAGAGCCAATAAATTCGAGTGAATGGGCTTCGCCAATTGTGGTGGTTCCAAAACCAAATGGTTCCATAAGGGTTTGCGCCGATTTTAAAGTTACTTTAAATTCCCAAATAAAAATTGAAAGATATCCCATACCAAGAATCGAAGAATTATTCCACAAACTTCAAGGAGGTCGGTATTTCTCTAAAATTGACTTGAGTGAAGCATATTTGCAGATTGAATTGTCTGATGCAGCAAAAAGAATTATGGTTATAAATACTCCTTTTGGTTTATATCAATATAAGCGTATGCCTTTCGGGATTGCAAGTGCACCCGCAATTTTTCAGAGATTCATGGAGGAAACATTAGCAGATATTCCTGGATGCGCAATTTACCTTGATGACGTAATTATAACAGGAAAAACAAACAGTGAACATATTCAGAACTTGACTAATGTGCTGGAGAAACTAAAATATCATGGACTCAAATGTAAAACTGAGAAATGTGAGATTTCGAAATCTTTGGTCGAATATGTAGGCCACATTATTGACTGTGATGGTATAAGACCTTCAGAAAAACGTTTGGCTGCAATTCAGAATATGCCAAGGCCATCAAATATTAAAGAATTGGAATCATTTATAGGAAAAATTAATTATTATAATAAATTTATTCCGAATTTTTCGAAAACTGCAGCTCCACTAAATGAACTCAGAAAATTAAATGCAAAATTTGTTTGGACTGATCTACAAGAAACAGCTTTCAAAACTTTACGACAAGATATTGTGAACGCTACCAAATTGGTTCATTATGATGATAAATATCCAATCATTCTCGCAACCGACGCTTCCAACCGCGGAATTGGAGCAGTTTTGTCTCACAGATTTCCTGATGGCTCTGAAAAACCAATATGCTTTGCTTCAAAAACGCTAAATGCTTCTCAAGTTAATTATTCTCAAATAGAGAAGGAGGCTCTTGCCATAATATTTGGTGTGACCAAGTTTCACCAGTATCTATATGGTAGACACTTTGAATTAGTAACAGATCATCAAGCTCTTACTACAATATTTCATCCCTTCAAAAAGCTTCCTATCATGACATTGCATCGACTTCAACGCTGGGCCATTACACTGCAAGCATACGAATATTCTATAAAGTATAAAACAACTTCTCATCATGCAAACGCTGACGCATTATCAAGATTGCCAATGGGAGATGATAAAGAATTCGATAAAACTGAAGCGGAGGTGTTATATATTGATGATGTTTATAATACGATATTGCAAGACTGTCCTATTGATTCCGAAACTGTAGCATTGCACACAAAAAGCGACGAAACACTAAAAGTTATCACGAATTATGTGAAAAATGGCTGGCCGGAGGAGAATAAATCGGAGGCTTCTTTCAATCCGTATTTTGCAAGAAAATATTCGATTTCTATCGAAAAGGATGTGCTTCTTCTGCACAATGAACACTCACGTGTAATAGTTCCAAGCTCACTTCGCTCAAAAGTTTTGAGTATGCTACATGACGGACATTGGGGTGCATGTAGAATGAAGCAATTAGCAAGAAGATATGTGTGGTTTCCGAATATTGACCAAGAAATTGAGAGTATGGCAAAAAAATGTACGATTTGTCAAGAAAATGGGGATAATCCGAAACAAGTATTTTCTGCATGGCCCGAAGCTGAGCAACCATGGGAAAGAATACACATTGATTTTGCTGGTCCATTTTTAAACAAAATGTGGCTTATTGCAGTTGATTCGTACTCCAAATTTCCTTTTGTCAGGCCAGTATCTGTAGCTACCTCGGGATCAACTATAGCAGCTTTACAAAGTTTTTTCGCAATTGAAGGTCTACCACGTACCATTGTAACTGATAATGGTACACAATTCACGTCATCTGAATTTAAAAGGTTTTGTGAAGTAAACGCTATTGAGCATCTGACAACAGCCCCGTTTCATCCGGCTTCGAATGGATTAGCTGAACGTTTTGTTCGAACTTTTAAGACAGCTTTTACTAAGATAAGTAAGGAACAACCAAATCAAGAACAGGCGTTGTACAAGTATTTGGTAACATATAGATCAACACCAAACCCACATACTGGTAAATCTCCAGCAGAATTACTTCACGGTCGTCAGCCTCGTACAATTTTAACCGCAATGTTTCCTGTGAAGCACGAATTATCAAAATTTTCTTCGAAGTTATCTATTGGTCAAAAGGTTTATGTACGAAATTTCTCTGGTAAAAAACGCTGGGTTGAAGGAGAAATAAAAGCAACAATGGGAAATTTAATGTTTACAGTAAAAACAGCGCAGGGCGAAGTCCGAAGGCATCAAAATCAAATAAAAAGCAGAATAGAAACGAGTGGAAACAATATAACTAAACAATGTCATGTATCAAAAAAGACAGCTAATGACGATATAGACATATTAATTCCAGATAACTATTCTAATATGAATCCAAGCGTAGAAACAAGTGAACGACACTCAACAGTTATCGAACAAACCAACATCGCAAGCAGTTGTGAGAGGTTAGAACCAGCTAATCAAGCTTCAGGTCAAACCACAATTGTGGAAGCTTCCCAAAATATGCAATCCAACGGACAAGGAACTAGCGGAAAACAAAACTGTCAAAACAGCGAAATGTCACGCCCCTGTGGAAAACGTCGGCAACAGTTTACCCCCAGAAGATCGGATAGAATTCGGAAAAGATTTAAAGGGAAAGCAAATTAAGTGCGAGGGAATGTTGGATATCTAAACTACTGTCATTCACACATTTTTAATCACATCTTCATTGAATTATTTTAACAAGCTATTATACTTTTTCGTATTTGAATAACTGTCACATTTTTTCAGTCTCTTTCATTTTTATTCCATAATAAAGACGTTTTGGTATTTTTTGTAAAAGACTAGATTTTCTCAGATTCATCACTTACTTGCTTTAATGTGTGAGTGATTTTTTTCATTTTAATTCTTTAAGAAGTCTTACCAAATTAATCTGTACCATTAAATCGATTTTTCCCTCATCACCCACGCCAGATCCATTAACGACTATATCGAAGACACCAATTTTTTCCCTCGCTTCGTGGTAGGCTTTTCTTATGTCCTCGCTTTTCGTCAGATCCAAGTGAATATAACCAACGTAGGATTTGGTATAGGTTGTTTGCAAGTATTTTAAATACTCCTCATTGTACATCACATCAAATATGAGAAGACTTTTCACCGATTTTTGGAGAAATGCTTCCACGCACTTTTCGCCAATGCCACCAAAACCTCCGACATAAATTACATTCTTGCCCTTTATTTCCATCGAATGTCTTGAATATTTTAAATGCCTAATATGTTCTCCTTTTCAATTTACTTTGGTCGCTTTGGTTGGTGTCACCATATAAACTGCCAGTTTTTATTTCTATCGATTTCTGTGTGCTTACGTTTTAATTTTGGAATTGAATACCAGTTTCATGTGTTTAGTTCACACTCCGCTACCTATCGAATGAAGAAAGTTTGATCGTCGTACAATTGGAACAAGTCCAAACGCGATTGCATTTAAATACATAAAGATGAAGCCATTAAGATGAAATTATTCGTATAAGCCCTACGAAAAAAATCAAGGTATACTTACTTTGTCGTTAAGTTTGTATGTAAGACATTGAAACATCGAAAGTAAAACCAAAAGTTTTTCTTTGAAACGCATACCCTACATGCCTTTTTCTTTGATTCCAATAGGATAGCTTATATGAGAGAACTTCTAATGCCTTCTAATGCAAATCCAACACAAAGTACACATTTACATTCGATTACGCATATGCGAAATTTTCTACGGAATGTGTTTTACGTCATTTAATAGGTTATAACTTATTTCAAATGGGGTCAGATTTGGATATTACTACAGTGGCTACAGATTAAAAACTACGGTGCAAGCTTTATCCAAATCGAAAATTGACCAAAGGCTGGATGATAATAAGTCATAATAAGTCCTGCCAAATTTCGTGCAGTTCATTTGATTAATTACTGTAATTTCTACGGGTTTATAGGAGAAAAATTGGGCAATATAAACATTAGGGTGATGTCTTTTTGATTTTTTTTTTTCTCAAAAATTATTTTCTGGCGCACAAAAGCCTATTAATGACTAAAATGATGTTTATTTTTTCTTTTTAAATCATATAAATCCAAAACGAAAAAAAGTGTCAAATCTTGTAATCTTCTCGGAAAGCCACATAACCTGTTAAAAAAATGAAACATTGATCATACAAATCGATGAAGATCTTTCGTTTTTATTTACAACTAGCCGAACCGGGCCCGCTCCGCTGCGCCTTCTTTACCTCTCTAATATCTTCTTAGGGTGGAGACATTGGAATTCGTGCCATTGTAGCGTATGACGCTGAACACGTTCGAATTCTGGCGAGAACATCGGACAAAGTGGTGTTTATTTACGAGGTACAATTTCCCCAAAAAGGGGTGTCGCACTGCGGGACGCCGTTCGGACTTAGTTATAAAAAAGGTCCCTTATCCTTGAATTTGAACTTGAATTGGAAAGCACTCATTGGTGTGTGAGAATTTGCTCCTTCTCGATTCCTAATGTTCTTCCTTAAGGTAATGTTCTCATTAGGGGAGGGATGGCACTTCAGACATTTCGACTCAAATATGGATATCAAATTCGTGCTGCACTTCCAATTCCCTTAAATTTGACACCCATATTGTAAATATGAACCGTTTGAAGGATGTTTTTGAGATTGCGGTGGCCACTGGCACTTTGCACTAAAAATAGATATCAAATTCGTTCTTTATTCCCAACGGAAATGATGTTCAGTTTAGGGGGTACTTCAGGGCGTACCCCAAAACACACTAGGGACGTGACCGTCTATACTTCGATCTGATTTTGTATGCCAGATTCGAAATCTAATCCCGAATACCTTTCATTTGAGCCCCATATTGAAATGAACGTCCAATATGTCTGTTTGGGGAGTTTTGGGGTTGGGGCGGCCCAATGGGTACATAGTCTCAAATTTGGGTTGTGTTTTTGACATAAGGGGGAGGGTCCGTCCCCATTCCGATACCGAAAAATTATATAGCCTATGTTTTCTTCCAGAGCAACCTACACAATATGCGAAAATTTCGAGAAAATCGGTGCTGCGGAACAAACAAACCGAGTCCCATATATCCGTGATTAGCTAATATGCTCATTTTGGGCGTTTTTGTGGGTGTGGCGTGACCCCCTATACTTCAACATTTGTATGCCAGATTCGTTATTTACTCCCGCAGACTTTTCATTTGATATCCATATTGTCCTTATCGGTCCATTTTTGATTTTGGGTGGTGTTTTTGGGGTAACAGTGGAGGGTCCGCCGCCTTCCGTCATGAATGAATTATAAAGCATATTCCTACTTCCTGACCATATTCGTAATCTACTCCCGAATACCTTTATTTGAATTCCATATTGTCATGATCGTCAAATAAACCTATTTTAAGGCCATGTAATTAGTTTTGAGAAATTTACTTTTTTTTTAATTAAATGGTAGAAACAAAACTTTTCATTAGTAATCCCATGAGTCATGATAAGGAAAATGTGTATATAAAAAATATAAGCAAAAAAGTTGTAAAGTTTATATAAAAAAGCAAGGAAATATTTCATAAATTTTTTGCTTTGACAGCTAATTCTATAAATGGGGGTATGATTTGTGTAACTTAAATTGGTTCATCGGGTTGTTCTTAAAACTCTCAGGGCTCAGTTAACTCTAAAAACTAGTTGGGTAATCCTTTCCTGTAAATACTGCTCTTCAACTTGGGGGTAGGCTTGAAACTATCTTTTTTTAGCGAACCTCAGTATATTTAAAATCCATAAACTCTGATGGAGGCCACATAATGGGTATGAGGTGCTTTTTCATGGTATGCTGTGGTTCCCAAAAGTAAGAATACTCTAGGAGTGGAACACCATTTCCATAGAGATGTAGCGTAAAATGCAAAGAAACAAGCTTGAAGCTGTCGACCCACTGAGAAGCAACGATGTGTCATCAGCTTTCCGCTGGGGGTTTTGAAGTCCCAACCTGATGTCAGTTAGGAAACCTCAGTTATCTCAAAGAATGCTACTCGGGTGAATGAATTACCAAGAAAGCACGGAGACACTTCTCCATGCACTTTGATGGTAAACTCCTTGAGAGCAGAATCGCACAAGACTCCAAAATGTGTTAGATGAGTTGAAGCTGAGGGCAATAACTGCAGCAAATGTTTGATGAAAAAGGTCACCCCACACCAACTTCATCAATTGCCAGCACCATGTGCAGGAACGCTTTCTTCGCGTTATAATGTCGACTAAATCACCACACATACAGTACTTCTTTCGGCAGGATTGGAAGAGAAATTTGCATTTGTCAACAGAGATGTTTTTGACGGCGTTTTTTTTGTGATCTGTATTTTTATTGTGGTCAGCAATTAAATTGGTGACACGATTTTTTTATTTTGACTATATAATTTCAATAAGAAATTGCCAGGCAGTGTCAAAAGTGCTGCCCAAAACTACCGATGCATTTGAATTTCAAAGGAGATTTGCCGCAAATCTACTCAGATAGGTAGATTTGCTCACTCTGAAAATGCATGGGAAACTTCGTTGCAAAACACGAGATTTCCGAAACATCGTCACCAATCTAGGTTTGCTCCAAGTGTAAACAAGATATAAAGCATTTGTATTTCGCTCGTCCTAAAACGATTTTCTCAGTCAAAGAACAAAGTACGAGATTGTGTCTGTACTCTAAAATGTTCGACCTCTATCTCTAGTAGGAAAGCCACAACAGAACAATTATCGGTCTGGTAAACGAATGTTGTTGTTGTAGCAGTGCACTGAGGTGGCAGTCCTTGCCGATGAAGGACTTTATCGGGTCAATCTGGTAAGTGCAACCGGCTGCCATGGGATTCCTGGTAAACGAATAGTCGTTTGCGGCTATCGAAACACTTTTGTCATTAAAGACTTTTTGATTTTACAATGAAAGAAAGATTCCTTTTACTGTATGCGAAGTTGCTTAATACTACAGAAATAAAACTTTGTAATAAAAGTGTTTTGTTAGTAGTAAATACGTTTCAAACGCTTTATTTTTTTGGATGTACAGAAGAAGTTGAAAAGTAAAGAGTGGTTCAAACATTACCTTTTTATTACTTATTTTAAAGTTTAGCTCCTTTATGCCTTAACTTGAGCGCAAAGTGTCAAAAGGGTGTATAAAAAAACACTTTATTTTGGAATGACAGGACCATAGACGACGTCAAACTCTAATTGTTCAATGGTGTCATTCTGCAAAATCCAGGTAGTACCATTAGCTGCTGTTTCCACGACTTCAACTAAGTTCTTGGCAAATGCCTCAGGAGTTTGTTTGTCAATAGTTTCCATAAAATCCTTTAATCCATCAAAGTATTGATTGGAAAAACATTTCACGACTTGGTTTATTATGGGAGTCGCAGTGGGACCAGGACATATGTTTATAAATCTGACGCCTGTCTTATCGAAATACAGAGGGTGCTGTAGGGAAGTATAGTGATATCGTAAGGGTTCAAATCAACACATACATTCTTACCGCAAGTGACCTGGTGATATTCAGCACTCCACATTTGGAGGCTGAATAAATGCAAAACAATTCCTCTGGATTCAACCCTGCCGTTGAAGATATGTTTAGTATGCAACCTCCATTTCCACCTTTAGCTTTGCTCATGTTCTCCATGGCTATGAGTGAACTATGGATGAGGCCAGTCTAAAAGAAAATTGTGGTCTTAAGGATCGTTTAGTTTATCTCATTTTTGTGAAAACATTTTAAAGGTTATATATGAGTGAAATACCCTCTAACGCTCATCTCGTATACGAACCGACACTCCGATTTGACATCTTTAGCCCCAAACAGAAATGCAATGCAAATTTGTCCATGAACATTCCATTAAGGAACAGGGGCAAATTTCTCACATATCAATGATTACTGTCCCATTCAAGTTTAAGCTCCATGATAAGGGACGTTCTTTTACATCTCTGTGGGGAAAATTTTTGCATGGTTTCAATGCGTGGCATAGTACCCCAAGAATGTCGCCGACATTGGAAGGGGATAACCACTGTTGAAAAATGTTGTCATATTCTTGCCAGGACTCGAACCCAGGTGTTTAGCGTCATAGGCGGACAATGATAGCGCAGATAAATTTTAAAAAATTTAAAGATATGCCAAGTACGAACCCGAAGAGATGGTGATTTTATTTTGGAGCAACTGATCCGAACACTACATTGAATTTCCACCAAATTCTTTGCTAATTCCTCAGGAGTTTGATTAAATATGGAGCGCACCAGATCCCATAAACGCTCTGAACAAATTGTTATAATACGAACGCTTGTCTTATCAAAGTGTGCTCTAGTACGATATTGATATTATTTCAGGGTCCGCCCCCTAAATCGCCCATGTTTGCCTACTATGACTATGATAAATACTATCGAATTTGATACCGTATCAAATTTTGAGGCCAAGTGTTTTGGGTCGTCTCACCCCGTAATCTCCCCCTAAACCATTGGCAATTGAAGTTCTAATAAAGAAATTTGAGAGTAGAGGAAGATGCTGATACTTTTTCAGGGCTAAGTGCGTGGATGGCCGCCCCAACCTACATACCCTTAAATCTGGACATATTTTTGGGTTATGGCAAAAAGGGGATTAAATCTGATATCTGTTTTATGGCCAAGTGTTTCAGGGATGCCTCACTTCATAAAATCCCCTTAAACCACACATATATACCGAGTATAGTAATATGGAGCTCAAATGTGGTTTTTGGGAGTAGAGTAGGAATCTGATATCCACTTTCGGGGCAAAGGCTTTGGCTACTCCAATCCACCACCAAAACCAAGGGAATGAAGTAGATCTAACATCCAAACTTTAATGGGCGAACCCTCCCCTTACCCAATATTCAAAAATGCCAGATTTCGAAAATAATTCTATGAGTGTACTACTATTACACTCATAGAAAAAACTGGCATATTCTATTTATTGATTTATTCAAAACTAAAAAATTTTTAATTCATTGTCAACAGACAGTGTTTGCTGGTATCAGCTGACTAATTTTTCTGGGTGCACATTTAGATTTAAACCCGCTGTGGACAATGTGTGTCTATAATGCTTCCTCCATGTCCGCCTTTTGCTTCGCTCATATACTCCGAGGCTTTTAAGGAACTATGGATAGACCGGTCTGAAAAGGATTTTTTTTTGTTCTCAACATAGAAACATTGTGCGGTAAGCCTAACGGAATGTAAGGTTGGGTGCTAATTGGGTAGAAGAATAACTTGTCCACTGGTGCTATGTGATTTCTTTGGGTGAATGGGGGTTTACACGTCCATATTAATCCATTTTGTAACACTTTCTCAATGTTGTTGCGGTTTCCCATAAAAAAGAGAAACTAAACCCGGTGTCTCTATGCATAATGGAAAAACGAATCATTGGTCAAATATCATATACAGTAAACGCTACAATTGAAATTAAATATTTTTGATTACAATTTTTTGGCATTTTTTAGTTGACCACGGAGTACACTAAAATTAATTTTATGACATACACTGGGAAGCAAAACCGTGTGAATGTTTGACTTTTTGCATTTCGGAAGAATATTAAAATCAAAAATAAAACAACGTCTCTGGTCTCTGTTGGGTGAAATTACATTTCGCCTAATGGAAACTTTAATCTAAAAAGTCATTGTGCTAATCAAATCCACAGTCCTAGTGCTAAGAAGAATTAGATCCTATTACCCACAAAAGCTAGCTAAACAGCTAGCAGACTAAATATCAGCTGTAGAATCAAATAATTTCTAACAATATATCCATGAAATTGAAGGAATTGCATGTCTAATTTTTCTTATCTTTTAAAAATAATGGTCTATGAATAAAGTATCAAAATCCCACTATTTTCCAAAATAATTGTAAAAGTGCAAAACTGAGTGCTTGTACCAATTTGTACTATTTTATTGCGTGGACTTTTCCTCTATTTTTGATTTTTCATATTCGAAAGAAATGCAAAAAGTTAAACATTCAGTTGCTTTTGCTTCCCACTGTTCTTTTGTTGAAAGATTCCCATCGAAACCTTAGGGTTGTTAAAACAAATGACACTTTCAGTGTATTTTCCCGAAACAAAAAAATATATACATAATGGAAATACCACTGGCATCACGGCCTTAGTAGACATCCACAATGGATTGGACATTCACTGAATACAACCGATTAACACAATCACCCACACCAATCTTTGTTGAAATTCGACAAACACCAATTCCTGATGAATGTGAAAGTACTTTCACTTTCCTCTATTTTTGCTGTTATTTAAATCTTACCAAATTGATCTGCACCAGCTGATCGATTTTTGTCTCATCTATGACACCCGCTGCATTTATCACAACATCGAAGAAGTCAATCTTTTCTTTAGCTTCCGCGTAGGCTGCCTTGATGGTCTCGCTTCGTGTCAGATCCACATGTATATAATCCACATAGGCATTTTTATAGGTTTTTTGCAAATATTTTAAATAAGTCTCATTGGCTATCAAATCGAAGATAATGATGCTCTTTACGTTTCTAAGCAGAAATGCTTCTGCGCATTTTTCACCAATGCCACCGAAACCTCCGACAAGTATGACATTTTTTCCTTCTAACTGCATGTTCTGCGTCTTTTCTAGTTTCTTCTGCTGTTTTGCTTCTAATGAATATCGTTCTTAAAGGCGTTAGGTTTTAAACTGTCGTCGATTGTTTTTTTTTTTTAGTTAAGGCAGTTTTTGCTTTTATACCTCCTCCAACGTGGTGCGGAAACTGTTAATTAGCCATTACGCCCAGAAAGGCATTGAGTTGAATTAAATTTTAATAATATTGATTTCCCAATGTTCGTTAGGTGTACTTGTTTCGTCAGGCTGTTTACTACAAATTATTGACTACGACCAATAGTGCACATAGCAAATTTTAAACAGTGAAAGCGAAAGTGAACTCGGAGGAGCTACATCAAATTCTGAACCGTTATGGCTCATTAGCAACATCCTATCTAGTGTCTATACGATATTTCCATATTGCACATGTTTAGCAGATATGACTTTCCATTTTAGCTATTGACCTCCAAAGGTGACATTTTGTTGAAAACTTATTAAGTACAGTTATATAGGGTGTGCCAGAAAAATTTTACTTTACTTACTTCAATTGGCTATAACAGAATATTTGTTCCACTAGCCGAACGTAGAAAAGCATTCCAAGCGCCTCAATCTTCTGCGCTCATTCTAAAATCTCTGACACCAAGTTTCGAGGGGCCTCCCACTGCTTGATCTTTCCATTGGGCTTTTGGTCTTCCCGGTTTGTGTGTACCACCGTGTTTGCCTTCAAAAGACTTCCTTGCTGGAGCTTCTTCATCCATTCTGACAACATGACCTAGCCAACGAAGCCGTTGTATTTTGATGCGTGTAACTATGCTATCGTCGCCATACAGCTCATACAGCTCGTGGTTCATACGTCGCCTATATTCTCCGTTAACGCAAACTGGTCCATATATTTTACGAAGAATCTTTCTCTCAAATACTCCAAGCACTGCCTCATCTGCTTTCACAAGTACCCATACTTCAGAACCATATATTGTAACAGCACGGGTAGTATCAGTGTCTTGTATAGTGTAATCTTCGTCTGTCGAGAGGTGGCCTTGTTTCTAAACTGCTTACTTAGTCCAAAGTAGCATCTGTTTGCCAGTATTATTCTTCGCTTTATCTCAAAACTGGTGTCATTCGTTTAGGTTACGGCGGTGCCAAGGTAGATAAAGTTACAGACTGTCTCAAAGTTGTGGTTCCCAACTTTTTCCATTTTCTTTATCTGTTCGGTTGTCGGTTGCCTTGGCAGAAAAATTTACTTATTTGAAAGGTCAATAAAAACAAAAGAATTTTTTTTTTTTTATGTGTGAATACAATATCCCAAATTTTTTTTGATGCAGTGTTGAAAATGGCATCGCGTCAATGGCGATCACCATTGCGCATACAAAGATTAAGTCAATTTTTGAAATTCGTGCTCACTCACATATCAATCGGTATGTTGGTAATGGCATTGCGAATTTTGTTCTTGAGGCTGTGCTATGATGGTCCGTGGTCGGATTTACATTACACTCCAATAACGCATGTTTTGCTTGTTGACGCAGGCGATAATTTGAAAGTGAGCCTCGTCACTGGAAAAAACTACAGTGTCTTCAGGCAGGTTGTCGATCAGCTAATCAGTTAATTCTTGCACAACAGCCATTTTATGGGGATGCAATTTAAGGTCTTTATGGAGAATTTGTCAGTGGTGTTAGAAATTCCCATAGCAACTACATGTTTACGAGTTGAACGCCGAGGAAAACGCACAACTGACTGCCTCACTCATTCGATATTTTCCGGAGTTCTGATGGTCCGTTGAAGTCCATTTCTGAGTTTAGCGACACTTCAACACTCCTGAAATGAGTTTACCCACTACAAAATCGAATTACGGCCAGGAAAGACTCTGTGAGGAGGAATTTTAAAGCGAGCGCGGAAGGCTCGACGACAAAGGCCCGCTGCTCCCTAGGCCAGAGCATGATGGCAACTGACGGGGGAGAGAAACATACTTGGGGACTCCCCCCTCAAGATGCGCTTCCTCTCGGCCACCTCCTTGCGCAACTCACCGCTGGGGAGTTTTTTGAAATAATTGAGTTTCCCTGGCGCACCCTGTTCATTCGAACACATCTATAATATACATACATACCGACCCCTTGCCGTCGAAAAGATGTACAGAAGTGACGACATTCAAACTTTACAGGAGAACGTTTTTAATGAGTCCATTTGCACTTAAAAGCAATGGGAATTAAAAACTTGCATACAATAAAATAAAACATTGTTAGCGAAATGATCACAAATCAAACAGAACATTGATCATTTACGAGTATTTTTGGCGATATGTGTCCAACCTATGTCAGTGCGGTAAAAATTCCAAAATATTTCCTCAATTTTTTCACGGTAGGGTTTTCAAAGAGCCGTAGTGTATGGCGACAATTTTGTACGCATTCTTATCAACTGTGTTACAATAAATGATAGGAATTATGATTGCAAAAGCGTTAGCCAATAATTCGTCAATATGAAGATCGTGTTGGGCATCATAATGTTTTTATAAAGATTCTATTTCTATATTAATTTGCTTTCTCTGTATTGGATACATTATACCAACCACTCATGTTGTATGTGCTACAATTTTACTTATGTTAAATGATATGATATCATAGTATCATCTGTATATGGATGGGGTTAGCCAAATGACGAATTATGAATTAGTTTTAAATGAGAGTTGAACCAAACATAAAATGTCAGTTTCCGCAAATCAAAGTTTTTTGGCAAAACAAATTTTAATATCATTTTGATTATTCATATCTTTTGACCTAAACAAATGCAAAAAGTAAAAGTTTTCCCACTTTACCATTTTTTTCCTAATCTTTGTCATATACAGGGTGCGCCAGAGAAACTTACTTATTTGAAAGATCAATAAAAACAAGAGTGCTTCAGCTGTTTTAATTCTTTTTTATTTGAGAATACAAAGTCCCAATTTTTCTACGCAGTCTTGAAATGGCGACCCCATTGCGCATACACTGATTAAGTCGATTTTTGAAATTCGTGCCCACTCCTTGTAGCATATCAATCGGTATATTGGCAATGGCATCGCGAATGTTGTTCTTGTGGTGTGCTATGGTCCGTGGTCGCATTTACATCAGTCCAATAACGCATGTTTTGCTTGTTGACGCAGACGAAAATGTGTAAGTGAGACTCTTCACTGGAAAAAACTACGTTACGTTGCCACAAGTGAGCGACCGTTAGCAAGAAGCAAGAAGCTCTTGACAGCGAAGGCCCGCTGCTTTCTAGACCAGAGTATGTTGGCAACTGACTGGAGAGAGAACAAATTTGGGGACTTCCTCGCCCAACTCACCGCACGGGATTTTTTTTTCAAAAAAGTTAGTTTCACTGGCGCACCATGTGCAAATAACATCTATATTGGCTTTGAAGTTTTCTATACGTAAAAATTTGAAACGAAAGATGTTCTGGGTTATATAGGGCCTTTGTCCATTTATGGACGTATGTAAGCGACATTTTCGCCCAGTGTTGAAGGACATCGGTGTAATATACGCAGCGTTTGAAATGCTTGACTGTTTGCTAACGCAGCTATTACACTTCATGTACTTGTCTTATGACATGTCGTTTTTGTATTCAAATTTAATTTAAAGTGTTTGTCAAAATTGTCATTTTACATACAATTTATCATTTTTGCTATCACACCTGTATGTTATTTTCGTAAGACGTAACTTATGGCTTAATACGAAATAATATACAGGTGTGATAGCAAATATGATGAATCGTATGTAAATTGACGAAACACTTTCAATTGCAAGTGCATACAAAAAGTGACATGTCATAAAACATCTACATGCCGTGTAATAGCGCCTTAAGCAAACAATTAAAGCTTTAAACACAAGCAAAGCAACATGAATCGATTTTAATTGCCAAACTGTCAGCATTCAGTCTTTATTTTGTATTTTTTTGCTTTAACTTTGACTTTTTTCCCTCGATTTTCCATAGTCAAGCAAATATATAGAAAACATTAAAATCAACAACTATTACGTTTTTTGATATCCTTTGGGCAAAACGTGTATTATGATGGCGCCGCTGGTGAATAAAATAACAACAAATATAAAACGATCTTGACTTGATCGATTTCTTGACTCTCCAGAAGCGCATTTACAGCCCGTTTTGGTGTAAATTTTGCACATAGAGTTTTGTTATAGCTTTCAACAGCCGCGCCAAATCGGTCAATAACCTGGTGATATAGCACCCATATAAACTGAACGCCCGATTTGCAATTCTTATCCGATGAACGTATATATGTAAGTTATATCGAAATTTGAACCGATTCCGACCAAACTTATTAGGTATTGCAAAATGTTGGCAAGATTGAAAATTGAGGTGTGGGGTATTGGTTTAGTTGGTGGCAATATCTACTTATGAATCCAAATCAACGGTATTTGTTTAGGTTGTTGGAGAGTATTTACTTATAGTAAATACCGAATTTCAACCAAATCGGATAAATATTTTGATCGGATATAGAAATCTAATCGCAGGATCGGTATGCATATGCAGTAAGGTGAATTTAAGCTGATAGATTTAATCGCTCGAACGATCCTTGTTTATGTAAGCGTTAAAATGTCCTCTAACTATACGCAAAAAAATAAAACGTTCAAGACACTTTTACGAGATACATAATACTTCAATTATGAAGTTTTTATTTTATTGTAACTATGTAACGTTTCGCTTCAACATATCAAACGTTAGCCATGAACGTTGCATTATTGAATCTAGCTAGATTTGTTTATTGTAGCAACTTCGCCTTCGGTAAAAGTACCTTTCTTTTGTTGTAAATCCAAATTTAACTGCAAATAGTTTCGATAGCCCCAGACGATTATTCGTTTACCGGATCAATAATAATTCTCTTTTGTCCCTCCTGCTAGAGAGAGGGTGAGTATTTAAGCGTATAGACCAGTGATGGATAAATACTGATGAGCGGATGGTAAACTCGGAAATTGAAAATTTTTAAAGATTCGGTACGTCCAATGAATAAATATGCATCATAACATAGAAATAAATTCAAATATACTCTGGAAGTCACAACATGTGACAACATTACATTGAACTTGGCATCCTCTTCAATATGCAAAATCGATTTTTAAATTAAGAAGAATATATTACATATATGTAAATTAATTTATAAGAAAAAAACTAGTGGAAACCCCGAATAACTTGTTTATATGACTAATGAAAGGTATTGTTAGCGTAAAACAAAACTTAATATTTGCCACAAATACTTCATGAATTGATCGCAGAAAACGAGTACTTTTGTCCTAAACAAAATTGAACGTTTTTCAGAAAAGAAAAAAAAATTTACTTGACGAAAACTTCTTTGCGTTTAGAACCTGCATATTTTGCAGCCGAATTAATGCAAAATAATACTGTACACTCTGAAATGAAATAGAAATTAAACATGGGCGTATACTAATTTCGCAATTCGGTTTTATAACACCTCAAAATATTGATTCTAAACTGCAAAAAGTATATGTCTTGATAGCCACGAGGTTTGAAATCCATCCTTTCCATCTTTCTGGTTGTCGAAAGCACCTCCGACTTCCAATACCCCAAAAACCGATTACCAGAGTTCGATGGAATAGTTCTTATTAATAGAAATTGTCCAAAGAACTATCCAAGACGCATAGGTTACAATGTCCGTTCATGACACTGAACGTCTAGATTCGTATACAGCAGGGAAAATATGAAAATATTTTCAGCAGTAGTTATTCTCTCTGAAATAAAGCGAGCTCTTATTCCATCGAATATACATGTAGACACATGTCTATAAAAAAAAAACAATATATATTAGAATACATGCCGTTTAAAACACGTTCCATACGCATTTGATGTACATAAGGAAAGTCACATACGTATGTATGACATACATATATATGACATATATATGTAGGACATACACATATCATGTGATAGTAGTACAAATGATATGTGCTGCTATCACATGATATGTACGTTCCATACATACATATATGTGCTGTATGTATGGAACGTACATCAAATGCGTATGGAGCGTGCTCTAATCAGCATGTATTCTCATATGTATTGTATTCTTTATAGACACGTGTCTACATGTATGTTCGATGGAATAAGTTCTCGCTTCAATGGAAAGAGTTGAGTATTTATTAGAAAATCCATTTCACAAGTTAAATTTTTCGTATGTATCACACGATGTGTACAACTTTCAGAGTTGCTATGTGTACAACTATCAGAGTTGTATTTCGTTCAGGCTCGGGTTAAAAAAGAAGCTATTTTGGCATTACGCTCTGGAACACACATACACATTTGTAATGTCTTATTAACTGATATGAAAATATCACAAGTATGTTTATAAGTGTATTCTTCAGTACTTCAAATACCTATTACCAATTTGCAATTATTAAATTTTTGAACTCAGTTCGCCACAGATCGAATTTAACGATGGCTGTGTGGCAACACACATCGTCAGTGTCATTCTCTTCTTCATAGAGAATCCATTGGTTTTTCCATGGTTGTGTGTGGGACTTAGCGGAAGTGGGAGCTATCTTTTTCTGGAAACATCATTTTCCGACTTAAAAATGCTTTTCATCCTTCATTTGTCTACAAAGGCGCCTTATTTCGCTCGAATTTCGTGCGTAATTTTCTCACGGAAACTTTTATTTGTTCCGCGGGCGGAATTTAACACCAATAAAATGTTTTTTTTCTTTACCAAAACGTTTTTTATAGGCACTTATTTTTATTATTTTCTCTTTTTAATAAATTTTTTTTTTCGCAGATAAATAAAGAAAAACGAGCCATTGAAACCAATGAAACATAAATAAAAAAAGATACCGGCAATGCTTTAAAGTACTTTGATTTTTTTTTTGAAATTTTCCTCATAATAAGACTTCCGCCTATTTTTAGCCAATGTTTCGCCAACGTTTTTTTTTATATGGAGC
The DNA here is from genome assembly GCF_963082655.1 of Stomoxys calcitrans. Taxonomy (NCBI): domain Eukaryota; kingdom Metazoa; phylum Arthropoda; class Insecta; order Diptera; family Muscidae; genus Stomoxys; species Stomoxys calcitrans. The sequence continues at coordinate 269,334,204 of NC_081552.1, forward strand.
TTGACAGCATTCCTCCTGAAAAGCTGAACAGAATACTCAGCTTTTGGAGGAAATTTGTTAATATTTTCAACTATATCTTCGCATTTTGAGACGAGAGTAATGACCAAGCTTATGATACAAACATTATTCTTTAAGCTCACCGTTTCAGAAGCCGCAAACCTTGATTCCAAAGCTTAATTATGCCGTAGTTCAAATGCAACCACTAGATGGATCACATTTAATATGTATCATCCGAATATTGGTAATTATGGTCACTTACTAAAATAATAATCGCGATGGATAGTTTCAGAAAGACATCGGCAGAAACGCATTAGATTGCAACCCTCTAGGAAGCCAAAGAAGCATACGCATAGCATACAAAATAGGCGAGAAAATCCACTTATTGGGTAGATAAAACAAGCCTTACATTGATAAAAAGCCTTTCGGCTCACCGTTTCAACTCGGCTATGAACTTGGCGCAGAAAACATTAGGGGAAAGAGTTCTTCTCACTGTTTTCTATTCGTTTGCAATTGGAACATTTCTATAAAAATTTTAAAATTGATAACTATGTATTTGTATTTGTTTTATGACTGCTAACCGATAAAGAAAAACGAATTTCACGAATTTTAAACTTCCATCGCTGGTCGCCACAAAACTTCAAATCGCATTTCTTTTACTTCTCCTATATCCAGCATCCAGACAGATCCATTTTTAGCCTTTTCTAAAACCCCAACTAAATTGTCGGCACATATTTCGGCACTCTGCTTTTTCACAAGAGCAAATCGTTCGGCCATAGATGCGGCATATTCGGTTAGGGTCTCCTTGCCGCGAATACTCTCCAATAGGGAAGTGTCGGTAAATCCGGGACAGATGGTAATAAAACTAACGCCAGTATGAGCATAGTACAGGGGATTCTTGAAGAATTTTGTAATCGAATTAGAAAAAAGGCAATATACAATAATAACATAGAATTTCTTACCGCTAGAGCTCTAGTGAATGCTATCAACCCGGCCTTAGCTGCAGAATAGACGGCAAACATTCCGCTCGGTTCCAGACCAACAACCGATCCAATATTTACTATCATACCGCCACGACCACCCTTTGATTTATCCAGGTAGCTTAAAGCAATGAGAGAGCTGTAAATGACGCCTGTCTAATATGCATAAAAAAGTTCAAAATGAATATTAATTTTATTTTTATTTATAGAATTTTATTTTTATCTTAATAAGCACTAAAAAATAAAAAAAAATATAAAAATAATTGAAATTTTTTTTTATCAAATGGAAACATTTTTAAAATATATTGCCTGAATATCATAACCACAACAGCCTTTATTAAGAAATTGACTTATGTCATATGTACATAAGCGGGGAATGAGGTACTACGCGGAGGCTTAACATCAGAGACATTTAAGCCTCCGACATAGGAAATGCTCCAACGTCTCATCATCTTCCTCACGTGGCTTACACATGCTGTCACTTGCACACCTTACTTAATAAATAAGTATAAAACAAGTAAAAATGTATTAAGTTCGGCCGGGCCGAACTTTGGATACACACCACCTCGGGTATATTTGTAAACCCCCCTTCGTCACAATCCGGTGAAAATTTGATAACTTAAGCACAAAAATGCGGCACGGACATTGAGTGGTCTAATATATATATCACTATTCAATTTTCTAGAACAAAGCTATATCTAAATATAGTCCGATCTGAAATATACTTAATTCAGATATCGATAGGCTTAAAACAACCTACTGTTTTCAATTTCAGCGAAATCGAGTAATAAATAAAACTTTTATGGGCTTCAGACCCTTTATCGGGAGGTCGGTCTATATGGCAGCTATATATAGATATGGACCGATCTAAACCATATTTAGGTCAGATCTCGGGAGGCTTAAAATAACCCACTGTTTCAATTTTCACTTTCACGGTAAAAAAATAAAGAATTTTTGCTATATATATATACATTTATATAACAGCTAAATCCAAAAATACACTGAAGAAAAAAATCAGTAAAATCATTTAATTTTATGGAATAGAAGCTATAAGGCAAAAATATTGAATAAAAATATTAATTGGGATTCCATTGCAGGATATTGTCCGACTTTAGAACACTGTTTAAGGCATTCTATTCAATGAATAGTATAGCATCAACCATTGGGTGATCGCCGTGCGAAGGGCAAAAGAGTTTTGCCAGAGATGTTTGTGTTTGTTGCTATTGGCATCGTTGGATTTGAATAAGAGAAGTAAGATTTGATTTGTTTTCTATTGCGTTTGTGAATCAAATCGTCTTAAAGAGTCCTGTTCTAATTCAGATGTGTGTTTTACAATCTACTCTAGTTGGGATGGTTGTAAAGAACCATGATCCATTTGACATCGCGCGCTGATGATATTTCTTGGTCGAAATTGAAATCGCGATACGGTATAACCAGTCAAATGCTTCTAGCAACAACACACTTTTGCTGACTTTTAAATGTTTTTTGCTATACTATTCTTTGAATAGAAAGCATTAAAAAATGGTCTAATGCCGGACAAGGCAGATAAAAATATTAATTTCAAAACAAATCATTCACCTGTGAAATAACAAACGAAGCATGCAAACAAAAAACGATATTAAAAAATTTTAAAAGTTCTCCAAATTGTTGATTTTAGTCGATGGAGCCATGTTCTAACAACAAAACAAATCGCTTCAAATATCGCACACATACTTTTTAACTATGTAGGTAGGTATGCCCTACAGATATAGACCCATTGATCGACTCAGAATCACTTTCTGATTCGATTTAGCTATGTCCGTCTGTCTGTCCGTCTGTCCATGTTAATTTGTCTACAAAGTACAGGTCGCAGATTTCATCCGATCGTCTTCAAATTTGGTATGGGCATGTTTTGAAATTTGTTTTGAAATTTGTTAGGAAGGATTTTCTCTTGACTCTCGACATTACTGGTGAATTTCATGGAAATCGGTTATGATTTAGATAAAGCTCTCATATATATATCGCCCGATTTTTACTCCTAAAGCCATTGCAAGCGCATTTATTGACCAATCTTCCCAAAACCTTGTACAACACTTTCTTCGACGACTGCGACAATATCTGAGAAGTTTGCTCGAAATCGGTTCAGTTTTAGATATAGCTCCCATATATATGTTCGTCCGATTTGCAGTAATATTGCAATAAAATGGTTTTTTCCTAACCGATTCTCTCGACATTCGGCGGGAAGGATTTTCTTATGACTCTCGATATTACTGGCGAATTTCATAGGAATCGGCTTAGATTTAGATATAGCTGTCATATATGTATATCGCCAGATTTTCACCACAAGAGCCGCTGCAAGCGCATTATTTGACCAATCTGCCCAAAATTTTGCACCACGCTTTCCTCGACGAGTACAACATTATCTGACAAGTTTGTTTGAAATCGGTTCAGAATTAGATATAGCTCCCATATATATGTTCGTCAGATTTTGAGTCATTTGCAAAAATGTTGTCATTTGTCAACCGTAGTTATTACTGTTTGACATATATTTGATCGCCGAGGTCCATCAAAATTGGTTCAGAATTGGTAATAGCTCCCACATTGTACTTATAGGGTAGGTGTAGAGTATTATACAGTCGGTACCGCCCGACTTTTGCCCTTCCTTACTGGTTAAGGATTAAAATAGGCCAGTTTCCGTGTCCGTGTTTGGATATAGTTTCCATATAAACCGATCTCCCCATTTGATTTCTTGAGTCTCCAATTCTTTTCTGATTTTGCTGAAATTTTTCACAAAGACTTCTCCTATGACCTTCACAATCAGATTCAAGTATGGTCAAAATGTGTCTCTCTTACCAAAGAATTTTTTCAATTTTGGTTAGTTACGCGGCATATACTACTTTGAATTACGCAAATTTATGTATGTCATAATTAAGCCATTTAAATATTAGAACTTACCAGATTTATGCCAATTGTGAGATCAATTAAACGATCGTTCATCAAGCCGCAACCATTGACAAGAACATCAATTTGATTGTGAACAATGTTAGAGGCTGTGCGAAAAGCCTCTTCTATTGATTCACGTTGTATAACATCGATGGGTATAAAGTTCAAACATGTTTGGGGAAATGTTTTCGCAAGATCCAACATTAGTGCACCATTTTCATGCAGGTCGCAGATTATAAGGTGCTAAACAGAAAAGGAAGACATTTCAGGGTTTACATTGTTTTTTGTTTCTGCGCCTCTTGGCGCACTAAAATGTATAAAAACCAATTTGAAGCTAATTCGTATTGGACCCACTTGGCCTTTTTTGGTCTTCTATCGCCAGACCATAGTTTTATTTTTGTAGCTATAGGTTAAAGCATGGGACGGGAACCAAGACCACAAATCCCTTGATGCCCAATTGAATTTTATACATCTTTCATTTTCCTTTTCGAGGGCTGTACAAAAAGCGTAGTGAATTTAAAAATTTCTTGGGCTATGTGTATTCGAATTTGGATTGTTTTGTTGTACTCAAATCCCTTGTGTTATGCATGCCAAGGTCTGCGATTTGAAATGATTGTAATTTTTGACGGCGGTTTTTCTTGGATGTGCATTTTGGTTCGTCTACGATTTTTTGCTTATTTAAAAAAAGGTTAAGAATCCATAAAACTGTATGTGATTGTTGCAAAGGGTGAAGCTACCAAAGAAATTCAGAAAATTCGCAATACTTTTTGTACAGACCTCGTGCACACACAGTGTTGTTATTGAGAATTACCTTAATCTCTTTCCTCAGAAAAGCCAGTAGGCACTTTTGGCCTATTCCGCCAAATCCACCGACATATACAACATTTTTACCTTTCAACTCCATGTGTGTTGCGGCTACAAGCGGTTACATGCACAGCTAACAAAGTTAAATTCCAACGATCGTAGTTGGAATGGTGGTTTGCAGGTTGATATTGACCGAAACCTATGAAACGCGGTCTTACGTCTGGTGCGGTTGCAAAGCAAGTGCACCATGGCTAATGTTGCCACTGATATTAGCCAATACTAGGTGTATGTTTTTTAATATACCGTCAGTTTTTTTGCCAAATCACTTGTGCAGCTAGATTTGCGAAATAATATTTTTCCAATTAGCAATTGTTGGTGGCAGGTAAAGGAATACCGGTTTTATTTTGTGGTCAGAAATTTGATAAAACCGAGTGCGATTATTGTTGTTGTTTTTGTATTATTCTTTAGATCAGCAACGTCGTATACTGATGTCTTGTAAGAAAAACAAAAAGAAAACGAATGTAAGAGACGGGGTTTAGTGATATTGACGTAAAAAAAATTTATTGATACCCAGGTTTAGCACTACGTATTTTAAACGCCATTAAAATGCAAATTAAAATAGTTTGCGGTTTAGTGATCTCACAAGTACAATAGACGCTTAAAACTGTAATTGTTTTCAACTTAATTATCAGTAAACTAGAGAATCATTAAAGTACATAAAACTTCCTTTACTGTGTCATTCGTCACTCTGTTCGTAACATCTCGAAATATGCGTCTGAAAACCCATAAAGTACAATATATATATTCTTGGTCATCATTTTAAGTCGATCTAGCCATGTCCGTCCGTCCGTCGAAAGCGCGCTAGGCGCTTGAAATTTTGCACAAATACTTTTTTATTTGTGTAGGTCGGTTGGGATTGTAAATGGGCCAAATCGGTCCATGTTTTGATATAGCTGCCATATAAACCGATCTTAGATCTTGACTTCTTGAGCCTCTAGAGGGCGCAATTCTCGTCCGATTTGACTGAAATTTTGCACGTGGTGTTTTGACATCACTTCCAACAACTGCGCTAAGTACGTTTTGATATAGCTGCCATATAAATCGATCTTGGGTCTTGACTTCTTGAGCCTCTAGAGGGGGGCAATTCTCGTCTGATTTGACTTACAACAACTGTGTTAAGTTTGATTCGAATCGTTTCAAAATCTGGTATAGCTGTCATATAAACCGATCTTGGATCTAGATTTCTTGAGCCAATAATCTATTGCCCAATTCTCATCTGATTTGTGACTTTCAATAACTGTGCTAAGTAAAAACAAATCGGTACATAACCTGATATAGCTGCCATATAAACCGATCTGGGATATTGACTTCTTGAGCCTCTAGAGGGCGCAATTGTCATCCGCTTCGGCAGAAATTTTGTACAACGGCTTCTCTCATGACCTTCAACATACGTGTCTAATATGGTCTGAATCGATCATTAGCTTAATACAGCTCCCATATAAACCGATCTCCCGATTTTGCTTCCTGAGCCCCTACAAAGCGCAATTCTTATCTGAATGAACTGAAATATTACACAATGACTTCTACAATGTTCTGGATTCATTTATGGTCCGAATCGGACTATAACTTGATATAGCTCCAATAGCATAACAGTTCATATTTTATATTCTTTGTTTGTCTAAAAAGAGATACCGCGCATAGAACTCGACAAATGCGATCCATGGTGGAGGGTATATAAGATTCGGCCCGGCCGAACTTAGCACGCTCTTACTTGTTTTTTTTTTAATAGATTCAAAAGCGGCTGAAACTATTTTCATGAAAGTTTCACAGATGGTAGAGTTTGGTGTTTTCTCATTAAGACTATTTTTGTCTAAGCTCATAACATTGATGATTGACTGGGTAATTCGTCGAAGAATGCCTCTGATGAAGGGATGGAATACCAGAAATCACCCACGGTTGTCAACTAAAAGATATGTTGGACAACCATTGGTTTGGTAGTTACCCCTGTGGTAAATGCCAGCCAAAAATAGCCTATATTGAACGCATAGACTACAAAAAAATCAACAGTTTATTTACAATATTTCATTCCATTAACGCCGACTTCAATGAGAAGCTCTTTAACATTTTGTGATTATTTATCTCGGATCGAGTGGGTTTCTTCTATTGGGCCTTCCACATAACTGGCATTTCCATTTCGGATATTTCACCGCGATCCAAAAGCCACACCGCACCCAATTTATCCGCCTCGATGGCTTTGATTATGTTCTCGGCGCACACATTGGCAGGCTGTGTCTGAAGCGTTACAAAACGTTCGGCCATGGGTTTTCCGAATTCGACCAAAGTCACCTTGTCCTTTACGTTATCCAGCAAACTAGTTTCTGTTAATCCTGGACAGATTGTAATAAAATTCACACCGGTGTTGTTGAAGTACAAAGGATTCTTAAAAAAATTAAAAAAAAAAAAAAATTATGTTATTTTACAAAAAATTTTTTTTCTTTTTCTTACCGACATGGCTCTGCTGAAGGCAGTTACACCATGTTTAGCAGCCGAATAGATGGCAAACATTCCCGATGCCTCTATACCAGCCACCGAAGAAATGTTTGCAATTACTCCTCCACGTCCTCCTTTCGATTTGTCCATGTATTTCAGGGCAATCATTGAGCTATGAAGGACGCCGCGCTTTATTAAAAAAAAGGAACATGTGTTTAATGCTTTTTACGACTGCATAAAACATGAAATTTTTGGATTTAATGTAAAAATTTTAATATATATATATTACTTAAATTAGATTTGCTATTAATTCCAAATGGGTTTATTTGTATTTCAGCTTCTATTGGTATGGTCTGAACATCGTTTTGTGATTTTTCAGGGGATATTATACAACTTTTGACCATATATTAAGCAAAAATGTTAAGCAAAACGAAGTGTGTTGTACTTCTGCAAAGCTATCTACTCGTATATTTCAGTTTCCCCGAAACTATTATGATTCTAATAAGCCATGAATAGTACGCGTACTTACTCTTTCTAGTAGTGAGTAGTGCAATGAAGTAAGCTGTCTTAGTGTTGGTGCGTAATGCACCTCTACCGAAATTTTCGGTTGCAACCACGACATTTATGTCGCTACTGAAAAATAGTTGTGTAGACTACAAGATGGCGACAAACATCGATACATAATTTTGGCCGAATCATAATAATTTTCGCTAATAAAGTACGTATGTGCTGTAATTAATCGTTTTTAATTGCAAATAACTTTATTCCATATTGCATGGTGCTATCAAAACATACATTTTCATTCGTAGTTGCAGGAAAAAATTTACCAATACCTATTATGTCACCCTGTTACGCAAATAAAATTTCATTTGACGTACCTGCAAGCGAAATTTTAGGTAACGGTACCGGTGACGACAATTTCGTTTAGGATGTGTCAATGCTTTTTTTATGGTAGCGAACGTTGTGGCAACAATGAACGGTTTCCGTCTTAGCGTTCGAAGCCCCCAACATAACTTCCAAACGATACGCAAAACCATGTGTATACCCTGGAAATATTTGTAGGTGTGTGGAAAAGAAATCATGGTTGGTCTGGTGTGGCTGTGGCTTTCATTTTTCCATTCTATAAAATTTTTGTTCATTAAGCTCATCTCAAAAGAGAAATTAACACAAACAATAAATACCAGAATATCGGACCGATAAAACTAACAGATATGTAATTTATGTCACATCGCGGACAAATCCCAATAGAAACATCAAAACATTGCTCATATTTTTCCGTTAAAAGGCAACTGTTGAGAGCCCCATTCATTCGGGAGTTTGCTACGTCTTTGTAAAGATACATTAACTGATACTCTATCAGTGCGAGTTTAATCCTGGTGCAGACAATAAATAAGCTTCTCCTTTTTTCTTTTTAGAATCCTGTTAGAGGAGCATATACGAAACACAGATCTGAATAGAAATGGCAAACATTTCATCACTTATACCTATGACATCTACTTCATGGCCCAATAACAAGACGAAGTCATTTTCGAAACTAGCAAATCGACCTCTCGACAGACAAAAATCTTACTCCAAGTGATAATTCCCACAGATAAAAATAAAAATTTGAGAAGCAAACATTTTCGTCGAAAAAACAAAGACAAAATTTGTTTATTTTCCTGCAACAATTTATTTTGAATCTCGGAACGCACTCGCTTTGCAAGCCAACATATAACAACAACATAAGTAGGGTTCGGAATTCTATGCAAATGCATTACCGTTGTCGTGCGTCTATATACAAAGGCTATAATATATCTTTACGAATCAAGAACAGTAGATTAAAACGCCATTTGTTTGCGCATATTGTAGTATATTTCGCTTCAAATGAATACTTTTGCACATCTGTCCAAAACGTTCATATTTAGGCTGTAAAATTGCTATAAGTTCAATTCAGCTAAAAAAAACGTTCGCAAGAATATGGAGAGTTACCACTAAACGCTCAGTCTAAGTTTAACATGTTATTTAATGTTTGCTTATGCTGTAATCATACGATATGTGTTGTCATATGTATTTCTATAGATACCAACTTTGAAAGTTGGACACATCGTGTTATACATACGAAAAATTTTATATGGAAAATAGATTTCCGAATAAAAATATGCAACTCTTTCGACTAAAGCGAACATACATGTAGAAACATGTCTATACAAAATGCAATACATGCCGATTACAGATTACTTATAAATACAGAGAGTGACAGCACATACGTAACGCACATAGAATGTGATAACAGGCTTTGATTGCAATACGCTGTAAGTTAAGACTAGGCTTAATCAACGATGCATGGCGTGTGTTAGCGCACGTATGTATATGGCAGCTGTATTGAAATGATCTGCACTGCTCTTAGTTTCGTCAAAATCGGGCAATAAAGACGCTATTTATGGGCGAAAGACCTTTAATCAGGGAGATCAGTTTATATTGGGGGCTATAACCAAAAATGTCCCGATCTGAACCATAGTCGGCACGGACGTCGAACACATTTCACTGTGTACAATTTCAGAGAAATGGGGCTAATGCAGCTTTTAGGAACCAAAGCTCTAAATTAGGTGATCGATCTAAATGTGGTCTATATTAAGATTTAGATCGATTTGAATCATATTCACACAAATAACGAGGATTTTAGCACGAATCATTGTGCAAAATTTTAGTAAAATCTGGCGATAAATGCAGCTTTAATGGGCTAAGACCGTTAAGCGAAACATCGTTCCATATGGGGGCTATATTAAGATATGAACCATATTCGACACGGGGAATATTTAACCTTTTGAAGTTTAAATTCTTCGATAGAGTTTGGATGTTTTTTCATTATGAAACAATTCCCAAATAAAGAAATGAAACACACTGCAAACAAAATGGGAATTATTTCATCTTTTTGGAGCATTATTTCATTTAGTTAAAGTTAAATTTTAATCGAGTTGTTTCAAAACTTATTACTAGAAATACGAGTCTAGAATAGAAATAGAGATATAGGCATATAGAACTATGGAATTCGAAATCATTACTTGTAGACACAGAAACAGCAAATTGTTGTATATTCCCACTAAAGGGCAATTATATGATAGAAAATTTTTATTAAAAAAAAATTAATATACCCCAAAAACTGAAAATGTCGCAACAATTAAAAAGCGACGACCATCAAGTTAAACTTTATCAGTTATTTAAGATTCATTACCAGTCACCACTAAAGTTGCAGGCGGACTCATTGCCTCACCATGCCACCAAATTCATTGCTTGTTTTGTCAAGTACTGGAGAGGATACATTGCTAGACTTTTAATAAATATTTTTTTCTGATTAAAATTAGAACATTAAATGATTTTTATGCAGTTTTTGCATTTTAGTATAATAAATGAGTAAGAATGAATTGAATTCAAAATTAGATGTTTTTTTTTGTTTTGAATATTATTTCATAAATTTATTTGTTTGCATATTATTTCACAATGAAATAACACCCAAAATTTTGGACTTTATTTCATGTTTTTGGCGTTATTTCCAAAAACTTGTGGCTTTTTCATTATTTTGATTTGGAGTTAATTTCATTTATGTTGGGGATTATTTCATTAGAGGTCTTTACCTTTGAATACAATTATGTCCTTTACCCTACTATTTCTTAATCTTTGAGGAAATTTTAATTTTAAATTTTAACTTTATTGAATGATTTTTCTCTTTAATAATAAGATGCATTTATGATGAAATGGTGGTATAATTTTGCCATTGTTTCCTTAAACAGTCAGAAGTTTGTTATCTTTAAATTTAGTTTAACAGCCATTTTTTGTTTTATTTTTTGGTAATATTTGAGGTCGAAGTGTTAAGTTAGTTTATTTTTTTGTTATATTGTTAGTTCCTATTTTATTCTTTATTCAATAATTCATCTTTCTCATGGAACACATTGTCTGGAAAACATACATAACAAGTAAAAAGGTTTATTTGGCAGCTACATCCCAATGTGGTTCGATTTGAACGATATTCAACAAAAAGGTTTAGAGGGGTACCGCAACTCGCTGTGACAAATTTCATCGAACTAAAATGCTCTTTTTATAAATTCATTACACAATATCGGTATATCCAAATATATGCCAAATTTCATCGGATGGATCCTTATGGCCTCAATAACCTATTTCGGGAGATCGTATGGTCGGTCTATAGGGCAGCTATCCAAATATAGTCCGATCTGAACCGCACTTCACAGAAATGGGTAGAGGTCTACCAGAACTCACCGTGTCAAATTTCATCTAAATCGGATGAAAAATGACCAAGACTTTAAGTCTAGAGATCGGTCTATATAGCGGCTACATATTACTAAAATCCGATTTTATGAGATCAGAAGATCAGATTTAAGTACAAAGAATACGAAATCATCAACATTTGTATCTGCAAAATTATAAATACCCAAAAAAGGTATTTATTGGGTATTTTCCCAATAAATTCCCAAGCGTTGGGTATTTACTCGGTAGAAACCCATCTCTATTTATTGGTAAATTTTGAAGAACAAAATATTAATCTTTTTGTCAGCTATATCCAAACATAAACCGATCTGAACCACATAGGACATGTCGAAACGCCTAACACAAGTCACTGCGTTAAGTTTCAACGAAATCGGATAATAAATGCGCTTTTTATATGACCGTTAGATGGTCGTTCTTTATAGTACCTATTACCAAATCTGGTATGGACCAAATAATAATCATCATTTTTTATTATAACTCCACTACTATATCCGTAGCTATATATTACTAGAGGCTGGTCTCGATTATATTTTATTCAGGTCCAAGTAACATTTTTAGACATTAAATCTGCTTTTTATGGGATTAAGACCCTAAATTGGTTGATCGGTCTATATGACAGCTATTTCTATATTGTCTGATCTGACTCATATTTGGGTAGGATGTCGGGAGGTTGAGAACAACTCACTGTTTAAAATTTCAACGAAATCGGGTAATAAATAAAGCTTTATGGCTTCAGCCCCCTCACCGGCAGATCGGTCTATGTGGCAGCTATATATATATAAATATAGCATCGGACCCAATATTTGGGTCCGATGTCCGGAGGCCTAAAACTACTTACTGCTTTAAATTTCAGCGAAATCGAATAAAAAGTAAAGCACTTATGGGCATTAGACGCGTAATCGGCAATTGGTCTATATAGCAGCTTCCAAAGCTATCCAAATATGGTCCGATTTGGCGCATTCAAGAACTAAACCGGTGGAGGGTACAAAAATCCATTTAAAGCTAAACAAAGGGCGGACTTGCGAAAAATCAATTATTTAACAAACATTTTAGGGCAACATTTTTTTCAGCGTAGATGTCATTGTGAATATGGACCGCGTATTTAACGACCTACTTTAATATACATATGTACATAATACGAGTACGCATTGTCAATAAATAATTGCTATCTTGAAAACTAAATCTACTCGAAAACGAAATTATACCCTCTGTGGTATTTTATTAATTTCTATTAACACCTTTCAATATTTACACTTGCAATCTGGAGACGACAATGAAAACAAATGAAATGGTGGGGCATGGCTGAAAAGTGGAGACAATTTTATTAACTATAAAATTTTGGTAAAACAGAGTACAAACTGGCTTATAGTTTAAAAAAGTTGGAATTTTATGTACAATTTTTGAGCTTGATGAAAAGAAAAGGCGGAGGAAGGGGCTGTACACTAATGTGGTCATTTCGTTTCAATGACCTCTAATTGTCTTAACATTCCGACGAAATAAATCTATCCGCTTGATATTTTGTGCATAAAATTCTTATCACTATCATATACATATGTATGCCGTTTATGTTCAGTTCCTCAATTTTTGGCTCTATATATTAAAATTGAAAGTCACTCAGTAGAAAGTATAGTATTTTATTAAAAGAACGAAATTTTCTTCACCAGTACGGTTACCAAAAATTTCGCTGCAGGTAGGCAGCTTAAATGAAACTTTCTTTGCGTAACAGGGTGACATCATGGGCGTTGGTGAATTTTTTCTTGCACCTACGAAATATGTGTTTTAATAGCTCAATGCAACATGAAATAAAGTTATTTGCAATTAATTAACGATTAATTACAGCACTTTATGTACTTTATTAAAATTCGGCCAAAATTATAAATCGATGTTTGTCGCCATCTTGTATTCAACACAATTACTTTTCAGTGGCGGCATAAATGTCTTGGTTGCAAGCGAAAATTTCGCTAGAGGTCATATCCAGCTTATATCTGAATTCATGGCCATAACATTAAATTATATGCGAAAGAAAAAACACCCGTTATAATCTAATATTGCCCTCATATATACCGCCCAAGAAAATTATTGGGTTGCCCAAAAAGTAATTGCGGATTTTTTAAAAGAAAGTAAATGCATTTTTAATAAAACTTAGAATGAACTTTAATCAAATATACTTTTTTTACACTTTTTTTCTAAAGCAAGCTAAAAATAACAGCTGATAACTGACAGAAGAAAGAATGCAATTACAGAGTCACAAGTTGTGAAAAAAATTGTCAACGCCGACTATATGAAAAATCCGCAATTACTTTTTGGGCAGCCCAATAGTATGTTTGCCTGTAGCTTTACGTAAAAAGTCGGAATAATACGGTGGCGCTGGATATACTCCACAAATTAAGACAATACATATCTGGTAGAAGATGATTGCAAGAATTTACAAAAGCTTTTCACGTTTTTTACATTTGTTTTGACCTACATACAAAATGTTTGCGGCAATTAAAAAGAAACATTGGAAATACGAAACCCAAAAAAATCTTTGTGTACTTTATCTACCGAAACAATATATTATTTACCCAAAATTCTTTTGCTTTAGCAAATGTGATAAATTTAAATAAAGTTTTCTGCATTGAAAAACATAGTATTCTGTTTTTATAGAGAGAAAATAAATCTAAGTGACCATATAAATAATTGGCCCACTTTAACATACACTTTTAGAAGGCATTTATATCTATGTACTAAAATAAGTGTCATTTAAATTTCTTATCACCATATTCAAAACATTTATGGTCTTTGTATTTAATCTACACTTGTCGTATCAATCCATATACATGCTTATCTTTGAGCAGTGATGACGACTTTTGGCAGAATAAAAAGAGAAACTAAAAAATTTTTAACTAGAAAAATAATTGCAGCGTTTAAATCATATTGAAATTAACATATTAACTTTAAATATTGAATTTTTTCCATTTCCAAATGTTTTGTTTTTTTTTTTTGTAAAATAAATTGTAAAATAAGAAATACTGTTAATAACAATACATTTGATATAATAAAAAATTTGTGTTTTTGTGTGATTTAAATTATTTAAATTTAAAAATTTAAATGTTGATTAAATGAGAAATATACCCGTCCTTTGGGGATTGTGTCTTCGGTTATTGGCAATTTTAGATAATTTTTGTTACGAAATTACTTTACCTGCTTCAAGGAAGGTATGTACATACAATTATACATACCTGCACAAGTTGGCGTGCTAAAGTAATATGGACAGCTTAGTCAAAACTACTGTATTAATCTTGGGATTGTAGGATGGCGCGAGGGTGGGTCAACCCGTAAGTCAAAAAATAGTCAATAAGAGGTTATGATATCGTTAAGTTTTGTCCAAGAAATCATGGGCTTAAAATCAAAATCGACATTCCGGTTTATGATGACAAACTTTTGTTTGTGGACCAATAATTTGGAAGAAACTTTCGATTTTAGACCCATGGTTTCCTCGGCATAACTTCTTTAGTCAATGAGATGATTGGTACCAGAAGACTATGGCATCTGGTAGAATCATGAATTACCACAACACGCAACCAAAATCACAGATAATCTACACCGCTAAAAGTTTTATCACCAGAGTACTCCGCATCAGTGACGAACAATTCCATCAAGACACAATTCACCAATAGCAATTCCACCAATAGTTTTCCACCCAAATTAGTTAATAAACTTTTCGACGAAATAAAACGAAAACTAAACAGCACTTATGAAGAAACTAAACGATGTTATTGCTTCAAATACATCCCTGGATTAAGAGATAGCAAAAGCTTAAGAGCTTTAATGAACAAAACATACAACAAAAAATGCATACAGAGCGAATCAAACAAACAACAACATTTTTTCCAACATCACAACTCCAATCGACAAACAACAACAATGCAATGTTGTTTACGAAATAGAATGTAAGGGAACTGACGAACAAAGCTGTAAGAATAACAAAACGAACGCTGCAAACAAGAATGGAAGAACACAGAGCTGACATTGAAAAAAGAACACAGAAAGCAGCTTTGGCGCAGCACATTTTGAAGAGTGGATATAGGGCAGACTTAGAAAATGTCAAAATATTAGATAAAAAAAAACAAAGAGAGAAAGGGATACACTTTAGAAAGCTTAAGAACACATCAAAAAATAGATAGGATGATGTACTTGAAAGAGGACATAAACAATATTAGTATAAGTTCCCGTGTTGCAATATAAAGATCTGTGATGTTAAAATTCAAGTTGTCTCCAATATAATTAATGTCGTATTGGTAATGAATGAGCTTTTGACGAAAAAAAAAATCATGTGAATATATTCTAATTTATCGTAAATTAATTATATTTTCATGAAGATTTGAAATAAATGTAATGTTTTAATTAAATGGACGTATCCCCTGAAGATGTCAACAAAAATTGACGAAATGATGGGACAAATGAAATAAAAAGGAATATTTATTTACGGAACTTAGGTCTAAAGAGCTTAAGATAAAATTTAATAAGATTGAAAACGACCCAAATTGAACCACTCAAATGGGGGCTAAACTTGAATCGGACTGCACTCATTGATATGTGAGAAGTTTGGCTTGACATTCTAAGTCAACATAATCATGTCTTCTCTCTGTCTTTCGAAATCATAATAGCGTTCCATAAACCTATCCTCTTGAAATTTTTAATCATGATCGACGGGAATTGCTATTAACCCACATGTATGGTTTAATATCTTGATATAGCCCCATGTAAGCCACGTCTTTTTTTATGAAGTCTATATCCTAACAGTCTACTATAAACATATATTAATTCTTATAATGCAATAAGAAAAATATATACCATAATATAAAAACAAAGTGTTTAAATGCAAATAATTGATAGCTTATACGAGGAAAAGGTTCACTGTTTGCAAAATTTGTTGTATAATATGTTATACGTAATAATTCAAAGTCTGATCGGGACGTTCATTCTGCTAAGAAGAAATTCACACTCAATTTGGACGATATTCGTTGCAAAAGTAACATACAATATAGTTCTCCAGCTTGACAATGTAAATAGGTAGTTTAATTAGGCTCAGTCTAAGCTCATTTGAAGGTAGTGACTGCCGATACCACTAACGTCCTTGGAGGCAAAACAGAATGAATTACTTTTGAACAGATTCAATCAAATTAGAGTGCAGAGTATAGTAAGAATGGCAAACTATAGATCCGTAGTGTAGGTTGCAACGTACTAAAGAAGTGTATATTTTTTAGTCACAGAAGTATCATTAAATTCTCTACTCCAACGTTTCGTAAAACCAAGGGCACTGTAGGCTTTACCAACTGCCATAGAGACATGGTGACGAAAGTTTAAACCTGGATCCATAAGTAGCCCAAAATCTTTAAATGCATCGACTAATTCAAGCTCATCGAATCCGATAAAATATTTAGTAATAAAAAGATTTCCTCTTGCATTTGGAAATATTCAGTTGCATAACCTTAATATCGTCCCGTCCATAAAAGATATCAAGGAAGGGCTGGAGATAATACTGTTCATCAGGGTCATTATAAAACCTGAAGATTTTCACATCAGATATGAATTTAGCCAATTTAACACCGAATTTCTGAAACCATATAAATCTAATTTCATCATCATGAGTGCACGGTAAACCTTATCGAAAGCTTTACTAAAATCCATGTATACGGAATCAGACTGTTTATTGCCCCTGAAAGCATCGTTGACAAGGCATGTAAGGCATTTTAACGGATTTGTTGTGGTTGATCGGGATTTCCTGAATCCCTGTAGTACGGTAGATATCCAGATTTTAACGAACTATTAACAGCATCAATAAGGGATTCACAGAAAAATTTAAAATCGTGGTTTAAATAAGAAATTTGTATATTGAATTAGAAACTTTGCTGAATAAAGAAGTTTTTAGTTCAACTAAAGCTAAAAAAACTAAAAATTGTTTCTTCTTTCAAAAACACATTTAACTGACCTAGCTAAGTAAGGTAAATAATTGATATTTTTCCCAAAAATTAACCAATTTTTCAATGGCAGACAGACATTTTTGTGTAATGACAGACATTCTTTCTGTGATAAATTACACTTCTTCCGTACTACACATGATTTTTGTGTATGTGTTGTATTGATGGCTTCGAACGCTAAGATAACAAATCATGTGTAGTACGGCAAAATCATGTGTAGTACGGAAGAAGTGTATTTTGTCACAGAAAGAATGGCTGTCATTACACAAAAATACATACATTAGAAAAATGCAGCTAATAGACAGGGTTATCGAGTGTGGTTAATGTGGTAATTGTATCATAGATACGTTTTCTACGATACAATTCAAATACAACATACCAACGTACGGCCCTTGAAGCCATCACACCTAATATGATCTTCTAACAAAATACGAAACGCGTCCCATAGTGGTTGGTGTGTGTTGCTTTCTTTGGCTTTCCTTTTCCATTTGCATCTCCGATCATGAGCTCGTCTCGAAAGAGAAACAAACAAAAATTGTAAAACTTAATGATCTCGCTCTAACAGGCAAAAAACTCAAAAATGGAATTTTTTTAATAATCTATACCATGTTTAATTGATTGTCCAATTGATCAAATTTAAGTCAATATTTTTTCTGTGTAGGAAAGTTGATCGGCACACTGTTTTAAATTGCTAGCCAGGACATCCGGACCAACAAGAAATTTTATTGATTTTATGTTTTGTTCTACAGTATCTTCATTTACCAAAGGAACATCTATATTTATAGAATTTCTAATTATGTAAAACGATATTCATAGTCGCGTGTGCAATGTTTATCAGAATAAGTAGTCGCAAAAAAATGAGCGAAAATGTTTGAGTCCGTGTCCGCTGACACTGAAATATATTTAAAAAAGTTAGGTAAACCATTAAAGCGGCGCTTAGAATTAACAAATTTTTAGAAAGACTAGAGGGATTGCATCTGGAATCCGGTTCCATTTTATTCAAGTAACTGCGATGAGCCAGCTTGTTCTCCATATTGTACCTTGATCTTGCTAATGAATAGTTTGAGAAGTCGAGTGTAGTTCCCGATTATTTAAATTTCTTATGCAGTTAATTCTTGCCATTTTTCAGTTTCGATAAATTTCTTGTAATTACCGATTAAGGTGAATTTTTTTAAGTATAGTACATGAGAGAGAATATGAACCCTTCTTACTAAAACTACAGGTATTTGTTGGCTGCTGACTTATGTATATTCGTGGTAGCGACACTACGAATAAAAATATGCCCCCATTGGACTTTAGTCTAATATATGCCACGCAGAACCTCCTCAAAGAAAAAACTTTTTTTTGACCAAAGATCGTTGGTATCAAGTACACCCAACTGAAGTTATCTCGTTTTCTTGTTTATTGCTTAATTTAAAACCATCCTCAATCTCTAACGAGTAGAAATAAGCAGTATATATGCAACTCTAGCAAAAGTATATATATATAAATAATTAACCCATTTGACACTTTCCCTCTCACCTGTTTCGCTCAATTGGCAATTTCCGATGAGTTCTCTTATCATGTACACAAATATATATATATATATATATATATATCTTACCAGATTTATGTCAATGGTTAAATCCAAATAACGATCATTCATTAGCCCACATCCATTGAGGACAACATCGATGTGTTCCAATTTCTCCATGGATTTTTTATAGGCTTCCTCAATGGTTTCACTTTTGGTGACATCCACAGGTTGGAATGATATGTCACATGATTTGTATGTCTGCTGCCAATTCTTTAACACCTCCGAGTTTTCCTTCAAGTCGAAAACGACTAGACTCTTTACACCTTTCTTGAGAAACTCTTCAACACATTTCTGTCCGATGCCGCCAAAACCGCCAAGGTAGATAACATTTTTACATTTCAAAGCCAAATTCATTTTTCTGTTCTGCGTTTGTATTCGACAGACCACCAATCAAGCTAACTTATGGCCGATGTATAGGCTCGTTTGAGTTATGTGAATTTTGCTGTGCGTTCGAAGCAGCCCAAAGATCACAGCAGTCAACAAATCAATTGCGTCGTCGTTTTTCGACTCTCGCGTTTGAATTCCACTCTTCGAATGAACTGGACTATAGTTTAGAGGCACTATTTAATGCGAATGTAGGCGATTTGATAAGACGGCCATAGCTCTCAAATGTGCATGATTTAACTTTGTGTGCCACTTCAAACGATGATAAGATTTTTAGGCTTCGCTATCGGACCTATGTCAATAAAATTGTTCTTTCAATCTGCTTGTTCTTAATTTAGTGCTTTTTCTCTTTGCCTGCATGTTTATTGTTGTTGCATGTAGCGAGAGATTGTCTGCACAGATTTCTACCTGATGAATATACGAGGTCTGATCATAAAATAACCGTTTTTTTAATAAAGTATTTATTTACTCACCATCAATAATTATCTTGTCCCCTTCAAACAAATCCCCCTCAGATATTTTTCCAATGATCGAAACACTTCTGAACGCGCTATTTGGTTACACAAAACTTAACACAGTCTCTTTGATCCATTTTTTTTCAATAGAAGCTTTGTGCAAATCGGTTGAAAATTTTGGCTACTACGGCCATTTAAGTGCAAATCGGGCGATACATATATATGGGAGCTATATCGAAATCTGAACCGATTTTGATGAAATTTTACAGATATGTTAAGATCGGTAACAATCCGTGCCAAATTTTGTTAAAAAATTGGTTAAAAAATTGTTGCTACTACGCCTATTTAAGTGCAAATCGGGCGATACATGTATATGGGAGCTATATCTAAATCTGGTCCGATTTTTTATCAAAATCAATAGTGTTCATCCATGGGCTAAAAAAGTGATATGTGCAAAATTTGGTGAAGATTGGACAACAAATACGACCTTGATTACAAGAATACATGGACTCACAGACGGACATGGCTAAATCGAATCAGAAAGTGATTCTAAGTCGATCGGTATCCTTATCAATGGGTCTAGCTCTTCTCCTTCTTAGCGTTGCAAACAAATGCACAAATCTGTAATACCCTGTGCCACAGTGGTGGTGTAGGTTATAAAAATTAAATATACATCAAACGATGAACATAAAACTACTAATTGTGAGTATAAATGTGATTATGATTAGTCTTTTTTGATCCAATACAAAACTGTTTGTCGCTGCCTAATTATAATACTTCGAATTTTCTGGCCAGATCGTATTTCAAATAAAGAACTGAAAATAAGAACAAACACTACCCCTGCAATGTAGGAACCCGGCAGAGAAAATAGGTTGGGTCATGTCCTAGACTGGAACCCCCGAAGGAGGGGACGCCCGAGAAACACATGGATCCACTGTACGTAAAGAGAGTTGGAGTCAACCCATATATCGTAGAATCAATTCAAGGCTTTGGCCAACGATAGAGTTAGAGGAAGAGAGCTTCTTGATGACCTATGTTCACGCTGAACTTTTTTCTATTGCTCATATTTTTTTTGTACTTAACATAATATATCCCAATTGTAAATTTAGCTCTTCCCGCGAAATGCTTTGTGTTTTAAGCACTTACACTCATCCGAAAAATCAAATATCAACAAAGCGAAAGATAAGCAATTATAAATAAATGTTTCTCGGAGTCCATAATTGTAATATTATTAAAATCCTTAGCTATATATTCGAAGCTCAACACCCATATAAATGAGAAGCTGCGAGTATAGAGGACACTTTCGGTTAGCAGAATGTATTGTTACTGTCAAGAAGCTCATCGGAAGTATTTACACTCGCTGGGCGCAAAGCTCGGCCTGGTAAGAAAGATGGTCATACCACAGCTCACAAAGGTAACGGTCTTCATCAAGGGATGAGGTAACAAATTCGTAACGAAACGCATGTTGGAATTCTTGGGTAACCAAAACCAAGCTTTGGTCGCAGAGAAATGGAAGGTCTTCCACAGGGAGTAGAAGGAGGAAGGAACTCTCTCTCTAAGACTAAAAACATGGCGCACTACGGGACTAAGGCTGTCTTTTTAAAGATTAGGAGAATAATAGGCAAAGATCCTCATGTTGAGTCATCATGTCGTACAATGGCAGGTGACTCAATACCGCCTAACAAATAGAAGGCTGACGACGAGTCCATCACCGTCTGTCCCATTAATTGGAAGACTAGCATAAGCGTAGATCATAATATTAAAACAGCAGGTAGTGCAGGGTCGAGAGACTCAACACAGCCTTACGAACAGGGAACCATCACCGACTTTCTCAAGATACGGAAGACTAGGATATGCAAAGATCCTAATATGGAAACATAATGCAGTGCCGGGGGCCGATAATGAGATCATCACCTACTCCCGACAAGCCCAGACAGGCAATGAGGTACTAATAGGGTGCGATGCTAACTCTCACCACATTTCGTGGGGTAGTACCAACATTATTAAGTGGGGCCAAGTCCTGGCAGAATTCTTGAATACTAACGACCTAACAATCGCTACATTAGGTTTACAATAGTACGGTCAGAGCCGAATCCAATAAGCTTCCGTAATAAGTTGACACCCAACTGGCCAAATTCGGACGACTACTCAGAAGAAGCCTTGACTTGAAGATGCAGAAAGGAATGTTCGTCGTCCAAAAGAGTAAAAATTCCATATGAAATTTACCAAAAAAAAATGGTTAAACGTGGTGGAGGAAATGCCACGGTATGCGGCTATTTTTCTTGGGAGGGAGTAGGTCCTATACATCTTCTTGAAATCACAATGGATAGATTTGTTTACAAGGATTTGTTTGGAGACAGTTATGCTACCATACGCTGAGGAAAATATGCCACTTGTTTGGAGATTTCAAGAGGATAATGACTCGAAACTTTCAACAAAATTGGTGAGTGAATGGTTTCGGAATCATAGTTTGAACGTTGTTGAGTGTCCAAGTCAGTTCCCCGACCTCAAACCCATTGAGAACCTTTGGGGTGAACTGAAGCGACAAGTTTCAAAGCTTCTCTGCAGCAATAAAAACCAATTTTGGGAAAATATTCAAATACCATTGTATAATATACCGGTAGAGACTTGTCGTAAGTTAATTCATCCATGCCTAACAGAATTGAAGACGTTCTTAAAAATAAGGGTGGATATACCAGGTATTAACTGCCTGGTTTGATGTTTATTCAAAACACCAACACTCATATACAAATTGCGGTATAATTTTTAAGTTTTTTCATATATTATAATAGAACTTCGCTCTCGTGTCCATCATGGAACAGATGGCTTTCAAACATCAACATTACAGCAGAACAAGTCCCAACTACGTTGCTCCAGCATATAAAACACTGATCGAAAAAAAAAATCCGTACGTTCTCCCGATTTTGCGTTGGCCATACAATTTCCCCTCATAAGCACCTGCTGTCTGTAGAGCACATCTTGAATTTTTGCAAGAATCTTATCGGAAACAAAGGAAATTTCTCAACAATAAACGAGAAGAAATTCTGAAAAGCACCTCTGCATATAATAGAAACATAATATTCAATTTCTTCGCGGATTTAAAAATAATTATTTAAAATGAAATTGTTAAGCTGATGGCCTTAATAGCCAAGCTTCTATTTTAATTATGTACTAACTCATATACAAATACTGAGCTTATATATACGTTCAGTATTTGAATAAATAAATAAATAATAATTTTTTGTAGTAAGAATTTAAAATGCAAACTAAAAATTATGCGACCTTCTTCGTCGGCCGTTGTCTGTTCTGATACTGTCATTTCTTATTGTATTTTGTTTACTCGTTTTATAAGCAGTCTGTAGTTACTCGCACATCCCTCTGTGTCTGCTTTGTAGTTCATACGTCTAGTTGTTGTTGTATTTATGATATGTAACATTTCCAGCATCAGTCTCTTGTTGTAATTTATCTCGTTCTCTATGACTTTCAGTCTCTCTAAGTCTGGCTCATGTTGTTCTGCAGCACAGTGTTCGGCTAGTGCTGTTTTTTTGGTGAGTATATTTATGTCCTGCTAACCTGGGATTCTATTTATTTTTGCTTGTTCCAACATAGATCATTGGACAAACATTAGTTCCATTGCCTTTGCATTTTATTTCATAAACTATATTTGATTTTTTCATTTTGTCAATCTTGGTTTTTGTGTTTGTGAATAGTGTTCCAAGGTTATTTGTCGTTTGTGTGCAATCTTGGTATTATTTTCATCTACGCAATTTGAATGTTCAAACCTTTCTGACAATTTTGGGGTGCAAGAGACGGATTTGAAATATGTCGGTCCTTTTTCGTTTGGTCTTGTGATAGTTCTTCTATTTAGACGCAGTTCTATTGTTTTTTGTAAGAAACCCCTGTTTTTTTAATATTTTGTTCATGGTTTTTCTCGCGAAATTCCTCATTGCTTATGCTCATCATAATCCTTTTTGGATGTTTTGAGTAGTAATATAGAAGTCTTCCGGAAGATGTTGGTTTTTGATACTAGTCAATCAAAATCTTACTCTTCTGTCTTATTATCACCATGTCTAAGTATGGCAGGCGGTTGGTACACTCTTTTTCTATAGTAAATTGTATGTTTGAGTTAAAACTTTTGAATGTTGTCAAGATGTTATCATTTAATGTCCAATTTCGCCGAAATTTGGGACAGTGAGTTGTGTTAGGCTCTTCGACATTTTTCTGCATTTTGGTTGAAAACGGTCCGGATTTGGATATATTGGGTTGCCTAAAAAGTAATTGCGGATTTTTCATATAGTCGGCGTTGACAAATTTTTTCACAGCTTGTGACTCTGTAATTGCATTCTTTCTTCTGTCAGTTATCGGCTGTTACTTTTAGCTTGATTTAGAAAAAAGTGTAAAAAAGTATATTTGATTAAAGTTCATTCTTAAAGTTTTATTAAAAATGCATTTACTTTCTTTTAAAAAACCCGCAATTACTTTTTGGGCAACCCAATAGCTGCCATATAGACCGATATCTCGATTTAAATTCTTGGCCATATAAAAGGCGCATTTATTATCCGATTACGACCTAAAAGACCCATATGCGAAGAAACATTTAGGCAGAAACTGCCTAAACCCTATATACGTGTATCACGCCATAGTTTCCTTCACGGGAAAGGAAATAATGCATATTGAGAAAAAGCAAACGACGCAAACTGCATGCCATGGGGAGCAGAATTCTGCGTGCGGCCTGTTCTTAGATAATTCTCATTTAACTACATTCACAAGCGCCACCAATCGGTCTATGCGCGAAGTTCATTCGTCTTATCTATACATAATTTATCAATGGTACGAGCAGTTGGCCAAAAACAAAGAAAAAACCGAGAACACTATTTGTCTAAATCTGTGTTTGGTTGCACCTGATTTGGAGTATGTTACTAGTTCGCGCCACTTTTCGTTGTTTGTGTGTGTTATGGCTTTAACTTTAATGCACACACACACACACAACCGAACGTTATGAAAACTCGCTTACAGATAGTTTGCGGTACACTACCTGTAAATGCATTTGTCTTGGTTTTTCCTGTTATTTTCGAGAAGGTTGAATTTTGTTCCACGTGTTGTCGAGTTCTGTGGCCAGTCGAATTTACCATTGAATTATTTGTTTTTCTGCGAAGAAATAAGCAATATATCTAAGAAATATTTTAATGTGTGTATGCCTAAACAATGCATTGTTTATTTAAACTAGCTGACGTGGGGGAATTGAATCGATTTAACTTCTTGTGCTATATCTGTTTCTAGGTTAGTGTTTGATATTTGCAAGATAAAGCATTGCAGTGGCTTCATGGCTTGTTGGTTGTACTAGGATCGAGCCCATACTGATTATCAAAAAAATGGTAGTAGGTATGCAATGATCAAACCGTTGTTGTTATCAAAAAATTACCGTTTATTAATTTTATGTTAGTTTTTCGTTTTGTTTTGTTAAAATTAGAAAAAAATATGTATTAAATATTAATATCAAATTGACTGGTAAAACTGGGAACAATAGAGATTATTCATTACAAACAACCGTCATCATTATTCTGTTTGATCACTTAACCTGTCTTCCGGATTGGATGACAGAGGGAAGGAAAATCAATTTCGTGCATTTCTTCATTCTCTAAAACCCATATGGAACCGTTCTTTCCTGTTTCCAAAACCCTCATAAAGTTGATGGCAAGCGCCTCGGGACATTGAGGCGGGACTTTGACATACTCGTCCAGAGTTTCTGAAGAATACTTAGCTACGGTCGTCTTTTCGGCTAAATTATCAAACATGGGAGTTCGAGTGGGGCCTGGACACACCGTTATGAAATTGACACCAGTTTTTTTGTTGTAAATAGGACTCTACAAAGGCGAACAGGATGTGGAAAAAATTACTAAGCAATAAACACATTTTCCTAGATCAAAACTTACCGCAATGGATCTGGTGAAACTGGTAACAGCACATGTGGAAGCCGAATAGACACAGGCAATTTCGAAGGTGCCCAGACCGGCAGTTGACGATATGTTTACCACCAGGCCACCATGACCTCCATTTGCTATGCTCATGTATTCCATGGCATCCAATGAACTGTGAATAACGCCTGTCTGTATGTACCGAGTAGAAAATGTGAGTTATAATCGAGTGACATTTACAATTTTAGATTTTCGGACACCTACCAAATTAACAGCAACCATGAGGTCAACATTACTCTCTTGGACAACACCCGCTCCATTGACCACAATATCGAAGTGGCCCACCATTTTATGCGCCTCCAAGAAGGCTTTGGATATTGTTTCGCGTTTCGCCAGATTCATTTGTACATAGCCAACGAAGGAGTTTTTGTAGGTATTTTGCAAATAACTTAAAAACTCTTCGTTTTCTAAACGATCAAATATGATAAGGCTCTTCACAGATTTCCTCAAAAAGAGTTCAGAGCACTTTGAACCAACACCTCCGAATCCTCCAATGAAAATCACATTTTTTCCTTCAATCTGCATTTTGAATATATTTTCTTTTTTTTGTTTAAACGTTCCTATCCGTCCAACTTTCTAATTTGAATTGATTTCGCCGCCAGAGGAAAGCTTCTATAAATACGATTTTCCACTGGCGATGGGCGACGCATCACGACACGGCAGCAACGCACTCACACATTACTCGTTGACTTGCAGCACGTAATTCCTTCGTCATCTTCATTTATACCATACATACTACATATACATATGTACATACATATGACTCGCCAACCATTTGCCAACAACTCTGCTGGGCGAGTGTACCATGGGCACTTGAACGTTCCATGCATAGCGTATCTTCTAAAACCAAACATTTTGAAAATGTTTTCAATTTTTAGAATTCTCCTAAATTCATCCAAAAAGTTGGGAGAAACATTAAATGAAGTTAATACAGTATTTCAACATAATATGTCTGCAACTTTTACATACATTGAAAAAAATGTTCATAGCATTAAAGAAATTTAGTCTAGGATTCACTTCCCTTTTCATCGCTTGGAACAACATGGTGTTAGCATTATAAGATATCTTTAATGAATAAAAACAAAGAAATTTTGGTTAACTTACCTGAAAATGACGATTTTTATAAGGATAATAGTGAAAATGATCCCGAATGTTCAATTTAATTCAAAGATGCACAATCTTTCAGCTTTCTAAGGAAACTTTTCTTTGGTATAGGACTTTACTTACTTCATATTAAGGAATTTTTATCTTAAATGGTAGTCTAATATATCATTAAATTTTCCCCTTTTTTATTAAAAACAAGCATATTCTTACTTAGGTGAAAATATCGAATCATTTTACCTCAGTTAATGACACAGAAAATACTAATTAATAGGAGTTTAAGTTTAGGCCTTTTTAAAGTCATTGGGAGTCATTCGGAGTGACGTGTTGTGTCCCTTAGTGCATTGCTACTTATTTTCCAAAATCATTCGATGCAGGAAAAACTGTTTCGATAACTGATTGATCTTCAATTATCCACAAGTAAAGAACCGCCAATATACTCCAACCTTAATAATTCTAAAAAAATTTATATTTCTTAAAGAGACTCGAATCCAATCAATGGACAATTTTGGTCACGCTTCACCAGAAATTGTTCGGATAAGCATTTGAAGTAAGCTATATGAGTCTATGAGCCGATTGGTAATGTTGGTGGCATGGGTGTTAATGTCTCATTCTTCAAGTGCGTCAAATCGGAAGATCGGTTTACATGGGAACTGTATTAGGCTATATGTTTGAACAGAAGACATCATGTAAAATGTTATTCCCATAGGGTTAGAATTGCGCTCTTTAGGTGTAACAGAATTCTATCGGTGGTCAGAGATACTCATGTTTGAGCGATATTTGAAACGAAACATAAATAAGAAGTATTTGGGTTAAATTTAGAGCGGCTAACTTGTTTGAAAATTTCAACAGACGGATGAAAAGGGCTGGAGCTACTTACAATGCATTGCGATCAAGAATATAGGGGGAGTAATAAAACGTATGCCGAACAAAAGATTTATTGGGGCGATTATAAATTAAATTCGACTATAAAAACACTTTCTCATGAAAGTTATTGAGATTGTGATAAATTTTTTTTTCAATATATATACACAAATGTTTATTTATACGATCACTATGCAATTTTTTGTTCATCTACTCATGTTTATAGACTACGCAGACATTGTGTTGAAGATAAAAGTTAGTTGTTCAATAAGTTTTTTATGAAACTTGCACATTTTCTTTTTCGACAACATATGTGCGATGGTTTCTCAGCAAGCCACTCTATTGCACATCCAAGAAATACCAAATTTATTCTTTTTGGAAAACATACCCATGGCCACATTGTGATCCATGGGGTATAAACAAGCATCCATGGGTCAACATTCTTTTACGGCAAAAGAGTGCAGACTATTAATAGATTCTAGCCGGCGCGTGCATCGATTATCATATAAAGAAGAACAGATTTTGTGTATTCTAGAAATGCTGCATTGTATCGCACGTAAAAATGTATGTAATTGTTGTTTAAGAATTATTCTGCTTCGTTGCCTACTTATAGAGGGAGATATTTTCGTTACGTACGTTCTGTAAGGTGGTGGCATTTCTACAACCCAATGGATGCCGTATCAATTATGCTCCCATGTCTATCTCATCTATAATGAGATCCCATTTGCCTATTGGCCTAGTTGCCCTGAATTTTTTACGAAAGTAGAATTAAAAACTTTATATGAAAATATCGGATATAGTACGAATGGATCGATCTTCCGATTGAACAGAAAAAATGTAGACCTAAATTGTCCGATTAAACATGGTATTGACTTGTAAAGATTTTTTAAACCAGTTGTTAATTGCTTTTAAATATTTAAAGACGGTGGAAATATTAATCCGCCCCATGCCACTATCAACATACACCTAAGCCAGTAATCGGCTTGACATAGAAATTCGATTTTTTTTATCACGGCATATGATTGGTAAAGAAGGCATACCTTGAACCTATTTTCTAATTTTACGAATTAAATTGTTGTTTAGTATCATAAATTGTGCATTGATCAAGATTACATTGTGTTTCCTTTCGCACATACATATGTAATGCGCAAAGAAGTGCGAATGGGTCAAATATATAGGGTGCTTACCTATTTGAAAGGTCAATAGAAACAAAAGTACTTCAGATATTGTTTTAAGTCTTATTTTTTTATTTGGGAATAGACCAACTTTTTTTTCCATGCGGTTATGAAAATGACACCGTGTAAATTGTGCATACACTAATTAAGACATGTTTTGAAATTCGTTTCACTATTTGCATCATAGTAACCGGTATGTTGGCAATGGGGTCGCGAATGTTGTTGTAGCAGAGAGGTTAGCATGTCCGCCTATGACGCTGAACGCCTGGGTTCGAATCCTGGCGAGGCCATCAGAATAAATTTTCAACGGTGATTTTCCCCTCCTAATGCTGGCAACATTTTTGAGGTACTATGCCATGTAAAATTTTTCTCCAAAGAGGTACCGCACTGCGGCACGCCGTTCGGACTCGACTATAAAAAGGAGGCTCCTTATCATTGAGCTTAAACTTGAATCGGACTGCACTCATTGATATGTGGGAAGTTTGCCCCTGATCCTTAGTGGAATGTTCATGGGCAAAATATGCATTTTGCTATAGTTCGTGGCCGATCAACATATACCAGGGTTTTCAAATAACTTCATACAAAGAAATCGCACGGAAATCGCACGTGGAGAGCGTGCCGGCCATTGGAGATCGCCTCTGAGAGAGATGAGGCAGTCGGGGACACCGTTGTCGCAACAAATTCATTGACTCTGTGATGTGAGTGCTATGGCTCCATCTTGCTGAAACCACACGTTTCTAACGTTTATTTCTTCGAGGCTAAGAAGAAAAATTTTCTCGATCATGTTCCTGTAACGAGTTGCATTTACGCTAACTGCACGCGGAAGGCACGTTGAATAGCAACAAATGAGCTACCGTTGGAAAAGAAACTCTCATTGGCAAAGGCCCGCTGCTCCATTGACCAGAGTATGATGGCATCTGACTGGAAAAAACTTGGGGATTTCCCCCTCCAGATGCGCTTTCTCTTGACCCCCGCGAAAGGGTAATGACATAGGAAATGCGCCAACGTCTCATCATCTTGCCCGCATGCCCTACACATGCTACCGTTTTCGCTGTTCCACAGTGCGGACTGCGTCGACCCAAATGGCTTCGGGTGTACCAAGTTTGTTGACGGCAGTCCTCTGGCCTTCACTGCCAAGTCGTCTGCTTTTTCATTCCTCCTCGCCATGGCCCGGCACCCAAACGATGCGGGTGAAACAAATTTATAATGAACAAGTAAGAGCGTGCTAAGTTCGGCCGCGCCGAATCTTATATACCCTTCACCATGGATCCCATTTCTCGAGTTCTATGAGCGATATCACTTTTTAGGCAAACAAAGAATATTGCATAAGGACTGTTATGTTATTGAAGCTATATCAAATTATAGTCCGATTCGAACCATACATGAATTGAATACTGAACATTGTAGAAGTCATTGTGTAATATTTCAGTTCATTCGGATAAGAATTGCGCCTTGTAGGGGCTCAAGAAGCAAAATCGGGAGATATGGGAGCTGCATCAAGCTATTGATCGACTCAGACCATATTAGATACTTATGTAGAAGGTCATGAGAGATGCTGTTGTACCAAATTTCTTCCAAATCGAATGAGAATTGCGCCCTCTAGAGGCTCAAGAAGTCAAGATCCCAAATCGGCATATATGGCAGTTATATCAGGCCATGTACCGATTTGTGCCATACTTAGCACAGTTATTGGAAGTCATAACAAAACACCTCATGCAAAATTTCAGCCAAATCCAATGAGAATTGCGGGCTCTATTGACTTAAGAAGTCAAGATCCAAGATCGGTTTATATAACAGCTATACCAGATTATGAACCGATTTAAGTCATACTTAGCACAGTTATTGGAAGTGATACTAAAACACTACGTGCAAAATTTCAGTCAAATCAGACGAGAATTGCGCTCGCTAGAGGCTCAAGAAGTCAAGACCAAAGATCGGTTTATATGGCAGCTATATCAAAACATGGACCGATTTGAACCATTTACAATCCCAACCGACCTACACTAATAAAACTATATGTGCAAAATTTCAAGCGGCTAGTTTTATTCCTTACGAAAGTTAGCGTGCTTTCGACAGACAGACGGACGGACATGGCTAGATCGACTTAAAATGACATGGCGATCAAGAATATATATACTTTATGGGGTCTCAGACGAATATCTCGAGGTGTTACAAACAGAATGACGAAATTAGTATACCCCCATCCTATGGTGGAGGGTATAAAAATGTTACGCTGAAATAGTTTAAAGAAGAAAAAAGGACCATGACTTGCGGATCTGCAACTGGTATGTCCGGGCTCTTTATAGATAAGCTTCAGTATACGCATTGTCTCAAATACATGAGAAGTACAAGGTAGATATTATCGCCCTACAGGAAATGCGATGGACCGGGAATGGCGCCACAACAAAACCAAACGGTGACAAACTATACTATAGCCCCCATGCCACAATTCACATAAAAGCCAAATTTTTCAACAAGAGCGTTATTTGTGCCCATGCCCCGATCGAAGACAAGGATGATATTTTCGCGGATATTTTCTACGAGGGCGACCGCTGCACCATGGTACGACCAAGAGTGTCGAGATGCTACTGAAGAAAAGAAAGCGGCATACAGAATAACCTTGCAATCAGTAGCAACGCGGAGAGAGGAGAAACGTCTATTCAGCAAAAAGAAAAAGGGAATGGAAAGACGTGAGTGTGAGCGAATTGAGATGTATAGGAGTCAGAATAAAGTCCGGAAATAATACCAAAGAATTTAACGGCAAACCGAAAGCTTTGGTGGAGGCTCATCCTCCTGCAGAGACAAAGAAGGAAATCTGGTAACTGGCACAGATAGCGTGCTGAGGACATTTTACCCAGCAGCTAGTGTCCGACGTTGGCGGCGGAGAGAATACCGCAGAAACAATCCCTAATGATGGTATAGAATGTATACCTCTTAGTCAGGATAAGGTCCAAGACAGCAGCAGCCGACGGGTTGCCCGCCGAACTATTTAAGACTGGAGACGACACGCTGATAAGGCGTATGCGTCAGATTATTTGCGCGATCTGGCTAGATGAACGCATACCCGATGTTTGGTACACAAGAAAGGAGACAATACGGAACATGCCAACTACAATAAGTCTCCTCCCAACCGCATACAATATACTCTCGAACGTATTGTTTGAAAGATTAAAACCTAAAGTCAATGATATAATTGGGCCCTATCAATGCCGCATTAGAACTGGTAAATCCACCATAGACCAGATATTCACACTGGAAACGATCAATACCTACCATCTCTTTGTTGACTACAAATCCGCTTCCGATAACCCTATACGTTTAAAGGTATTTCAAGTTCAATAAGACTCTGCGGGATGACACTTGCTAATACACTTTGCTCAGTAAAAATGGGAAAGAATCGCTCCGAACCGTTTAATACCAATCGAGGTTTCAGGCAAGAAGACAGGTTATCGTATGATCTCTTGAATATCCGGCTTGAGAAGATTATACGAGATGCAGATGTGAATAGATATAGCACACTACTCACAAGACAACACATGCTACTTGCCTATTCTGACGACATCGATATATAACTTCAGTTTTTGCACTAATTGCAAGGGAATCAGTGAAAATGGGTCTGACAGTAAATGGAGATAAAACAAAAAGGATAGTATCAACTCCCAAAACGCTTTGTGCACCGAGCAGGTAAAGACAATGGAGAAATGTTGGAATCACAACTTTGAGATAGTCAGCAATTATATCTTTCTAGGCACCGCCGTAACCGAAACGAATGACATCAGTTCTGAAATAAAGCGAAGCATAATTCTGGCAGACAGACGCTTCTTTTAGAAATAAGGCCACCTCTTAAAAGGAGCGCAGAAGATCGAGGCGCTTGGAATGCTATCTTGTTCTGTCGTAGCCAATTAAAAAAAAGTAAAGTATGTAACATGATATTAATAAATATTATAACAATAATATCATTTAATATTAATTATTTTAATATTTCATTATCCATATAGAGATTATTTTGACATGGAAAAAAGCGCTGAGGACGGAAGATAAAACATGTTGATCTAGATTTTGTGGTATTGTTCACAAAAAGCTAAGATTGGTATGCATTACGATTCATATTTGCATACAAATTATTTTGTTCGTACAACTCTTTACAGACGGTGTCTCCGACTACGAAGAATTGCTCATAATGGAAACGACAATTTTTTATCCGCAATTTAATCCAATGAAATACAATTTTTTCATGTGATTGGATTTTTGGGTTTATCATAAAATAACATTGCAATCGATTGCATTGATTTCATCAATTGTTTTAATCGAATGTACAAATTTCTTAATTGAACCTAGTTTTTAATTTTTCTGTGTACTACATAGACAAAGCTGGTCGCAGATTTTAGAACTTTATTATTTACATTATTATTATAGTGCAAAAGGCGGCACTTGCCGCACATTGTGCTTCGACAGAGCACATCCCAAACCTAAAGGACGTGAAAATGTTGACACAAGAGAACAATTATAAACGTAGATATATGCTAGAAATATTACAAATCATTAACACACCTGCTGAAGAACGCATGATCTTTAAGGCGGACACAGCCCACTGTGCACAGATTAATAGAAGCTTGGTACATAAGTATTAACAATAGAAGACAGTTATTGGAATTGTTAAGGATGAGGTAAATACTGTGATTAAATTTTGTGTTTTGTTTGTAAATTAAAGTTTTAATGTAAAAAACTTTCAGTGAGGAAGAAAACCGGCGGTTTTCGAAACATTGAATTTTTCAAGAATAAAACAACTTCCAAAAACACAAACACCAGTTTTTCATTAATTGTTTTCATGACCTCGAGCCTAATAAACCAAAAAACATAATATTTTTATTCGTTTTTATAAAATTGTCTCCCACAATACAATGTTGTACAAAACTTTACTCTCCTGTCTGAAAGTCGTATCACATGCAATCGTCAATATGTCGACAAAAATCGCACAGACCGACAATGTAATTTGTGACGCTAATGTGGCGAAAAATGTGGCAACTGAAATACGCCATAAGAAAACTTAGCAACAGTAATTAAATATCACTACGCTTTAATTAAGCAACATAAATAAGCAAAGTCAAAGCGTTAAGACAACATACATTATTCTAGGGCATTGAAAAATCTATTTTCGTATAAGGGACCCCAAAACGCACAGACGATCAGACTTCGGATAAATTGATAAAGAGCTGACGTTTAGACAGATGATGTGGAAGCGGAACACATCACAACAAATTGGAACAACACACCTGAAGAGCTGCAAGAGAATATTTTTGAGAAATAAAGGGCGATTTTTTAAGAGCTATAGAAGTTTTTCAAAAAAAGAAACACATAAAATTCAGAAAAATGCATTAAATCTTTATTTCAATCAATAGAACGGTCCATATAATCTAATGTTGACCGTGACTGCGCTTCAAATGGTCCATCCGCTTAGTCCAATTTTGGCATTCTCGTTCCAACATTTCGGCCGGTATTTAACGAATAAATGCTTCAACGTTGTCTTCCAATGCGTTAATTGAAGCGGGCTTGTCTGTATAGACACATGACATAATTACCAGCTAGTGTACCGTTAACAGCTGAGTAAAATGTTTTCTCAACTAGTGCACTATCTGTCAACGAGTTTAGGTTGTGTGTGTTATAGTTAAGAAACATAACACACACAAACAACGAAACTAGTAACATACTCAAAATCAGATTTGCGCTAATCACTGATTTTGACAGATAGTGCACTCAATATTTTGTTGTTGGGCTACTGCCACTACTTGTAAATAAACACATCTTGTATAGACACATGACATAATTACCAGGTAGTGTACCGTAAACAGCTGGGTACAATTTTTTCTTGCGAAGTGCACGAATTTTGGTTGTGTGTGTGTGTATTATAGTTACGAAACATAACTCACACAAACAACGAAAAATAGCGCAAACTAGTAACATACTCAAAATCAGAGTTGCACTAATCACTGATTTTGACAGTGTGTGGGCAACTGCCACTACCTGTAAATGGATATACATATCTTGATAGTACTAAAATAAAACACAGAAACTATTTATTATCGATGTATCTTATTCGTCGATACAACCCTGGATGGTGGTGGTGGAAATACCCACAAAACGTCAAACTTATGACTACTATTAAAGTATTTTGACATTCAAACCTTTTTCCCATACGTTTTATACAAGTACCTTCTCTGATGATAAAAAAACAAAGTGTCACTTAAGTAACATTAAAATATAAACAAACGTTTGACGTTCTGTTGGAATTTGAATACAATTCTGAAATTGCAATATTTCATCAGGTAGTGACTCTACCATCCTAATTTCAAAATGGGGTATGTCTTCAATGCATTCAGGATTTTTTTTAAATCTAAAACAAAATTTCCTAATTGAGTTTAAAAAAATTAAAAAAGTTACTGCAGTTTTCATTATTGCAGACCGAAAAGGTTTTTTCTTTTATTTATCCTTTAATGTTCTTTAGTTTATGTCTGCCAGTGCACGGGCCAAACTACTTCTTTCATGCCTCCCTTACTGCAAATATAAATTCCTCCATTCTTCCACTTCTCCATTGCTTGTACCACATTGGCGGCACATTCTTGGGGTGTTTGCATTTTGACCTCTTTAAGACTGTTCCATATCGGTTGGCTATGAGGCACCCAATTTACCCAATTCATATCGCGTTTATTCATCATCAGTTCCGTAGAAGTCATACCGGGGCAAATGCATAGGAAGGCAACTCCGGTTTTTTGATAAATGTTGTCATCCTATAAAAAGTCGATAGTATTAATAAAAAGCAGTGAACTTAACTACCATAGCCCGATACAACTCACCGCCATTGACCTGGTAAATCCTATCACGCCATGTTTAGCGGCAGCATAAACACTGAATGCCGGCCCAGGTTCAAGCCCATAAACAGAAGCAATATTTACAACCATACCTCCATGTCCAGACTGACTTTTATCCATCCAGGGCATCATCATGAGAGTGGTATTAATCATCCCGGTCTGAAAATGTACTCAAAATATTAGGCGTGTTTTATTTGTCAAGTTCATATATTGTGTACATGGAAAAAATTCTATCGACCATAATTTTTTTATCAATAATTGAAAAAGCAAGGATGCTTGGACGGACGGACGGAGATTGGAAACCGTCATGGTAACTCAAAAACACGAATTTGCTAAACAATCTGAAGTGTATAAATTTCATACATTTTGATCATAAAATGTCTAAAATCAAACCAAAGAAGTTTCTCACCAAAAGGAATTCATTTTAGCTCTTTGTCTATGGGACAATTATAATCTGTTTTTTTTTTTTTTGTTTTTTTGGGGAAAAGTGCCCAAACGGACATGCAGGTCGCTGGGGACCTGAAATGGGCAGCAATAATTGTCACTAAAATTAATATTAAACTCTGAAATACTTTTGAAATATCATGGCGGTGGGTGTTTCAACATACATAAATGTTATACTGCACACACATCTGCCTGATGACAGCAGGCATTTTCAAAGTCTTACAAAGGATTCCACTTTACTCACCAAGTTTACTGACACTGTCGTTTCCACATCCTTATCGGCCAGAACTCCTACGCCATTTATTAAGACATCAACGTAGCCTGTTTTTCCTATGATGGTTTTGATGGCATGGTCGATGCTTGTGTGCTCAGTTATATTTATTTGCACAAAGACCACACTGACGGCTCTATTCAGATCCTGAAGTTTTTTTAGCATTTCCACATTTTCCATTCGACTGCAAACTACCAGAAACTATTGGGATTTTAAGGCAACAAATCACATATGGAATATTTTTAATATATGTGCATCACCTTAATTGGCTTCTTCATTAGCATCTGACAGACTTGATAGCCAATACCACTAAAGGCACCAACGTATACAACATTTTTGGCTGACCACTCGAACATTTTAAAATCGAAACCCTGAAAACTGATCTGTATTTTTTTTGATATACGACTGATAATGCTTCGCAATTGCGGTCTCTTATATACTGGCAGCTGTGTCAGCTCTATCATTGTCTATGAACACTGACCCATAGCAAATTACAGTTCAAATTTAGGCATAAGTTTCGCATCTGCCATTCGTGCCTTAATGACTTTATAGATTCTGAAACATAAAAGTGTATCTTTGCTGATAACGAACTGCAAATGCACTAGAAGAGTCGCAAAATTTTTTGAGTTTTGTCTAAAGATACTTTCTTTTTAAATCTTTAATAATATAATTCAAATGAAGGTCATCACTGAAAATAGATTAGAATACACACAAAAAAACGATAATCAATGGCTTAAGATTCTATACACCGGAGTAACCCGTTGAGATAAATTTTAACGCTGACTGCGCTACTCTCAGTGACGAGGGGTAGTGATACCCCTCTTTCGCATTCTAATGCCCCTAGAATCAGCAAAAGGAACACTAGCGAGGTAAACGGTGCAAGAGTTGGCTTGGTTATATTTGACTTGGGTTTGCATCTGATCTAATTTCCAGACCCACAATCGCAAAATGTTGCCAAACATTTCCGTAGTGCTGCGTTTATTCCATGTGCCATATCTATTCACATATACATTTCGCTCAACCTCCTCTAGCAGGATATGACAAAGATGAAACCTGAAACCTTCTGTGTTACTGAATCAGAGAATAACAAAGTATATGGATTCAGATGCCACAAAAAATATTTGGGTTCAATGAGTATGGATGCATTGGGCCAGCTTTAACCGCCCTTTGTAAGCATGAACGAAAACGTATGCCATTGCTACTGTTCGTCTGGGCACAAGTAGATTTTCGTTTGCATACATAAGCACATATCAAAACGTTCCCACATGCTTGATACTCTAATTTCACGATTGGTACCCAAGCAACGCATTGGATACTCATTGTATCCGTGTATATTCACAGCCCTCCAAACATTTGGGAGTTAATTTCTCACTCCCTCTCTGAATTGACATTTTTTAGGCACTTTTTAAAGATAGTTTGTAGAGATGATTTAAAACAACCAAATACGTTACTATCGGCTTTCTATCACTTATGTTTCGCTAAATAGTTTCACAATTTTTATACGCTCCCCATCCTTTGGTGGGCGGTATAAAAATCGCGATATTTTTTCTGAGTAAATACGGTCCAGATCGGATCACATTTGGATATGGTCGTCATAAAGAATGATCTTCGGAAACAAAATTCTTAAGCTCGTAAAATTACTATTTTCGAGCGTTTTTGTTTGAAGATTGATTCCGTTCCGAAAATACAATTTGGATGATAGCTTAAGGCGCTATTACACGGTATGTAGTTATCTTGGAACAATCTCATGACAGCCGGTTGTACGTACCGGATTGATCCGAAGGAGTCCTTCATCGGCAAGGGCTGCCGGCTCGGTGTACAGCACACTGCTATAACAACATCTTAGGGCATGTATTTTCATGTAATTTAAATTGTTTTTCAAAATTGTCATTTTACACAGGATTCATCATTTTTGCTATCAAATTTGTGAGATTTTCGTATGACATAACCTAAAAATGTGAGCAAAAGCTAATTTTTTATGCGTAAAAATTGTTAGAGCCGTGAGAAAGCTTGTTAAAAATAGATTTATAAAAACAATTTCATTTGTGGTTGCTTTCATTCGACTGACATAAAAAACAGTTGAGCACGCTCTAATCGAAAAAATAACATGTGCTATTGGGTTGCCCAAAAAGTAATTGCGGATTTTTTAAAAGAAAGTAAATGCATTTTTAATAAAACTTAGAATGAACTTTAATCAAATATACTTTTTTTACACTTTTTTTCTAAAGCAAGCTAAAAGTAACAGCTGATAACTGACAGAAGAAAGAATGCAATTACAGAGTCACAAGCTGTGAAAAAATTTGTCAACGCCGACTATATGAAAAATCCGCAATTACTTTTTGAGCAACCCAATAATTCGGAAAACAATATTTTCCGTTTCATTTTTGGAAAAACCCCGGAGGTTTTGTATCTAAGGAGTGATCATGGACCCAGCATAAACCTTAAATTCGTGTTCCCGAAGTTTTACATATGTGAACCATGATGCTTCGAAATCGAGGGAACGTTCTATACAGCGCGCTTTTCGCAAAAGTTTTAATATAACATTTGAATATTTTTAATTAAATTTTTAATTGATCCAATTAAAAAATTAATTGGATATTTCGAAAATTTTTTTATTGAAAATGTCGAAAAATGCAATCATTTTTTTCGTTGGAAACTCAATGCAGCCCAAGGAACAGGGAGCAGACAATGAGATCATCACCCACTTCCAAGAAGCCTATCTAATGGAGAACCAATGATTGAGGTCATCCAGATAAACCTCCACCGGAGCGAGGCAGCTACTCATGCTCTGATGGAGAAAATTAGCAAGGGCAAGATTCATATTGCCTTAATTCAGGAGCCATGGACGACTTGGAACAAAGTTTCTGGACTGAACCATATCAACTACCAATTATTCTATGCTAAACACTGGTAATCGACACTGGTAAACCGAGGACCTGCGTTATTTGTCATAGAAACAACAGTGGTGAGACAGGGAGACGGTGGAGCGTACCTGGCATCACTTTATCTGCCTCCCGACTCTCTAACACCGCCACCTACGTTAGAGCTACAACGTTTGGCGAGGAAAGCAAAACAGAAAGGAAATGAGGTACTAATAGGGTGCGATGCGAACTCTCACCACACTACAACGTTTGGCGAGGAAAGCAAAACAGAAAGGAAATGAGGTACTAATAGGGTGCGATGCGAACTCTCACCACACTTCATGGAGTAGTACCAACAATAATAAGCGGGGCCAAGCACTGGTAGAGTTTTTGAATACTAACGACCTAATAACACTTTATTTTAGTAACACCGCTACCTTTGTTAATAGGATTAGGGAGGGGGTATAAGATGTAACGATATGTTCGGAAAATCTATTAGATAAGGTTCAGAATTTGAGGGTCTCCATGGAACACCCTATCTCTGACCATCGCTACATTAGGTTTAGAATAGCACGGCCAGCGC
Source organism: Stomoxys calcitrans (assembly GCF_963082655.1). Lineage (NCBI taxonomy): Eukaryota > Metazoa > Arthropoda > Insecta > Diptera > Muscidae > Stomoxys > Stomoxys calcitrans. Next base: position 269,374,178 of record NC_081552.1, read on the forward strand.
TGAATCCGATAAGCTGCCGTAAAAAATCGGATATATAGTGGGATGTATATTATACACGGCTCAAGGAATACAATAAGATTACCAGAGCGGCAAAACGTGCCTCCTGGAAGCTTTTCTATGACCAGGTCGATAGCGTTAATGACGCCGCCAAGATGAACGTTTCTCCCAAAAACCCACATGCAAACTGAAATGTTAGTATACGACACGGGAATGAGAGCAGAAACAACGGAGGACATGTTGAGGCTTTTGATAAAAACGCATTTTCCATAGGATACGACGGACTCACGGATCTCAACCAGCTATGCAGAAGGGCCGAAAGGGTCTTGCATATGGCAGATGACTAGGCTAGACCCAGGGGTCTCAATGTTAACCCAGAGAAGACAGAAATATGCCTGTTCACGAGGAAGACGAAGGTGGGCCAATTTGACGCGCCACCAGCTCACAGAAAAACCCCAAAAACCAAGAAATCGGAGAATCCCAGATGAGGATATTTTTAAACATATTTTGTTATCTTCGGACCCTGTACTATCAGCGTGTAGGGGTCTTTAACCTCTGATAATCCAAACAAAATTTAAAGGATTTAATGTACCTTTTAGATCTGGATTCCAACACAGACGATTACTGTACTGAAATCAAATAATTTAGAGATACATATTTTACAAATAAAAAATAGATCAAAACTTCTCTTTTAAATCTCTAGTTGTGTTCTTACCTGTTGCGAAGGGTTGGGTTATTTTTGGCAGGGGTAAAAACACTACGTTTTATGACATATTTCAACTACATACTATATTGATGCAATTATTATGGTCATGGATTAAGGTCAAACAGGTCATATTTTATGAACTTCAACCAAATATGGCGTAGGTCAATAATTTTATATTGCAAACATAACAAACTGGACCCCTTGGTACACGGTTATAATTTCGAGACAACTTTTCTGTCATGAATGAACCCCAAAATGACCGAGGTCTGCACATTGTGCATCGTTTTTTAGCCCATATAATAACATATTTATGTATACAAATTATACGTTTCTGGAAAGGTCAAGACGTGTGCTACAGTAAAATACAAAAAATTTAAACAAAAAGTTAAATTTCCGTCCTATTATTTGAGTAAAACCCAAAATGAGGCCAAAAAATACACTTTTGTGAAAAATGAAATTCTAATTGAAAATATCATAAAACCAAAACTACTAAAGATATCGTTCTAATTTTTCACAAATTTATAGATAAATATCTTTTTACAGAAATTAGTACAAATTTTGGACACATTTCTTGATGAAAACACCCAAAATCCCCACACTAGGGGGAAAGATGTTTGCAAAATTGGCATTTTTAGTAGAATGCCCGTAGAGACCTCAATCCTTGGATGGCGCAAAAAATTTTTTGCATACAATTAGTTATTACCTAGGGCAATAAAAATAAGTTATAAGGGTGGGGGTCTAAGTTTTGCATTTTGAGAACTCTGAGGGTTTTCCCAATATTGTACTCCACAGATCTCCTATTAGAGTTAGCACAATTAATAAAAATTACACTTAACCCGCATCTACATTAAATCTTCTTTACAGTAGAGTAGGCAAAATTGATAGTGCTGGGATACGTTTTCTGTATATAGACGAAACAATTAAATTACCTTTTTTTACGAAAAAAATGCCAATAATTGACTTTTCCACATTCTTTTGATTTGTAACTTACATAATTTTTGACCGAAGAATCAGACCTTAGCATATACCGCGACAAAAAAAATATTTTTTATTAGCTTTCCAATCACCAAATTCTAAAATCAGTTCAGAAATGCTTTCACGAGCAATAAAATAAGAGACCAGCTTCTGCGAAAACTTAAAAAAAAATTGTTAGTCAAATTTCTTGGACACTGTAAAAGATATTCCGCACATTTAAGCCTGTTTTTGGACCATAAACTCGTTTTTGACAGCCCCACCAATGGGCTCCTGGGACTTCTGAGCCCTGAGTGAAAGATATAAACTGCTACAACACATCAGCTCTAACCCTGAAGATATCTCTATCCGTTCCAAAATGGCAGACTTATTTCCGCTTATTTGTTCCCCAACCCACTGTGCAACGTTCAGTTGAGTGGTTGTTTGACAACGCAACCAAAATTAAAACTTGTATGTATATGTAAACCACAAAAATGGTAGAGGTTGTAAAATACCATGAATACTTTATTTTTATTTTAAAACACTGTTGAGTAGTGTCTAAAAGATAATTTTATGTCGCCGTTTGCTGCTCTTCTCAATGGTTTTCTTAAGCTGTTCCAAACCCAATATTTTTCAACACTTAAGAGCTCGCCTACTGAATTTATATCCAAGCTAATTCGCAATAAATCTGCTGCCGTCTGTATAATGGGAATACTCCTGGCGATGGTCGACGACCTGTGATTCGTTTTTTTTTTCTTTTATTGCCCGCCAGTTTAATTTTTTCTTTGGTTTAAAATCTTTTCACACTCAACTATTCTTCGGAAGTACGCGGCGATGTTTTTTTTTGCACACCCAGAACCCTGGCTGCATTGGTTGGGCTTGTGTTATATTTTGAATAAAGAAACTCGAGTTGTTCAATTTAACAACTTTATTCAATGAGCGTTAAAACGAGAAGAAGTATAAAAAAACTGTTTTTTCACAATAAATTTTTGTTGTATGTATGTGGAAGAGGACTAAAACATATGAGGCTTACGTCGCTTCTTTCACAGTCAACGGCATTTCTTTCATTGTTTGTTTTTTTTTTTTTTGGGCAGGCACAAGAAGTAAAGTAAAGCGTATAATTGGATAAAGTTAGAAGCCTTTTCGTGAAAAAATATCCTGCCGTATTAAATTCAGTGGTTAAATGAGACAATTTTTTGCTTTGGCCATGTTTGTAGAAAATTTGGTCATTTGTTTTGCCAATTTTGTCTTAAGTATTATTGTTTGTGTGCCTTTCGAGACGAGCTCAATGATCGGAGATTTTCTTTGCAAATGGAAAAGGAAAGCCAGATTGTAACACACATCAACCACTATGGGCGCGTTTCGTCTTTGGTTAGAAGACTTTTCAACCATATTAGGAGTGATGGCTTCAAGGGCCGTACATTGGTACATTGTATTTGAATCGTATTTATTGCGAAAACGGCTCTATAATACAATTACCACATTAATCACGCTCGACAACCCTGTCTATTATCTGTACTTATTCCCAATGCATGTGTATTCGTGTAATTACAGACTTTTTTCTGCGACAATTACTCCGCTTCCATGGTGTACGTGATTCTGTGCATTTGTTGAAAGTTGTAACGGAGGCTTCGAACGCTAGACAACGGCAACGGCTATCGCTATTGCTCCGTGTGCCCAGGTTCGAATCCAGGCTGGTCTCTGTCGAATTTTTTCAATTTCAAGTTTTTTGCCTGTTAGGGCGAAGATCATTAAAATTCTTCTAACCAAAGACGGAATGCGTCCCATAGTGGTTGCTATCTCTGGCTTTCTTTTCCATTTGCAAAGAGAATCTCCAATCATTGAGCTTGCCTCGAAAGAGAAACAAACAAAAATTGTGAAACCTAATAATCTTTGCCTTAACAGGCAAAATCCTTGAAAATGAAAAAAAAGAATATTATAATTATTGTTAAATGTTTCAAAACTATTTAGTACTTCAATGTCTTATTTTTTACCTAACTTGTTGAATTAGATGAAAATTGGTTGTTCACGATAGGTAAGTTGCTGTAGGCAAAAACTCGCACATTTCTATTGGAAGTTTCGAATAGAATTATTCGATAACGTAGCTCCATCATCCAAAAAATGAGAAATTAGGTGCTCCGTACTAAAAAGCGTCGCCTCTATTACAGCCAACGGTGCTTCTTCAATGTTGGTTTTATTTTCCGGGCAATTGGAGTTTATAAGTGGGGCTATGAGTACAACTGCGACCAAGGTTGTTGCTGCCGATTAACCTTTAGGTCAGGGAATCGGCCGAGAGGACACTGTCAAGGCTGTCGCAGCTTGGTCAACTTCGGAGTCTGTCGGCCAGGCACATGGGTATACTCGACGGGGCTATTGCTGACCTGCGGACTGACCACATGACGAGGGTGGATATTGTGGACAGCAGGTCACAAGTGATAAGGCTTGAGTCAGGCTTGGGGATTTCAATGTCTTTACAGATGGATATTGGGGCCGGTTATGGAATACACTGTGCGGATTTCTCTTATCGGATGAGAGACGATTGCAGCATTTTCCAGGCGGAAGTCTTTGCGATTGCCAGGGCAGTGGACAGTGTTGTCAAGGAACATGGACCGACCGGATATGAGCATATTTAGCCATAGTCAGGCAGCGCTTAAGGCTCTTATGGGTGCGAGCATAGAATCTAGAGCACTGTATCAACATCGTCTCTGTCTGGAGCAACTACATAGGCACCACAGGGTGACCCTTTATGTCGGTACCTGGTCACAAAGATGTGTGTGCTTGCGAGAGAGGGTGCAAAACTTCCCACGATATCGATAGCGGATATTCACCCGCCTCTCTCACATATTTATTACGGTCTCTGGTTACGGTCTCTGGTTGCGTGTTATAAGGAAACCTGATTTTGCAGATGGAACGCAACAGCAGGATGTGAGCATACGAAACAACTATGTGATGAACGTTCCGGCCGTAGAATAGATGCGCTTTAATCGATGGAAAGGAAACATCAAGATACGATGAGTTAAGAACACGTGTGTCTCGCATTGGCATAAGGAATGATGATATCTGTCGCCGATGTCATGGAACTGACGCTGCGGATGCCAATGTCCAGCCTTAAGTCATAGTAGGAATAAGATACTGGGCTCTTTCTTCTTTCAGGCATTTGAGGATTTAAGAGGACCGAATCCAGCAAGATTGAAGTCATTTGTTCTATCATCAAAGTGTACGTACAGTGATCAATTGTGAAGCAATCAGTGACGGCACCTGTTATCCACCCAGATCGAAGCGGGAAAGGCTATTTAATAGCCTTTGGGAACTGTATCCAAGAAGTCTGTTATTTATTGTCCTATCATCAAAGTCGTCAATCAGTGGAGTCTACCCAGATGGAAGAGAGAACGGCTATTGAGGAATCACAATGGTCCGCATTTGGCCTCGGCAGATACTAAGACATCTACAGCCCTATTCTGAATAACAATTCCTTGGGAGTTTATTCCCTACTCCCTTTTCTCCTATTCTGAATAACAATTTACTGAGAGTTTTTTCCCTAATCCCTTTTCCCTTATTCTAAACAAACTTCGAAAAAGGGAAATATCTCCCAAGAAAAAAAGTAGCTATTCTGAAGCGATATAAAAGGGAGAATGAGGCGATAAAACTTGCGAAAAATTCCTCCAAACAAATGAATGGGAGTTAAGATAAGAAATGGTGAATTTAATGTTTTTATAAAAAAAATGGTACCACTTCTTATTACCTACGACCATTTAAAATGTATGGAAATAATTTTTTACTTTTCATCAAAAACAAGTACAAATTTTGTTAGGTTCTCCCGGTTTAAATATGTCATATACCCACCATAGAAGATTTTCTTAGGTTTTTCAATTTTATTAGCACTCCGTTCCGAGGCCGATACTAAAAGGAGGTCCATTATCATTGAGCTTAAAGTAGAATCGGGCAGCACTCAATGATGTGCAAGAAGTCTTCTGCTTGTATTATCTTAATGGAATGTTCGTGGGCAATTATTCAAAGATACTTGGCGTCACATTTGGCAGCATAAGTCCATATGTCGCTTTTCGGCAGCACTATGTCCAGCAGCCGTCCCAACCACCAAGAAAAGCGACCGCCGCCCGGAAATGTCGATTAGATCTTCAAGTTCTAGTTCCATAAAAGTAGGCCTTTAGATAAAACGGCGTATCAGGCAGACCACCACAGCATTTATGACGACGAAGAAGAAGCAAACCTCTATACTACGATTAAGCCACCTTAACTCCTTTTGGCAAGGGAAGACGCCAACATGCAGGATGTGTGCCCCGCATGCAACCAGAGACAACACGCCACAATTTATCTGTCTACCAGACCAGACCACTCTGGAAGCATCTAATTTAGACAACAATTGTTGGATGAAGACGGAAAGTTGTTATCACAACACAGAAATATGGCGACAAGCTGTAGGTCCTAATTGTGCACTATTAAAATACAAAAATTAAAACAAACATTACAAAAGCAACAGTTAACATATTTGCATACTTTTTTAGCAACCTTAATAACTTATTTTTGCTTATTTTTTCATTTTATGTTCTTTTTCCAAAAAAAAAAATAATAGTAAAATGTTTAGTCAAAATGAAACAGCTGAACCAAAACAGCTGTTTTCGAGAATTCGAAATTCCCTCTCCCCATTCAATCAGAATAGGAGGATTTTATTCGAGGGAGAAATTAATTCCCAGGGAGTTTTCAGAATTGGGCTGGTAATGTCTGGTGTCATCCACATCCAGCCTAATCTAACCTTTTAGTGCAAGCACAAGAGCAACAGCCAAATGAAATAATGGTTCGAAAATTAAATTAGAAACACACAAACGACTTAATCTATTATCGTTTGGAAAATATATTTCCCAATATCGTAGCGAAATGGAAAAAAACGAATCGATTTGAAATGTGCATTTACAATTTAATGATTAATTAACTCATAATTTAATGTACAGTTTTTTTTTAATATGTATATGTAAAAAAGATCATTATTAAACATTTACTGTAGATTTTTTCATTTGCTTTTTGGTGATTTGTAACGTAAAATATTAACATTTTTTGTTAATATGAAAATATTTTTTTCATTCTTTTCATTTGCTACACAGAAATTGCATAAATGGGTATTTATTTATTATTTGTTTTTTTTTTCTCTTACATTCTTTTTCGTATTTATCTCTGCTGTCTTCAACGTTCGTATGTACTTAAATTATTGGTTGATAGTTTTACTTGGACTCTTTTGGGAAACTTTATGAGCTGAACTGTGTTGTTGAGAGTGAGCTTTTTGTAAATTCAAAATTTTATGTAACTTTAAAAAGTTAAATGTGAATGAGTTTAAGTTGCATATTATAAAGGAATTTGAGCATTCTCTTGCTACATTATTATTATTATTATTGTGTTACGAACGACAGGGTAAAAACTCATACCCGAAGAAAGGGAATACGTTTGTGTTTAAAATATAAAAAAAAAAACTTAATAAAACAAATAGTAGTGGAAAAAGGAAATTTTGCACTGGCGCATTGTTCATTGAACATTTGAATTCATTTTTGTTAATATTTTAACACAAAAGCTGACAGAAATGTCTATAGCCATGCCATTTAATGATGGCTGTTCACCTTTTGAGAATATTTTAATGGCTAATGTGAGAAGAGAAGGGGTGAGGGGATATGATTCGTGGAAAGGAAACAGGAGGCATAGTTTTTAAATTTTTTTCAAGCAGCGCATAAATTTACATTTCATTTTAGCTTATTTCATATTGTAAATAAAAGATCTCGAAACATATTTTCGGTTCATCTCATAGAAGCTCAATGCATGTTGGAGCTGCTTTGGAAAACTTTATTGGCAACAAACTTTTTAAAATTCTCAACATTGGTGTGATTTTTTGTGTGTTTGTAGTAATGTACATAATAATTAAATGATATGAAACATTTTTAATATCTAGAGAGGGTTTCATCAATACAATTCTTAGAATTTGATTTTCATTAAACTTTATGTTGAGAATATCGTTGGGGTGTTATTCGTTTGATTAGTTTCGATTATTCAGTACTTTTGTTTCTTTGTAGCATGAGGTTAGGATTTAAGGGTGAGGGGAAAATACAGGTCGTTTCGACATTATAATGGAAAAGCTTAAAAACTAAATGTTAAACAAATTAAAATTTAATCATAGGAATCTTATGACATATATTTATATGTATGTAGGTTTAATTAATGTAGGATTTAAATGTCGCAAAACTCATGAAAGCTCACTCTCCATTTTAAAGATTTAAAATCGGAAAAATATACCATGCTGCGTGAAATAATAATCCTTTCGAATTTTGCAAACATCTTTTATTTGATCTGTACCTGCAATAATTGTAATTGTAGATTTTATTCTTTTTAACCTGGCAAAAAAAATATTTAAGATTGGATTCTACAATAATATATATTCAAAATTTCTGTAATCATTAGCTGGATGTTCCAATAAATGCTAGTTCACCTTTTCAAAATAGATGTCATGACTTTTTATGGCTAAAAAAATCATCGTAGAAATTATCCTCTCGAACTGCTCTTCTCTCCAACACTGTCTCTCTCTCCGTCTTTCGTTCCATCTTTTTTTTCTCATTAATTAAAAAAATATGTCTTGTAGATGTATTTCCATATTTAAATCTCCTTTTTTTCTTCTTAATATGAGTGTAAGCGCCTTTTTGTTTTCTTTAATTATTTTCTTTAAGTAGATCTACAATTTTTATTATTATTATTTTTTTTTAATATTCTTGGAAAATTTCATTCAATATATAAAGTTTTTCTTTTTATCCTTTTCCTTATCATTGTTGTTGATTTTTTTTTGTTTTGTATCTAAACGCTATATATAATTATTTATGTATGTATGCATGTTTTTTTTTAACATCTTAAAATGTTTACTTATTTTGTATCATTATGTAATCGAAGTATGATTCAATTGTATGTGCCGCCTTGTTTGACCCATTCCTTCAATGATTGTTTTAAAAGTGTTTATATTCCATTAATAACTTGTTTGTTTTTCTTTTTCATCTTTTATATAAAGTAGTAAGATTATGCTAAAACGTTTGTTTCTTTTTGTTGATTTTACTCGATTTACATGTGACTTCTTAATTTTCATTTTTTTTTTTTCGTAGATGGGCGAAGGACGTCAGCAGTTTAAAAATACCTTTGATGCAATTAAAGTATTTTCATCATCATTCATAGATGTTTCTTTGTTTCTTTCGCAAAACGAATTCCATTTGATGCTTATTTAACGTGGAATTTCCATTTGTCCACAATGGATTATTGGCCTAAAAAAACAGCAATAATAAAAATGTGATATTATTTTTTAAACTTTCGTTTAGATCCGTTTTTTTAATATATTAATTATGTTACATATCATTACACAAGTCCACCTACGAAGCAAATATTAGAACAAATTTTCAGCGGTTGTTATTCCCTCACTAATGCTGACGCCATTTGTGAGGTCTTCAACCATGTAACATTTTTCTAAAAAGAGGAGTCGTCCAGCGACCCCCCAGTTCAAACTTGGATGGGCCTAACTCGAATTTATGTTCCAATTCAATGCATTCTTTGCAATACTCGGTGGCAATAGCAGCTGGTTCTTTAAATTCGAATTTAAATAAATTATGGTGATTTCATTCAATTGTAGTTGTATGGACAAAAAATTCATCACTACAACGAAAACACAGCATTGGAAAAGAACGTGAAGTGCGAACGGTGTTGAACTTGGTAAGTGTCGTAATTACATCGTAAACACGTTTTCGCGATAAATTCGACGTACGTAAGTACAATATACCAATGTACGGCCCTTAAAGCCTCGACACCTAATAATGTGATTGAAAAGTCCCCTCGCCCAGGACGACACGCGTCTTACAGTGGTTGGTGTGTGAGCGAAAAATAAATTAAACATTGATTTCCTTTTCAAACTACAACTTTTCTAACTTTGAAGAAAAAAAAAAACAAGTAAAAAGGCGTTAAGTTCGACCGGGCCGAGCTTTGGATGCCCATCACCTCGGGTATATGTGTAAACCACCTTTCGTCAGAATCCGGTGAAAAATTCATAATTTATTCCATCATAGCAGCTATATCGAAATATGTTCTAATTTGGACCAATTGGACACTCATTGTTCAATACTGTATAACAAAATGTTGGTCTTTTTAGTAGCTATATCTACAAATAAACCGATCTGAACTATATATTGGGGTGTATTTGAAGTATTTTAATGTATTGCGATGCAGCTATGATAATTCGGGTACAATATATAGGACCAACAACTATAGTAAAAAATTACCCCAACCATTACATTTCATCCACCATGTTTTACCTTACTACCACAGTATGCTCCTCAATTTTTCGAGTGGCCTATTAATGTGAGATTTTGCAAAATAAAGGATTTCGTCTGCTTACATTTTTAATAGATTATTTTCCCTTCTTTCTTCAATTCCATTGCATATGAAAAATGCGAATAAAATCAATGTTTTTTAACTTTGCTGCGCTGCTATTATTTAACCTCTTATTTATCTCCCTTATTATGTATGTCGATTTACAGCTGTGTTCAAAATAATAAGAGTGTTACCACCTCACATTTCCAAAAGTCGAATTTGTTGGTTTATCAACATCCAAATTTAGTTTTTTTCTTAAGGGTACGTTCAGAGGCCACCGTAGCGCAGAGGTTAGCATGCCCGCTAACCTCGCGCCAGTTTCGAATGCTGGCACGACCATCACAAAAAAAATTTTCAACGGTGGTTTTCCCCTCCTAATGCTGGCAACATTTGTGAGGCACTATGCCATGTATAACTTCTCTGCAAAGAGGTGTAGCACTGCCGCACGCCGTTCGGACTCGGCTATAAAAAAAGAGGCACCTTATCTTTGAGCTTAAACTTGAATCGGACTGCACTCATTGATATGTGAAAAGTTTGCCCCTGTTCCTTAGTGGAATGTTCAATGGCAAAATTTGCATTTCTACGTTCAGATTAGTCATATATTTGAACCAGATTGTTCTCTGATTTTCGCCCAATATACAGTCATCGACACAAGTTTTTTAACAAACAAAGTTATCGAGTTTAGCTTACAGAATTTTTTTAAATTAAAATTGAAATTTCCCAATATGACTTAAAGTGGTCATAAATGGTCTAATATAAAACTTGATATTTATTTTAATTCAAATATTAGGCAAGTATGAAATGTTATTATAAGAATAAATAAAGCATAATAAATTTTATGATCCAATTATTAGAAAATAGAGCTTAGAAGTGTGAGCGCGACTTTTGCGGATCGTTTCGATAAGATTTTACAACAGTTTTATTGAAATAAATTGGGATATTTCGTCGTAAAACTTAAATTTCCGCCATTGCATCTTCTTAGTGTTTGTCAAAAAATTACAACGTTTTTGCTTACATCAGACCCATTTAAATTCTATGTTCAAAATAATAAGAGTGTTACCACCTCATATTTCCACAATTTGAAGTTGTTGGTTTATCAACATCCAAATTTTATCAACATCCGTAGCGCAGAGGTTAGCATGCCCGCTAACCTCGCGCCAGTTTCGAATGCTGGCACGACCATCAGAAAAAAATTTTCAACGGTGGTTTTCCCCTCCTAATGCTGACAACATTTGTGAGGTACTATGTCATGTAAAACTTCGCTCCAAGAGAGCACTGCGGCACGAAGTTGGGACTCGGCTATAAAAAAAAGAGACCCCTTATCATTGAGCTTAAACTTGAATCGGACTGCACTCATTGATATGTGAAAAGTTTGCTCCTGTTCCTTAGTGGAATGTTCAATGGCAAAATTTGCATTTCTACGTTCAGATTAGTCATATATTTGAACTAGATTGTTCTCTCATTTTCGCCCAATATACAGTCATCGACACAAGTTTTTTAGCTTACAGAATTTTTTCAAATTAAAATTGAAATTTCCCAATATGACTTAAAGTGGTCATAAATGGTCTAATATAAAACTTGATATTTATTTTAATTCAAATATTAGGCAAGTATGAAATGTTATTATAAGAATAAATAAAGCATAATAAATTTTATGATCCAATTATTAGAAAATAGAGCTTAGAAGTGTGAGCGCGACTTTTGCGGATCGTTTCGATAGGATTTTACAACAGTTTTATTGAAATAAATTGGGATATTTCGTCGTCAAACTGAAATTTCCGCCATTGCATCTTCTTAGTGCTTGTCAATAAATTACAGCGTTTTTGCTTGTATTAGACCCATTTAATTTCTAGATCTGGACTTGGTGGCAACCACTCAATGTATTTGGCGTAATCTATTGTAATAGAAAATATGGTCCCTTATGGCATAAAGCATTGCCAGCCGTAAAATGATTAGTTAATGAATCTATCACCAGAGGGAAGTAAAATTTCGTTAAAAGATTTATCAATATTTTATCCTAATTCACTTTTCAATTGTTTTGGTTAAAGTTTCCCCGCCCGTTATATGTTACCTATACTCAAGGCACTACTGAGCCAATTCTTTGTCTATTCTCTCTTAGATGGCGGTCATTTTTTTCCGAATTCTAACAAAAAAAACATATTTTTAGGTGACGATAGGGGATAGGTTACATGTAACGGGCGGGGAAACTTGGTCCACATGAATCGAAGAGTGGGTTAAGATAAAATAAAAATAAGTTTTTTAACGAAATTTTACTTTCCTCTGGTGATAGATTTATTGGCAAGCCATTTATTTTACGGCTAGGCTATGCTCTATGCCATTATGGATCAGTTTTATACCCTCCACCATAGGATGGGGCCATACTAATTTCGTCATTCTGTTTGTAACACCTTGAAATATGCGTCTGAGACCCCATAAAGTATATATATTCTTGATCGTCTTGTTATTTTAAGTCGATCTAGCCATGTCTGTCGAAAGCACGCTAAAATTTTGCACAAATACTTTTTACTAGTGAAGGTCGGTTGGGATTGTAAATCCCATATAAACCGATTTTGGGTCTTGACTTCTTGAGCCTGTAAAGGGCGCAATTCTCGTCCGATTTGACTGAAATTTTGCACGAAGTGTTTCGGTATCACTTCCAACAACTGTGTTTAGTATTATTTAAATCGGTTCATAATCTGGTATAGCGGTCATATAATCCGATCTTGGATCTTGACTTCCTTAGCCAATAGAGCGTGCAATTCTCATCCGATTTGGCTGAAATTTCGCATGAGGTGTTTTGTTTTGACTTCCAATAACTGTGCTAAGTATGGCGCAAATCGGTACATAACCTGTTATATCTGCCATATAAACCGATCTGGGATCTTGACTTCTTGATACTCTAGAGTGCGCAATTCTCATCCGATTTGGAAGAAATTTTGTACAACGGTTTCTCTCATGAACTTCAACATACGTGTCCAATATGGTCTGAATCGATTAATAGCTTGATACAGCTCCCATATAAACCGATCTCCCGATTTTACAAGGCGCAATTCTTATCCGAATGAACTGAAATATTACACAATGACTTCTACAATGTTCAGTAGTCAATTATAGTTCGAACCGGACTATAACTGGATATTGCTCCAATAACACAACAGTTCTTATTCAATATTCTTTGTTTGTCTAAGAGGAGATACTGCGCATAGAAATCGACAAATGCGATCCATGGTATTTATTCTTATAATAACCATTTATGACTACTTTAAGTCATATTAGGAAAATGAAATTTTATTTGAAAAAATTCTGTAATTTAAACTCTTCGAAAATTAGTTTGTCAAAATACTTATGCCAATGACTATGTCAAATTCGTACATTCTTGATTTTGTATTCACAACAGACACGTTTATTTGACACATTTTTGTTGGCCAAAATCAAATCAAATAGCGGAAGGAGGAAGTAATAAAACAGTTGGGTCAAATACTTGAGAAATCAGAACATACCTTAAGGGTATTCAGAAAGGTATGTTAGAAGTAAAATTACAAATATATGTAGCTCATAATAACTATTCAGCCCTATACCAATTCCCTGAGAGTTTCTTCTCTACTCCCTCTTCCCTTATTCTAAACGAACTTCGAAAGAAGGAAATATCTCCTCCCAGGGGAAAAAGGTTGATATTCTGAATCACAATAAAAGGGAGAATGAGATGATTAAATTTGGGAAAAATTCGCCCTAACAAATGGAAGGGAGGAGTTGGGATAAAAAAAAAGTACGAATTTAATGTAATTTATTAAAAAAGGCAACTTTTTACTATCTAAAAACAATTTACTATGCACAAAAATTATACTTTCTCATCAAAAACAAATCAAAATGGTCGCATCAACCCAGCTGATAGAACTTGATATGTCAATTCATTTTTGAATTCGGTTAACAACCTTAATCGCTGTAAGCTTCAGTCAAGGAACTTAGGTCCATTGTGTCGCCTCGAAAAAGATTGAAAAAACGCAAAAAAAAAACCAGATAACACTTACGTCAGTACAATGTCAGACATTAGAATGAAGAAGCCAAAATGCATGACAAAACGGCGGCCAGATGGGCTGGAGAGTTCCTTCTAATTTCCCTTTAAGCTGTGCTGATGTGCCCTCCTTATTAAATACGCCTTGGATCGAAGTAGATGTGAAATGGCACAGCGAATTTTATTCCCCTTGCTTACAAATTTTGACATATCAAGTTCCAAAAAAAAGATGTTTTGTTGTAGCGATGCGGTCACCTTATTAAAAACGCCTTGGTTTAGCCAAAAAAAAAGCTGTTTTCGATAATCTCACTCCGAAATTTTTCATCTCCCCATTCAATCAGAATAGGAGGATTTTAATCGGGGGAGAAATTATTTCTTGTTCTTTTATCGACCGAAAAGGTCGCTATAAACATATCGAATAACAATCGAATTCGACTTACATACGTGATACCAAAAATTATATGAATTTTCGACTTCAACAGACATGTTGTTTTTGTACCCACATTTTCATGTGGGGGTGGCGATCCTCGTGAAGCTCCTGTAGGTGAGCAAGCCCGTTCCTGTCCAAGGGACCCACCGCCTCGGGAACAGCGTGGCCAGTGGTTATTTCAAGGCGCCAATAACTCGCCTTGCCAAATCGAGCATCATAGACACTCAGTATTTGTGCAAGAGCCGGTGCCACCCCATCTCTCACTGAGACTCTCCGCTCGATACCGCAGATTGTCCGCGACTGTCGTCACAGCTATTTTGTATGGAGCATTCCACTATCCGCAACCTTTGGGCGCGCCTTGTAGCTCACATCTAAGTTTCTCGTGACAGCAATGAACACCACACAAATTGGAGCTGAATATTCCAACCAGTGTGGTGCTCACATACATCTATCCCGTGCCGGGCCATAATAGCAATTTGTAAAAATATCGAAATTCGATAACGCCATGGTCAACCGGAATAAGGTTTAGTAAAGATGTTTCGTCTTTGACAATCCCTAATTTTAAAAATGTCAAAATGTCGAGAAATATTTTGCAACATGTCAAACTAAATTTATCGCCCGTTTTTGATATTTGGCTATATGTTCTCAATTAAAAAAAGAAATAAACTCACCTGCGCCAACAGCCGCCATTTGCGGTTGATTTTTAGACTCTTGTAAAGCTGAGGATACAGTTTTGGATGTAGATGCTGTATTTGAATTGGTAATGGATGACGAACCAGGCGTAGACGGTTGTTGAGTTTGAGTTTTCAAATTAGCTGCAGTTTCGTTATTGGCCGTGGGAGTAGTTGTATTGACGCTGGAGGCAATCACATTGCCGTTGGTATTTGTATTACTATTAGCGTCACGATTGTGCATTTTGCTGCGATTGTTGCTTCGGTTGCGGTAATTATTGCCACCACGGTAGCCGCGATTATATCCGCCACCGCCGCCATTGTAATTTCCCACATTACGACTGTAATAACTGTTGCCACGCCCACGATAACTAACAAGAAAAATTTAATATTATTACATTTTCAACGGTGAAGTGTACATGAATAACTTACCCCCCACGTCTTGTGGAGGAAACTCCAAACGTTTCACTGTTAAGCTTGCGTTCCTGACGCCAATCATAATTTTTATTCTTTGCACGGTCTTGGGCAGTTTCACATGATATATTATCGAAAAACGATTTGGTTTTATCATAGCCCACAGTGATTTCCTCTTCCTCAGGCTCATGCTCGCCGGCGCCAGTCTCATTTCCGGAATCATCCTTTTTATCTGTTTCACCATTCATCTGCGAAGTAGTAGGAGTAGGCGAAGAACACTTTAAAATTTTTATGTTTAGTTTTTTCGCCATATCACAATGTATTTAATCAAAGGATGACATTTTTCAATAAAATTTTGTGCGCAGGTTTTATGGTAGTGTTTGGATTATTTCGAACAAAAAACCACAATTTAGAGGGAATGATTATAAAACGGGTAATGGTGTAGCACAGGTGAATTGTTTGACGTTGGGAATCGGCCATGCATGTGGGAATATATAGGAATTTGAACATCACATTCAAACCAATCGAATGGTTTTCATGTTTTTGGAGTAGCGGAGGTGATGGTGGTAGTGTTGATAGTTTGTATTTAGTTGGTATTGATTGTAAACAAAATGAAAGAAAAAAAAAAATAAAATTCATAATTTTATTAAAAGAATCATCAATGGATACATTTACTTTATGAATATCTACCGCATCGACATTTGCACCAGAAAGCAGCCCAGCTTGCGAAGCAGTGTCAATTTACCTTTGTTTTGGTGTACACTTAGACGATTTAGTCAGTCAGCTTCCTGTCCAGTTAATGAAATTGGTTATTTCAATGTTGTATGCAACTCCCACTCCCACTTCGACAAATAGAAAATAAAGTCGTAAACACTACATCATGAACCAATGGCCTACAGTTCGAGAATGTCAAAACTCTTTGGTGGTAAAGCTGATTTACCTTGTCCAGTGCTAAGTTTACACGATAGAAGTCAGTAATACATCTTCTTTAAAGTGGCTTAAAACCAAAATCACTTTTTCAATGTGACTGATGTGAAGAATGTTGAAATGACAAGATACACGCAAGAAAAATAAAGAAAAAAGATGAATAAACAATTATTTTGCAATTTATTATCAATTATTTTTGCAATACAAATCGACTAAAAGCTGACAATCCCATATCGGGTTTGCCGAAAACCCCCTCCTCCTCCTCCATACAGATTGATGTATTATTTATCATGTGATAACTGATATTTTTAAAAACATTTTATGATAGGAATTGTCAGAGTCAGAGTAAAGGCCACCGTGGCGCAGAGGGGGAGAATGTCTATCTATGGCACTGAAAGCTTTGAATTTTCTCGCCAGGATTGGAGAGTTATTAGCCAATATATAACTTCTTCTTAAAGAGGTGTGGGGTATCCTAATATTTTGTTGTTGCTGTTGTTTTATATCTTTCGTCTGTATAATTCTGTTGAATATCCAAATCCAGGAATTCTGTGACTAAGGGAAGTGAGTCCAGAGGGATCTGGGTCTGAGTCGAGTGGGTCTATTTTGTTGTCTGGCTGTGTTGATAATTTCAACTGTATGATTGTAATTTTATATTTTGTCATATTACTTTTATATACAACATACTGATACTACCCGCATTGCCATATGATTCCAAGGCATGGCTACTTGTGAAAGTACCGACGAGGCAGTGCTTAGAGTGCTTAAGAGAAAGATTCGTAAAGTATCGGCGACGTAAAAACCACGAACTCTATGAGCTGTATGACGACAAGATCAAGTGGTGAAAGGCATCTCGAAACTTGGTGTCAGATATTTTAGAAGGAGCGAGAAGATCGTGGCGCTTGGAAGGCTATGCTAAGTTCGGCCAATGGAACAAATTTTCTATCAGAGCCAATTAAAGTAATATTGCTTCTACTTTATTTAATGGATATATTCAAATAATACCAAATATTTGGTATCCAAATACCATGAGTAGTTCCTTTTGTAATTTTAATTTTTAAGTTGTTGTAGCCACATTTCCAAGTGGAGGTGCCAAACCTCGTCAAGCTCCTTTTGGTGAGCAAGCTCGTTCCGGTCCAAAGGATCGATCGCTGCGGGAACAAGGTGACCATTGGTTATTTAATGGCGCCTTGTCATATCGAGCATCATAGGCACTCAGTATTTAAGCAAGAGCCGGTGCCGCCCGGCCTCTCATGAGACTCTCTACTCGACACCGCTGATTGTCCACGATTTCCGTAGCAGTTACTTCGTATTAGGCATTCCACTATCCGCAACCTGTGGACGCTGGCCCGGTGTGCTTCGCTACAACCTAACGGTCCCCTTTCGACATGGTCCAAATTTGAAAATAATTTATATTCGTATTTAACTCTCAATACCTTTCATAAGAATACCATATTGTCCCTTCATTTGTTATACATGTTCATTTGGGGCATAACTTTGGGGTGTAGTGTATTTTATAAGTTTCGCACTCTACCATCCCTGAAAATTTCATGAATGTGGGTTCAACCGTTGGTCAGTCTATTGCAGCAATGTCCAGCCCTTTACATAGTGTTGATGGCAAGTCACACGTATTCCTATGCTCTTTGTTTCAGTCGTTGTTGAAACAGCAATGATATAAAAAAGTATTTAAGTTTTCTTATTTTATGTTCACCTATCATTCAGTCCAAAAAATTATTTTTTACATATTGAGAGGATTAAAAATAAATACTTAAAGAGAGTATTTCAAGCGTCGTTTGATCGATCGTTAAATGAACATTTTCAAATGACAATTTTGCGGTCAATTGAGTGCTTGCAAACAAAATTGAGCATGCTTTACTTTGTACACTGATGCCCTGAAAAATTATTTGCCAATAGTAATAAAAAATTAAAAAAAAGATACCTGCTCGGATTTGGGTTCATCGCCCACCTTAAGTTTGGACAACTGAGAGCGTAATTCTTCAAATTTGTTATTCGCTTGTTCAAAGTCAAAGTCTTGCTCGAACTTGATGGGATTGCGAGGAGGCTTTTGCATTCCACCAGGACCGCTTGACGATCTAAATCCCTACAATAGAGTGTGGAAAAAAAAAACATTGTTAATGTGTGGTCCTAAAATTGAAAGGTACACTTACTACTTGAGAGCGCATGCCGCGGTTATTGCGCATGTTGTTAGGCATGTTTCCACGATGCATATTCCAATTGTTCCGATTTTGATTACCCTGATTATTACCACGTGGATTATAGGAATTGCGGTTTCCACCGTCATGATTATTGTGATAATTATCCATCATGCGACCCGAATCACGGCGATCACGTGGATTGTGTTGATTATTACGTTGGGTGTTACCGCCGCCGCCACCTCCCCCATTACGTTGGTTTTGATAATTTGGTCGCTTGTGTCCAGCATCACGCGATTGACCTCCATGGCCTGAATTATTTTGATGTTGATTCGGATGATGATGATGATGTGGTTGTTGGGGCTGATTTTGATTGTGATTATGTTGTTGATGTGACTGTTGCTGCTGTTGGTTCACTTGTACCCCAATATCAGCAGATGGACTTTTCCTCGATATTAAACTTATAGGGGTTGTTGACCTCGAGGCTCCAGCGAGCATGTCTATGACGGAAACTTCATTCAATTATAATTGAAGGTAAAGAAAAGATTTACACTTTAATTTTCAATAAATGTGTGATGGTGTAGTCAAAAAAAAATTATACATAAAACCAAAGAAAAATATTTAAAATCATAAAACGTAACATTTAATAAGGCCGCAAAATAAATTGTTACATCTAATTGAGGCTGTTTTTCAAATTGGCTATTCCTTTAGCATACTAAAATTTTAAACTTTAAAAAATCCTGAGATTTTTAACTGCATAAAAAAAATGTACCCCAAAAGGGACAAACATATTTCGCTACCACGAAACATTTTTAGCTTTAATTTATGAAAGACATATTGCACCAAAGCTACGATTGAATAATGATCATTTGTTTTTCTTCCCTCTTAGTTTTTAAGTTAGGCAAAAAGGACAATTCATAAGTATTAACAACGTTTTGATAAGTGTCCCTATTATGCGCTACCGTAGCGCAGAGGTAAGCATGTCCACCTATGACGCTGAACGCCTGGGTTCGAATCCTGGCGAGAACATTAGAAAAAATTTACAGCGGTGGATTTCCCCTCCCAATGCTGGCAACATTTGTGAGGTACTATGCCGTGTAAAACTTCTCTCCAAAGAGGTGTCGCACTACGGCACGCCGTTCGGACTCGGATATAAAAAGGAGGCCCCTTATCATTGAAATTAAACTTGAATCGGACTGCACTCATTGATATGTGAGAAGTTTGCCCCTGTTCCTTAGTGGAATGTTCATGGGCAAAATTTGCATTTTGTTTTTCTCTCCTCTTAGTTTTTAAGTTAGGTAAAAAGGACAATTCATAAGTATTTTCGTTTTGATAAGCGCCCTATTATTTTTTCCAAGCGAATTTATCGACAGTCATCATCGTAACGAGGATTTAAGTTCACCGCTAAAATCTTAACAGACCAACGAATAAACAAGTTCAGCCGTTGACAGAAGAAACCATGTTTACTTACTCTTTTTGTTCAATGTTCTTACTAACTGTTCTCCCTAATATTTTTTCATCACTGTATGTTTAACACTAGAAAGACCCAGAATTCTTCTATACCTGGTTGGACTAAACCGGTACTGCCGTAACCAACTATATTTGGTGCTATATTTCAGTACTAGATATATAGGGCTTAAAACTTAAAGCAGGCAGCACTCATTGATTAGAGTTAGTCCTCTGAAATGTTCTTGGGGAAATTTGAATTTAGTAGATATGTATAATTCTATCTGGCAAAGATATACATTTTACTTTTATTGGTCATTACAGAAAATGTATTCCTCCAGCCGAACGTAGAATAGATGTCCAGCCACCTCGACCTTCTACGATTTTTCTCCAATATCTGACACTCAGTTTCGAGATAGACATAAATATATTTGCTATATATAATTATATCCGAAAAGATACGGCCTCAGATATATTGAATAACATCTTGCGCCTATTTTTAATTTAACTCCCAAAAGAAATTGCCAGGCACACAGACGGATCAGACACAGAACAAACACATCATTAGTGGACGTTTCGGGAGTTGGTAATGTCCCCTCATCCTCTTCCAAAGTCGTTTGTTCCATGGGCGGTTTTTGCAATAAATTCTATATGGGATGACTAAAAGAATACAAACTTTTTATAAAGGGCTGGGGTCCTTTATAAGCAATGTTAATGCATAGATATTCGTAGGTGGCCACCGTGGTGCAGAGGTTAGCATTGGTTTCGAATCCAGGCAAGAACATTCGAAAAAATGTTTCTGCTATGGCTACCACCTCATAATGCTGGCGACATTTATAAGGTACTGTGCCATTTGAGAAAATAGTATGGCCGCCATATAAACCTTCTCCCCAAAGAGGATCTTATTGGCATAAGATCAAATTAGATCCGAAAAATGGTTACATGTATGTAATTGTATGTAGTTGGAACAAATTTGATACAATTAAATATAAATGGATACAATTTTATCTCAAATTTGTCCTACACATAATTCGATCTATTTTTATAGAATTTTATTCGATTGAATCAGATTATATACAAGCCTTTAGCTTTCAAACTATTAAAAAGTGGTATAAACTTTTTTAAGAGAAGTGACATATTAGGATGAAAGATTTTGGCAATCTTCTCACATACCAATGAGTACTGTGCGATTCAAGTTCAAGCTATTTTTTATTGCCGAGTCCTTTCGGACTGAAATTGTATCCATCTATATTTAATTGTATCAAATTTGTTCCAACTACATACAATTACATACATGTAACCATTTTTCGGATCTAATTTGATCTTATGCCAATAATAACTCCTGGTGTCATCCTCATCCAACCTAAACTAAATCTAACAATATCGATCTGTTTTTGCGCCACTTATTATTTGGTTGTTTTATTTATTGTTGTTTTTTTTTTTTTTTTTTGTCTAGCCGAAACCAATTTCCTTTTCTTACAGCGCCAGAATAAAGGTATCCTGATATGATCCAATGTTCATATCAAAGAGGCATGCTTCTACCATTGCACAGCTCACTAATTAGTGAGAAGGTGGAAGTATGTAATCCGTATCGTACCGAAAGAAGTTTTGTTTAGCTTCGAAATCACGATCTCCATAGCCTGCCCAATGTATTTATTTTGCTTTCTATTCTAAATAGAAGCAAAATCAATTCCTATTGATTTCAGCTAGGCAAGAGCATTCCAACAATAACCATATCAACTTTATACTCCAGTATTTATAAATCTAGGAACTGACAAATCAAACGCAATCTTCATACTGTCTTGTGTTCACCAGCGTTTTGAGTTGAAGCCAGTGATGGGCATACTAACACAAATCGAAAGATCAACAATAAAAAACAATAGGAGGGACAGTAAAACTCGAACGATCAACTTAATGAAGTAACTTCATGAAATGGCAACAATGTGTCAGCCGAAAGAAACCAAAAAAAATTATTTACTCTGTATGTGGGCTTCTGAGCGTTTATGTGCGGATTTGTCTTGGAGTCCATCAATGGTTTAAATCCACCACGTTGCTTTCAAACTGAATTTTTGACAGACGTAATCGATAAAAGTACTTGCCACATGAACCTCAAATTTTGCCAAAGGCTTCGAAATTGAAAACATGTAAAAAAATGTATGCCAGCTCTACTGCGGTGAAAATAAGCATTTACTCCAAAACCTTTCCAAGTTTTATTAAAATTCTTAAAGCACACTTTCGATCTATGCAGAAGTGGCCAAACCAAGACCATTGGGCTGAATTAAGAAAAAGTGACGTACTTTTTTCTTTGATTGAATTTAAATTTAATTTACATTATTTTTAAGAAAACTTGCGAGAACATCTGATAAAATGGCGACTACAAATCTACAAAAATTGAACGAAAAATACTACCAAACTTATATGAAAGAAAAAAAAAAGAAAAACGAAACTAGAAAAAATGAAGTCGGTGTATGAAAATTGTTTGAAAGAAAGATATTTAAAATGGGTTTACCCCTCACACCTTGATCTTTGTGCTCATTTAAGACCGACGCATTTAACAATTTCTGGACTGTGGAAACAGATGCAGCCGTAGCAGAAGTGGCAGCCGAGCTATTGGAAATAAGACCACCACTTGTACCTCCGCCACCTCCTAAGCCTATATTACAAAGGAGACTGCCGTCTGAACTGAGACCAATGCCCAAAAGACCAACGTTGTTATTACCAATGTTGCAGCTGCTGCCAATTTTACTGCTTGTATTCGGGTTGCTATTATGCACATTATTACTGTTTGCATTAGAAGATGGAGGCGAGCCAACATTATCAACGGTAGTTAATAATGATGTACTCAAAGGATTGGTATCCGTCGTATTACTGCCTGTACAAGAGAAAGTAAAGGATTTGGATTATAAACTATGGACATGAGGCTCCGCAATCACTCTGTTGATTGTCACTGAAGACCTATGGACATGAGCATACATTTACAAAGGTGCCTCCTTCTAATCGTCTCTCAATTGGTGCATTTTCGAGAACCGAAAGGTATGGTTCTCTTTTCTTTTTTATGTCATACATAAAGTGCCATCGGCATATTTTAAGCTACTTACTTGGTTGCTTTTGTTGTTGTTGTGTTTGCGAATGCTGGCCTTGCGGTAGTTTCTGCTGTGATGACACTTGTTGATTGCCCATCATAAATGGCCCTGGAGCTCCAGCTCCAGGTGCCAATGACTGGGGTACAGCACCGGTTCCACTTGCTCCACCAATTGCGCCTAATCCGCCCATGGAACCAAATGGATTTCCATACGCCCCAACTGCTGCCATGGGTGGTACTTGGGGATTCATGGTGGGCATCGATAAGTGTGGCATAACGTGCTGGCCATTTGGTAATTGTACTTGCATTATAGCTGGATCATTAGGATGTGGCAGGCTGTTATTTATTACTCTAATATCCTTGATATCGGTGCCACGGAAAAGGATGTAGTCGTAGATTTGGCTTTGAGGCGCAATTTGAAATTGGGTCTCTCGGTCTTCCGTTCCAAAGGAGCGAACTAAAATGTAAAAAAAAATACATCAATATGCTTCTTTAATGCATCTCAAATAGATGACAACTTGTTCAAAAAAAAAAAAAAAAAAAAACAAAAGCAATATCACTTCTCAAGTTCCTGTTTAAGGGTGGTACGCACCTCAAACGAAATATTCGTTGCTATAAGAAATGTAATGACAAATCATAAGTGAAATTTTCGGTTTGCATTGTATTACAGGGCGACATTGAAAGCATTGGATATTTATTTTTTTTTTGTTTCATTGACTATTGCTTGGATCATTTTTGCACCACGTGCAAGTCATCAGCAAAAAAGTGAGGCAGATCGACCAAAGGAATGTATACTTTTGTTTTCTATACTCTGTTCCGCTTGAGGTGCATACCGGCCCTTAGAAAAAATTTAGGCAATACATCGAGAAATGTTTCTGTTAATCTTTTAAATAAAATTCAATTTGTGTTGTTTGTATGTTTGTTTGTCGGTTTGTTTGTTTGTTCCGTATAGACTCAAAAACGGCTGAACCGATTACCTTGAAATTGTGTAGGTTGTGTAGGTTGGTCTGGAAGGAAACATAAGCTATATAATTTTTTGATATCGGGAGGGGGCATACCCTCCCCCTTACCCCAAAAGTACTACCCAAAAATAAAAGTGAACCGATCGGGACAATATGGGATTCAAATGAAAGGTATTCAAGAGTAGAGTACGAATTTTATAATAAAATTTGGGTCCAAGTACCTGGGGGGCTGCCCCAGCCCCAAAACCCCTTAATATAGGTTTATTTAACAATCATGACAATATGGGACTCAAATGAAAGGTATTCGGGAGTAGATTACGAATATGGTCAGGAAGGGGATAAACACCGCTTTGTCCGATGTTCTCGCCAGGATTCGAACGCGTTCGGCGAATTCGATATCCTCATTCAGGGCGAGGTGTCCCAAACATAAAAGAATATTATAGAGTTAAAGAAAGCGCAGCGGAACGGGCCCGGTTGAGCTAGTATTTTATAAAAAAAAAAAAAATAATTTAACAGAGCGGAATTAAACAGAATTAAAAAACTCAAATTTTTGATGAAATATTTTGGCTTTCAATAACATCAGCCAAAAACCTTACATGAATAAAAAAATTTTAATTTCGCGAACTTTATTTGCGCAAACAACGCAAAAATTGAAACAAAAAATCAGCAGATTGATTTTTGATTGGCATTAGAAATTAAATTCCTTTTAAGTGGAGCGTATTTTCATTTTTTTTGAATACGTGCATGTTTAGCATGCATGTTTCCGCTTGCCATCCCGCCTCATTAGTCTATCTTTTTTCAGTCAGTGGTTGAAAAATTGGGATTGAAATCCTTTCGTCTCCCATTTTTTATTCAGAATACGAATAACTCCGTGGTATCGAAACATTTATCCCAAAAACTTTAAGTCTGAATTGGCTCCGATAACAATCTGTATAGTCAGAAAGTACAGAAAATTCTGCTAGGAAGTCGGCGGAAACCAATGACAATTCATTGACTATCCCCCACTCCACTAGATCCTAGGTAGCAACTCTCTTCTCTTCTGTTGGCAAACGCTATCACCAAGTTGTCCTTAGCGACATTATCAAAGGTTATTGGACCAAATTTCGCTTTAGTTCTCTTGGAGATGGTTTGCCCTCCAGCTGTCTGCAGTTTTTTGCATGCCTGTCGTGGGCTTTTGACAAGCTTGTATATAATTTTGAAAGATTGCTGGCAATTTAATGTGTATCTTCAACTCGTATTTGAATTGAATTTGGAATATCCGACTGTAAATAAGTTTTTATAAATTTTGCAGTTGTAAAAGGATATTATTTAATTATCTCTAACATTGGTTAGTCTTAAGACTCGCCTCCATTTATTGTTTCAGTGAGCACAGCAATATAATAAGTTGTATAACGCAACGATAAAATTAATTTTTCCTAATGCTGGGAACCAATTCTCCTTCATCAATTTTTTTTATAATTTTCCTCTAAAATCTAAGTTAGAAATTCCGTGTTACTTACAAAATCCTTAATTGTTTTCCGAGCCACGCCCCTAAGTTGGTTCGTGTCTGGTATTGTGTCGGCACCTAAGTGCCGGTATCTGTTAGACGCGAAAGCCGGACGCTAAGCCTGGATCTCCCCATAGGATTTTCGGCGTCCTACCGACCCTTTCGCTGTTCCAGAGGGTTGCATCCGCGCATTCGTAGCCCACGCCCTTTACTCGTTGCCCTTATGCACTTTACTGTCCGTAAAGACGTTCATACTCTACGTCCTCGCGTTAATACCTCACGCATTCAGTGATCGCCCGGATCTTCGCCTGCAGGACCGTATTATGGCCCGGCACGGTATAACTACGACTATCACACAGACTGGAACTTTGAGCTCCAATGTGTGTGGTGGCACCGGCTCTTGCTTAAATACTGAGTGCCTATGATGGTCGATAAGATAAGGCCAGATATTGTGCGCCTTTAAATAACCAACGGCCATGTTCCCACGTTGATCGGTCGTATAGACCGCAACAAGCTTCCTCGCCTCGCATGCTGTTTGCATTTGAGCAATGCACTGGATATCCTACTCTTTATCATGGTGTCCACAATACGTTCCATGGTTTTGAGTAGTTGACAGTTTGAAATTCCGTACTCAGAAATGAAGTACGAAATAGTTTTTAAGTATTTTAATTTTTTTAGTATTATAGGCTAAAATAAATCTGGACCAAATGGCCCATTTGCAACAGTCAACAACCTACAATACATCATACAATCCCATGGCAGCCGGTTTTGCATTAACAATTTTTGACATAGAAATTCTATTTTATTTTGTATCACGGCAAGTGAATCGTAAACAAGGCCTATGTTAAACATATTTCTAATTGTACGAATAAAGTTGTTATTCAATAGATGTTGTTGTTGTAGCGGTTTGTTGTTTTCTGTCGTTTCGTCTGTTTGATTCTGTTGACTGATATGGGGCGCGTCCACTGGGATCTGGCAGTGTGTTGTACACTGAGGGGGCAGCCCTTGCCCACGAAGGACTCCATCGGGTCAATCCAGTACGTACAACCGGCTTCCATGGGATTGGTTATTCAATAGTATTTATAAATTGTGCATTGACCAAGATTATATTGCGTCCCCTTTCACACATATGTAATGCGAAAAGAAGTGAGAATGAGTCAAATATATGTCAAAGTAGCGTGGCTAGACAAAAAATATCAACAAAAAGAGAAAGTATAGGTTTTTTATATCTCTCCGTAAATTATAATTTATTTAATTATTATTTCAAAATAAAAATAAAAACACTGTGAAAAGCATTACGTTGGAATAGTGAACATAGGAAAAAATTAGAATGTTAACAAGTCTGATACGATATAGACCATTTTCGCACATTTTTGTAAAATTTGAACAAATTGTGTAATAACTACTCTCATTAAGTAGTCAGTTCGGCCTATGTAATCGAACTGAATCCCACGCTGGGTAAAAAAAAAAATAATCTGTACCAAGTTGCAGCTCTGAATATTAAGACGATGCAGCATGATTATATCAGTAAAGGGACATATTTTCGGCTTTTCTCGCAAGTATTCGAGCACGGAGATTAAAATTCATAGGCGGCCTCCAACGAAGTACAGATTACTATTTCGTCCATAGAAAGGGTAAATTCAAAGATAGGCAACATCGGACAATATATTGATATATCTTCCATACAATCGGATATTGTACGGCTTCAGACCGCAGGGTTATCTTTCTCTGTTACAAATAGAAGTACAAAAAACAATGTCTTTAAGTTAGGCACAAAATGTGTTTTTGCTTTGCAATAGCATTTGATTGGTTTCCTAGATCGCGATTTCCTTTGGTACCACAAAACTCGTCAGTAGGATTTGTCATAAAAGATGTTTTCTGGTTGAAACTATGCCCTTAAGAGTACTTTTCTTTTGTTTTGCAGCAAGAAAGAAACTTACTTCACTTCATATATTTCTACCACCTAAAGGCGGCATCAAATTAAAATATACAAAAATGTATTTTATTAAATAATGTTTACGGAAAAATTATCTTTTGATTGTCCTTTCGATCAAACATTATTTGTGACTAAGATCAAGTCTATACTTCCACTATATTTTTTCTTAACGAACGAATTTCTGCCGTAATCTGTAATCTCATCTGAAATATTATTGTTTACAGTGAGAGCCGAGGATATCATTGATGTTTATTGATAATTTTGTAAATAGAAAGTTTACAAACATCATATATTTATTTGAATCAATAGTACGCTCCATATAATTTAATATTTGAAGATTATTTCATGCAAATGTTGACCGTGACTGCGCCT
Source organism: Stomoxys calcitrans (assembly GCF_963082655.1). NCBI lineage: Eukaryota > Metazoa > Arthropoda > Insecta > Diptera > Muscidae > Stomoxys > Stomoxys calcitrans. The sequence continues at coordinate 269,402,114 of NC_081552.1, forward strand.
GAAATGGTCCATCCGCTTAGTCCAATTTTGGCATACTCTTTCCAACATTTCGTCCTGTATCCAACGAATAAATGCTTCAATGTTGTCTTCCAATACTTCACCATTTACAGTTACCTTACGATTCGCATCATCTTTGAAAAAGTACGGTCCAATGATGCCACCAGCCCATAAACCGCACCAAACTGTGACTTTTCTGAATGCATTTGTAGCTCTTGTAATTCTTCTGGCTTATCTTCACTCAAAAATTGACAATTCTGCTTATTTGCGTACCCATTAAGCCAAAAATGAGCTTCGCCGTAAAATGGAAAAGCGCGCGATGATTATTCGTAACAGAGCACATATTTTGATAATAAAATTCAATAATCTTGAGTCGTTGTTCGTTTGTAAGACGATTCATGTTTAAATTATAGACCAAATTTAAGATGTTTGACAGTGAAACAGAACACGTAACGTGCGTGAGCTGTCTAAACCATTGACGTTGCCGATGAATGAATCCATCGGATCAATACGGTACGTACAACCGGCTGCCATGGTATTTTTTCTGTGTACTGCCTCAGTGTACAACGCACAGCTATGACAACAACAAATCTATAGAGCACCCCTACCCGGCACCCAAAGTTTATGGAGAACTCCGGCGGGGGACATTTTTAATAGAGCTGCCCACGGACCTTTGCCCAAACAACGCACCTCAAGTTCATGTTCTACGAGGTTAACATATATGCACCAAATATAGAAATTATATCGAATTTTGAAAAAATACCAAACATTTTTTAATTGGATTAATTAATAATAAATTAAGTGAAAATGTTCCAATCATTTTTTTAATTGAATATGCAATTTTTTTAGTTGAAAAATTTATCAATTACTGTTCGAAAAACCTTGAATGATATTATCATTTTCGTTACTAAAGCAGTTTCAATTAAAAAATTAATTTAATCAATTAATTCTGTGATAGAAACAGATTTTTTTTCTGTGTGTATATACATAGTATTGAATTTCCCAACTTTTAGCTTTGAGAGCCTAGCCTAGATAGTATTTTTTAGTCGTCTTTTCACATGAACAAATTCAAATAAAAATTTGTGAAAAAAATACTACAATAAATATATGCTTTTTTTCACGCCAAGGACTCAAAGAGAGAATTTAAAAATAATTAATCCCAGTGTAATATTAAGTCAAAATAGTGTTAGTACACAATGGGTTTTTAAACGATTCCGAAAGCAAGACAAGGGAACGCTACTTAAGGCTCTATTACACGACATGACATGTCAAATTTAGCAATTATTAGAGCGTGCTCTTAGCCTTCTGGCAAAAACATAAAGAAATCAGCTGTTTTTATTATCAACCGAATGAAAGTAACCCCAAATTAAATTGTTTTCACAAATTATGATTTAACCAGCTTCTCACAACTGCAACAATTTTTTCGCATAAAAAAATCAGCTTTTGCTCACATTTTTAGGTTATGTTGTACGAAAATAACAAACAGGTGTGATAGCAAAAATGATGAATCGTATGAAAATTGACAATTTTGCCAAGCATTAATAGCGCCCTTAATAATATTACAAATTCTTATTGTGCCGAACGCGTATGAAGCAAAAACAGGAATAAACAAGAAAACGTGTTAAATTCGGCCGGGGATAATGGATTTTGATTTTGATGTTGGCGACAATAGTTGAAATTATTGTGCAAAATTTCAGCCAATTCGGCTAAAAACTACGCCCTATATAACTAAAATCGGAAGATCGATTTGTATGGGGGCCAATTTAGACCATACTTGGCATAGGTAGTTGTTGAAAGTCATAACAAAACACAACATACAAAATTTCAGCCAAAGAATTGCGCCATTTAGAGGCGCAAGAAGTGAAGATCCAGGAACGTTTTATATGGCAGCTGTATCAAAACATGGACCTATATGCCCGGCACGGGATAACTGTGAGCACAACACAGGCTGGAATATTGAGGTCCAAGCACCTAGCATTATTCCTTCGAAAGTTAGCGTGCTTTTGACAGACACACAGACGGACGGACATGGTCAAGTCGAGTTAGAATGTCAAGACGTTATTGAATTATGAATATTATAAAAGGAAAACAAATGATCGAGCCATTAAATCCGGATTTAAAGAGCAGTGTAAACGGGGTTTACTGAGGGAGAACAAGTTAAACTACAAAACACAATAAATGCTAGCTCATTTATCACAAAGGTGGGACATAATTGCTAAATGCATTTGGGACCGGTGTAGGCCCAATCTTCACAAAGAAAATTATCATCGCAGATTTAATCCAATAGCATCTTATTTGAATCGGTGATCTTATTTGAAAAAAAAAAAAAAAATATGAGACGATACATAGAATCTACCCAATTTTTTTTAATATATATGTATGTATATACAAATATGCCCATCTGGTAATTTTTCTACAGGTATATGTTAAAAAGCAAATTAAATCATAATCTGAAATCAATCCAAAGCGCATAACTGTAACTTGTACCGTTAGAGATATAAAGAAATATAGAATATAAACAGCAACAAATTAAACTAAAGAGAAACCAACGAAGGGATGAGCAAACAAGACAAAAGAAAATACAACCCTGCAAATGCAATACCATATATTACGACAATAACAATTTGTTCAAAGGGATATACAAGAAGTGGGAGACTAAAAAATGTATTCGCCTCAAATAAAATGTCGAAAAGACGTTGCTTTCCTTCTTTAAGAAACCAAAGGATAGAAAGAATTGTACCATAATATGAAAAAAAAATTGTGTACGAAAAAAGAATGGCGGTAAATAAAAATGATGCCAACTTGACAAACAAAACCTAAAGGTATAAAGAAAATAGAAACGAACACACACATTTGCGAATACGCATGAACGAAAGGAAAATACGGATTTACAGAACGACGAATTTCACAAATAAAAGAGAAACCCAAATACCGTTTGATAACAGTACTCCGGTGGGAATTTTTGTCTCTTCGCTTACAATCATTTTGGAATCATAGGTGACAAATGTGTACTTACCACTTGATAATGCAATTGTGCACTCCTGAGGATCCACGGTATATAATCTTCCTTCATAGCGAATATCAGCCTTAGAAATAAGGCTGATTTTAGAGCCCAGCTCTGGCATGCCGCCACTCATTTTGTAGCAGTGGTGGCGAAAATGATCTCAACAGATACAAAATCAAATTGAACAAATACAATCACAGTAAATGTAAGTTTCTTCAACTGCTGCTTTTTCCACCTTGAATAAGCACTCTTCTTTTTTACTACACGTTTACAATTCCGTTCACAAAGAGAATTGTTCAAACCGAATATTTTCGTTTATATTTTGCGTTTCTGAAATGTGCGCTGTTAGTTTTTGTGTAATTGTTCGACACTTTCGTTTAATTATATGCTCAGTCACTGTATTTATTATGTCGCAAAAAAGAAAGGAATGGCCCGACACGACTGTCTCGAACTGCACTACAGTCGCAAAATGGTTCCTTTTTTCGCTGAGAGCACTTCTTTCCACAATTGTTTAACGCAATCAATCACTATTTGAACAAAATTCATTAACTTCTTATCATATCACAATTTATTGTCTCCAATATTCCTTGAGAGGAAAAAGTGAATTTTTCCACTTATTTTCACTGGACCTGATGATAATTCTATCTTCGCCCTGCTTGCCTACTTGCCTCGTCAAAAGTGGAAGAAACAGTAAATGTAACAGCCATTCCCCTCTACACGGACCCCCTTTCCTATATCACACCAGTGCTACCAACATTTGAATGTCATATTTGCATAATGCCAAAATGACATTTCGCATGACATTTTTTCATCAGATCAACCCTGCACAAAGAGCAACTCTGCGAATACGTAGAGCTGCCATTAGATTACAACATTTAATTTATAATACATAAGGCGGGTTTACACGGTACACCGTTATTCATGATCATTGTATTGCATTGGGTTTCGGGAAAAACTGTCAGATGCAAAGTGTTAACTCCACCTCAGACCCATTTCACATGCCATCACCCTATATTAAAAACTATCATGAAATAGAAATGGAAAAGGGTTTTATTCTTTTTCATTGTCATTGGCGGTTTCTTGTTGTAAAGAATTGTCTTCAGTAAAATTTGGTGGTCGCTGTTAGTGATTTTTGGACAGGAGTCTACATAGAAACAAACGAACAATCAAGGCGGGGAATGCGGCAATGCTATCAGCTACACAGAAAAAATTAAAATCTTGATTTAATGAAGAAATTTGTATATTCAATTAAAAATTTTGCTGAAATCGATTCTATAAACAAATTTGTATTATGAACAAATGATTTTGCAATTTGTATTTATTAAATTTAATTTAACGATTCAATAACTTATCCCAAAATTTAATTTATTGATTCAATAACTTAACCAAAAATTTTACCCCTTAGTAACTACCTTGAATTACAAATGCCGTAAATTGAAATGTCAAAATGGTTTTAGAAATAAACTTAGTTTTACAACTTATCTCCTTCATATATGTTTTACATTTGTATTTTCACCATTAGAAACTTGTTTTATTGGTTATGTGTGGAATATTCGATTAAAAAGAACATCTTAAGATTGGAGAAAAAATCACAGCTGTGTTATAGAGCCTTCGACATTTGGATTTACTGCAAAATCAAAAAAAAAATAAAAAATTTGTACTCAGCTGTTCGCATGACCTCACCTTATAAGTGCATCCTGCGTTGGGCCATGACATAATTAACAGGTTATGTGCCGTAAACAGCTGAGTACAATTTTTTCTCGCTTGTGCACTATCTGTCAACAAGTTTTGGATGTGTGTGTATTATAGTTACGAACCATAACTCACACAAACAATGAAAAATGGCGCGAACTAGTAACATGCTCAAAATCAGAGTTTCACTAATCACTGATTTTGGCAGATAGTGCACTCAATATTTTGTTGTTGGGCAACTGCTACTACCTGTAAATGAATATATCTTGCGCCATACTGGCGGAATCTCCTATGGTAGAACAAGGTGCGCCCTTCCGAGTCGTCGTTAAGGTGTAGAAGGCCCATCTCCCCCACCCGTAGATAATTCTATCTGGATGTAAGGCATCGTCGTACCATGGGGTTCCAATGTAAACTGGCTTTCTCTAGATGTCGAATGCCCAAATGGACCATGAAGGCGTCTTTGCGGCACATTTGTGACTCCTTTTAAGTTTTTCGATAGGGAGAAGGCCCAATCCAGTGACCTTGCTCCGTCCTTCTCCCTCTCAATCCGAGACATTGGACTAATATCTTCCTCTCAAGTTCCCTCAATCTCTCCATCTGGTGTGAGGACACAGTATACCATATCTGGAAGGCATACCCAATCGTTGGCCTTACCAACGTTTATAAATAGCCAGTTTCACCTTTCGACTTAGACCGCCCCTACTGGGTAACAACGCACGGTAAGCCGCCCTTCCCTTTCTAATCGCCTCATCGATATGTCTGATAAAAGACATATCTTCCTCATATATGATGCCTTGTAGGTACTTCAGGGTACTGGAGTTCTGTATGATCGCATTGGCAATCCTGATTTTGGGGACAAAGCTCCTAGCATTCCGTAGAGGCTTCTCTTCCTGCCCTTGAAAATTATGGTCCTGCACTTATCCACATTAAGGCGTAGTTTTCATTGCCGGAAATACTCCTCCAATCTGGCAAATACTCCTCCAGCCTGGAAATCTTTACTCGAGGGTGCATGGCAGCCACCAAGATGTCATCGCACTCGTGCTGCGTTGTGCCACTGCCTTTTATACCTCGTGCTGACCAAATCGATGTTATGAAAATACGCAATGTGGTAACTTCGCGATAAATCCTCCACTTATGATTATGAAAAAGCATGGGGTGGAGCCAAACGAAAGCAACATAAAAGATTTTTTAAGAAGAATAAGAGAACAAAGAACAATAAAGAAAGTCTAGGGAATACTAGCATCTTGGAATAAATAGAAGGTAAAGTCGTAATCCCAGCAGATCAAATATTCCAATTTCAGATTTGTATCCAAATGCCAGTAGAGCGTTAAATGCTTTATTTGGATTTTAAAGGTTTTTTACAATTTGTTTCTTTTTTCACATTTTTATCGTTTGAATTTATAATTTACACTTTTATAGTCATAACACTTTTGATCTTGTGGCTGCTACACATGACAATGCAAATAAAAACTAGAATGTCAATTTGACAATGTACAGAACTTTGACAGCCTGGTTGGAATTTGGGCCCCCTACGTAATATTTACATCCGCCTACGTAATTTTTACATCTCACCATAGGAGATTGCTACCGATTGGTACACTCTCAAATAATGAGGCGAACAATAACTATGATATTTCATCTGAGCTTAATGCAATAAAAACAGAATTAAAGAAGCTTATGATGCAGTATGATGAAATTCTAAAAGTTGTAGTAGAGAATAAAAAGTAGTTGGAAATAATCAAAAAAGAAAACAAAACATTAAAGGAAGATGTAAAGAATGTGAGTTCATTTTATTGACAGCCAGAGAGTGCAGAATGACTGCGTTATAACTGGTATAAAGTCAGATAAATCAGCTATAGAAACTGTCATACAATTATCTATTGTAGTTATGTAGGAGTTGAAGTCAAACCTGATAGAATATCTGATGCGTATTTTTTGAAAAACAGTAACTCAGAAACGAAGTCTGTAATTGTAAAATTTAAATCCAAACACACAAAATCACAGGAAAATGATGAAACAAAAAAAATGTATGTCAATGATTATTTAAGTGGTGGAATACTTCATCTTTCTAACTATGCCAAAACAGTTGGTTTTCGTTCGGTTTATACAGTTGGCAACAGAGTTTTAGCCAAAAGAAGCGAGTTTTCAAATCCAAGGGTGGTAAGAAGTGAAGAGGATGTAAACAAACTTTTGGCTGAAACAACAACTTATTAACCACAACAACGAAGATCTTGGCAGTTGCATCAAAATGTTGAAATGGAATCAGCTAATGAGCATGAGTCCCCATCTTAATTTAAATGTTTGTGGTATTTAAGCAAATTTCTTTTATTATTATTTTTAAATGAATTATAATCTATATTTTTCAAATCTAAATGAATTTCATAACGCATTAAAACGCAGAAACTTTTTTGAAATGATATCAGAAGCATTTCTTGTATTACAAAGTTTAGCAAATTAAAAGTCCTTATATCAAGATTGTTTAAATTACCATCCGTTATAGCAGTGCAAGAAACCTGGTTTGATAATGACGTTGTAGATATTAACAATATTACTGCTTACAATTATATTCATTTTTGTCGTTTTGATGGATATGGTGGCACTACTTTGTTTATTAGAAAAGAAATTGAAATGACAGATGTACTGTGTAGTAGTGAAGGCTTGATAGACTCTATTGTGTTGAAAATGCAAAATAGATCGAAAAACGCTTACTGTTGTATCGTTCTATAAGTCTCAAACATGTTATCCTTTGCATTTTATTGACTTTTTAGACTATCTACTTTTTCAGAATTGGAGTACTCCAAGTACTCCATATTGCAGATGCAAATATAAGTGCTTTGAACATAAACTCTTTTCAAAAGTTGTCGAATCTGTTGTTAACTTATGATTATAGAAATGGCCATTTTTTATAACACGCCCACAGAATAGAACATGCATTGACCATGTGTATACCAACAACTCTAGAACGGTTGTTGTAGGCAAAATGTCTGATCATAATGTGATTTTTTGCTCTATCGATATTGAAACTCAAACAGTGTGTGACTATAGTAAGTTGAAATCACATCTAGACATTCATTTGTCTCCGCCGATAATATCTGACGATGTAAGCAGAGATACGGGGTATTTGATAACGTCTTTAAAATCAGTCAAATTTTGGACAAAAAATCGTCACGTCTGACAGCCCTGCACCAACCCCATAAGTGGAAATTGGGAGCTATATCTAATTTTCAACTGTTTTTGATAGCAAATGCTGCGGGTATTTTACACGCCATAGATTTTGCCAGTGGTACAAAAAAAAGGACAATAATTTTTTTTTGAGAGCTTAGCGGTATTAAAATCCGTCCCATAACTGCCAATGGTTATCCAATCGAGTTCCGACTGTACTTTGATTTGAAGCAGGGGTTCAGAGCGATATGTCAGACAATGTCTTGATAGAAAAAATTCCACCACTAGACCTGAGTCAAGTATTTGATTCTATTGATCACACAATATTGCTTTCAAAACTACAACTTATATATAAAATTCAATTTGTGTTTGTTTGTTTGTTCCGTATAGACTGAAAAACGGCAGAACCGATTTCCGATTTTCTTTTCGTATATTGTATAGGTTGGTCTGGAGGGAAACATAGGCTATATAATTTTTCGATATCGGAAGGGGGACGGATCCTCCCCCTTATGCCAAAAACACAACTGAAAATCAAAAGTGGACCGATCGGGACAATATAAGAATCAAATGGAAGGCGTTGTATGTACGAATATGGTATTAGAACTTGAGTCTAAGTACCCATCGGGACGCTCCAACCCCAAAACTCATAGATTGTGTACGTTTTTCTGGAAGGGCTATATAATTTTTAGACATCGGTAGGAGGCGGACCCTCCCCCTTACCCAGAAACGCCACCCATATCCGAAAGTGGTCCGATGGGCACAATCAGATTCTCAAATGAAAGGTATTGGCGACCAGAAAACGAATTTAAAAACAAAAAAAAAAAAAAAACGAATATGGTATTAAAATTTGTGTCCAAGTACCCCGAGGGCCCCCAAACCCCAAAAAATCCCCTAAGCAGATATATTCGAAGTTCATGTCAATATGGGACTCGAATGAAAAGTATTAGGTGGTAAATTACAAATATGGCATAAAACACTAGGTCCTAGTAATGGGAGGTCGCCCATACCCAAATACTCCTGATATCTATTGTATTTTCTTTACAAAGTGTCAGTGGCCGCCCCAGCTCAAAAACACCCTCCAAACGGTTCAAATTTACCGGTCATGGCAATATGGGCATAAATTAAAGGGATTTGGAAGTGCAGCACGAATTAGATATCCATATTTGAGTCGAAATGTCTGAGGTACTATCTCTCCCCTAAAACGGCGTCACGCAGTGCGACACTTTTTGGGGAAAATTTTTTAAATGACCGTGCATGGCATTGTACCTCACAAATGTCGCCAATATTAAGAGGAGCCCACTTTGCCCACTGCTTTGTCCAATGTTCTCGCCAGGATTCGAACGCGTTCAGCGTCAGGGCCTACAATGGCACGAATTCGATATCAACAACATTCAGGGCGAAGTGTCCACACCCTTAAAAGATATTAGAGAGTTAAAGAAGGCGCAGCGGAGCATGCGCGGTTTGGCTAGTACGTAAATATAATAATTTTATTTTATATTTTCTAAATTCGTGTTACCTAATGGTTTAATCTCTAGCCCTTACCATATTTTTAACGGTGTTCTACAGGGATTAACTTTAGGCCCGTGTTTTTACGCTATAGTTAATGGCATCTAAAGATGCTTTCGGCACTCAATGATATGTATATTTTTGACGATATTCAGCTAATTTAAGTGGAACCCTCATGAATTTTAATAAAATTGAATGTTTGATATTTGCTAATGATCGCAATATTCCTTTAAACTTGACAATCCAAAATTTTACTATTAATACAACGAAGTCAGCATAACTTACTTGTTTTGGTGATGACTCTTTGCTGAAATCAATATTGATTGCAGAATTGTAGATTGTAGAATTTCAATTGATTTCTTTCAGTGCACTTTAACCGTTTCTATGCAAATTTGATTAGTGTGGATACTTTGCTCATTTTAATGAGTGCTGTCCAATACAAGGTTTAAGCTCAATGATAATGAACCTCCTTTTTATTACAGTGTCTGAACGGCTTGCCGCAGATCGACAGGGCTGGTTACCGAAGGTAAATACCCCACAGGTGGCGCCAGCACTAAAAGGAAAAATCACGGCTGAAATTTTACTATGAAATTTCTCGAATGCTCATTCGAGCATTACAACTACGTTAGGTGTCGATATCATCAGTTCTGCAATACGAAGTTGCCTTTTATAAAGGGTGATTTTTTTGAGGTTAGGATTTTCATGCATTAGTATTTGACAGATCACGTGGGATTTCAGACATGGTGTCAAAGAGAAAGATGCTCAGTATGCTTTGACATTTCATCATGAATAGACTTACTAACGAGCAACGCTTGCAAATCATTGAATTTTATTACCAAAATCAGTGTTCGGTTCGAAATGTGTTCATTCACCGTAACGTTGCGTCCAACAGCATCTTTGAAAAAATACGGTCCAATGATTCCACCAGCGTACAAACCACACCAAACAGTGCATTTTTCGGGATGCATGGGCAGTTCTTGAACGGCTTCTGGTTGCTCTTCACTCCAAATGCGGCAATTTTGCTTATTTACGTAGCCATTCAACCAGAAATGAGCCTCATCGCTGAACAAAATTTGTCAAAATTTGAACACATTTCGAACCGAACACTGATTTTGGTAATAAAATTCAATGATTTGCAAGCGTTGCTCGTTAGTAAGTCTATTCATGATGAAATGTCAAAGCATACTGAGCATCTTTCTCTTTGACACCATGTCTGAAATCCCACGTGATCTGTCAAATACTAATGCATGAAAATCCTAACCTCAAAAAAATCACCCTTTATTTCGGGATTGGACAATCCTTGTGTTGCAATCTGCCAACTGACAGCTCTATCGTAAAGCTGGACATTTTTGAGATTATACGCATCGAAATGGGATAAAAATGCTCCTTTTATGGGCTCAATACTCTACACATGAGCGACATGTTGGGTATGAGTGCAACCCAAACACAAAGAGTAAACTCGAATTCATAACTACTTTCCAAAAGTACGCAAAAAATAAGGAGTATGGATGATGCTGTTTGTTCTAAAAATAGACCAATTGTATTTGTTTACCTTTAGCTTTAGCACATTATAAGCAAGTGGTAGGTTGAGTTGGTAGGGCTCCTGACTAGCATACGAGAGCACTCATGTTCAAACCCCATTGGCGGCAAAAAGTAAATATTGAAAAAACTGTAAAAAAAATAAGAGTTGAATAAACAACAAGAACATTTAAAGGAAAAAAAAAACAAAAGCCAAAAAAACGGTATTTTTTTTAATTTAAGATTTAAGGTCTGTTTATATATTATTATACATATTTGGATCTGTTTATATTTGGGAAAAATTCGATATACAATTGTATCAAATTGCTTCAGATTGTATCCAATTAGATCTAAATTTATACAATAAGATCCAATTATATATAACCATTTTTGGGATCCAATTATATCTAATGCCAGATATAATTGGATCTGACCATATCAACTTTTGTTTACTCGGGTATGTATATATTTTTTTAATTCTGTATCCCACGTAGGGAGCTTCATTGATTTATTACAAATAAACAAAATATGCGGAATTGTTAACATAACTGTGCACTTCAACCACGAACTTGAATCATATATATGATAATAAGTATTAAATATCAATAGAATCGATACTATCGTTTATTTTCTATCACCTATATTTAAATCGAAGTAAAAACCAGGGACCGAATTAACGCATACGTGAAGGAGTAAAATCGTTTGAAATCCCTCTATTGTGAATTATGCATTTCTTTATTGAACACACATTTTTTTTAAATTTAGTAACGCGAATATTTGAATCGATTATAATTTATAAAAAAAATTATATTAAAATGTGTATAAATGTGGTATAACATCCATTAAATACGAGTTGAAATTGCATTCGATACGAAAGCGCACTCGTATACGGAAATTCGGCTCCAGGACATCGAAGCAATCGAGCAATTTCAACGCATAGGCCGATTAAAATCGAATTAACTAAAATTTAAACAACATTGTAGTCCAATCAGAAAAAAATTGCGCCCCCTATAGTCTCAAAAAGTAAAATCGGGAGATGTTGTAACGAAACTATGTCAGGATATGGGTCGATTCGAACGATACTAGAAATACTTAACAAGAAGAACGATTGAAAAATGTACGATTGGTATACATTCAAGATCTGATCGCCAATTTTTTGTGCAAATAGTGGAGCTTTGCCGATAGTATCGATAGGAAAAATATAAATCGATATTCAGCCAAAAACTAAAATATCGATAGCATCGATAGTGCCATTGGGGTTTCTATTTTAATATCGTAGGGGTTTGTCTAATATTTACCAGTGCCAATATTATAACAAAACATAAGCTGCCAGTCAGTCATATCTATGTTGGAGTAATGCTAATTTCTTCAAAACAACGTTAGTTTTTACTCCTCCACCCTCCTCTACTCTGTTCTTAGGGCACTCTTTTTATTAAATAATTGTACATTTAATCGTGAATGAAATAAAATAATAAAAATTACAGAAACATATATGGGATTACAATACACAGACATGTAATCCATAAATGGACATGAAAAACAAAAGTAGCATGGTTAATTATTAGTGGACAACGAACCCAATGTGATGGAAGTGCCAACAGAAGAAAGCGTTTCCAAGGAATCACTGTGTTCTTGGCGGAAGATTTGCATAGCATCTAGAAAGTGAATATCTTGTATTCCCGTTGCTTTTTGAATGGCAAGGACGAAAGCATTATATCGGCCGCTATCAGTCAATAGGGTTGGCATATAGAAAGGCAAATATGATCGTTTAAAATCTGGAGTGCAGCTGTCTTCAACATCTGTATTACAATTCTTTGGTGCATTTGACCTCAACTCTTGACTATAGGAGCGATGTAGACGTATAATTTGTATTGACTGGAAATGAGCAATGTAAAGAAAAGGAGCTCTATAGAGAAATCCACAAGGAGTATATTCCCAATTGATGTCGTAGGGTCGTGAGCGGCATCCGTATTCGTCAACAAAGACTCCAATTTCCATGAAACATAAAAGAAATTCATGTTTCGCAATACGTAACGCACTAACTGGTGTGTAGTTATAAGTGTGAGAGAGGGTTTTGTCCGACAGATCAACAAATTCTTCGGCACCATATGTAGACAAATCGATTTCGAAAAATTTGTCAGATGTTACAATTGCTGAATGACGAGTGAAAAGTATAGATGAGACGGATGTTGCAGTATCAAGTGCTCTAACAGGTTTGAATTTCTGTTGTTTGGCATCGTACTTCAGAATGACAATGCGGCTCGAGGTAGCCGCTATAGCTACTGTATCTAAAGGTTTTTCGCTTTCTTCCGATATCTGTACTAATTGCCATTTCTCTGTTGATGCTCGGTTCGCAAATGGTAATTCCAGAACAGATGCCTCTAATACTGGTTTCAAACAAGCGCTTGAATGACAGCGAGATTGCAAATGTCTTAAATCGCATTGGTACAAAGACTCTCCCAGGCGTCCAACCATTATTGCCTTGGCCAATGGTTGCGATATCGCTATACAGATAACTCCTTCAATACCAGCAATGTGAACTAGATTATTTGATTCAATGTGCAGAGCGTAGAGACCGTTATTGCAGCCCAACAACAGAATTTTATTTTCCTCTATTTCATAAGCACATGCAACTTCAAGTGATGGGGTATTTTGGCTAGTTGGCGTTGTGTAAACGATTGTTTTATTATGCGTCAAAAAGGATTCAGTTGTGCCGCCATCTGGTTCATCTATTTTGCCTTCGTACGAATATTTGCTTACAGAATCCGCCTCCGTGTCTGTTTCTTTTGGAGCTGATGGTTCTGATCCAAGGGATTTAAGGGATTTAAGGGATGTGATCTCATTTCCTTCATTTGATAGTATCGAGCCAATGCCTCCACAAGCTTCTTTCACATCTCCGCGGCACTTGCGATGGGCAGCATCTTTGCATTCTCTACATTTCCAATATGGGGCTCCTGCAACTATTGGATTTTTACAAGCTACACAAGAGCTCGCACCAATAGAAGACTCTTGCAATGATAATTCAAAACGATGATGGGACTGTATGTGTTTTGACATTGCTGCGGTTGAAGTTATATTTTTATTTTTGTTACAGTCCGACAACGTAGAATCCTTACATTCCATATTGATTTGAGGTGAATTTTGCTTTTTACTTGGAGAACTCTGCGCTATTGGGATAGTGTTTGTATTCTCTCTTCCCTTTAAAGGAGACCTTAACGTTGACGCACCTTGTTCTTGGCATTTGTCTAACTGCTCTTGCAACACTTTGCAACGCAATCTTTCTCGTTTAAGTTCTTCTTGCAACGTCCGGTACAATATAGAGTTTTCTATGTTATACGGATTTAGGTTCTCCTTTTTATTTGTCACAGCCGAAGAATGATGACCAAAAATTTTATCCGCCAAGGTTTTCTTTTTCTTCTGAGTTAAATCCTCAACTTTTAGCTGCAAATAATCTATTAACTTTTTGTGCTGCGCCAGTGTAGCTTCTGATTTAATATCGCGCTGCAGATAGAAATTTTCCTTCTCTTCCAAAATCTTTTTCAAGTCTTGATTTTCACCCTGCAGCTCCGATTTTAAATCCAACTCTTCATTAAGACGTTCCTGTAAACTTTGTCCTTCCTCTTTGGCATGGAAGAGATCGGAAAGTATGCGGGCATTCTCCTCTTTTAATAGCAATAACTCACTTCCCAGATTATCATTGAGTGTTTGAACACTCTGGTTCTCGTTCTGAAGAACTTCAACCTTTTCCTGCGCCGTAAATAGAGCTGCTGTTTGCTCCATTAAATGTTGCTGCTGGTTACTTATTTTTGTTTGCATTTCCTCAACATATGTGCGCTGCTCCTCTATTTCTTTAGACAAGGCCGATATTTTTGACTCCGCTGATTGTTTTAATATTTGTTCACTTTTCAACTTTTTTTTGATGTCGAATTCTTTTTCTTCCTTTTCCCTAAACTGTGAATGTAATTTTTCTAATTTTTCCTGAAGGCCTTTGTTGCACTTCTGCTCTTTTTCCAGCATTACTTCAACCTCGCTCAACTGGTTGTCGGTTACTGTACACGCATACTTGAGCCTTTCATAGTTCTCCCTCAGACTCTTTAGTTCAATTTGTTTGGCCGATAACAGGTCTTGAGCTACAGAGTAATGTTCCTTCTCTTCGTTTATGTCCTTAATCAGGCGCGCGTTCTCCAAATATAACTTATCACACTTTTGTTGACATTGTTGAAGTTTTTGCTTAGCTTCCAATAGGCGCTCTTCCAATTGTTTTGAATGAGAAATGTGATCTATTATCTGAAAAGAGACAGAGAGATAACATAAATTTTTATTGCATCGAGGTATACGCTGGCATAATTGGCGAAAATATGAGGAAAATTAAGCTAGCAGTAAATATAGTAGTCCCATACTTATTTTCTTTGAGACGTTTCGATCATTTCTCTGCCCATGTTGAGCGCTTTTTAGTTTGCTCGTTTTTGAGATTTATCGCTTTTAGATTGCTGTTATTTTTCCGTAAAATTTTTAAAGCCCAATCACCTCGATCCCTGCGAATACATTTTACATTTGGTCTTTCGAGGCCTAACCAAAAGATTTCTTGGCCTGCCGGTGGTTATATTAACAAATCATTTTATGTTAGAATATTCAGATTATACAATCTTCTTCCTAATTAAAGATTAAAAGATTTCTCGTTGTCAAACTACACGTATTTCAAAAAACTTTAGAAAAAAAAGTGCGCGAAATTTTGTTTACATTTGTTTGTTTGGCCTCAATTTTAATATGGGTACCACATGTATTGAAAGAAATTCATTTAACAAACCGAATCAACGCTTGTGATATGCACCTTAAACGCAATGAATTCGATCCGTTTTTAAAACGAATCATAACTGGAGATGAAAAATGGATTGTTTACAACAACGTTAGTCGAAAACGATCATGGTCCAAGCATGGTGAACCAGCTCAAACCACTTTAAAGGCTGATATCCACCAAAAGAAGGTTATGCTGTCTGTTTGGTGGGATTGGAAGGGTGTGGTATATTTTGAGCTGCTTCCAAGGAACCAAACGATTAATTCGGATGTTTACTGTCAACAATTGGACAAATTGAATACAGCCATCAAGGAGAAGCGACCAGAATTGGTCAATCGTAAAGGTGTCATATTCCACCAGGACAACGCTAGACCGCACACATCTTTGGTCACTCGCCAAAAACTGAGTGAGCTTGGCTGGGAACTTTTGATGCATCCACCATAAAGCCCTGACCTTGCACCATCAGACTACCATTTATTTCGATCTTTGCAGAACTCCTTAAATGGTTAAACTTTCGGCAACGATGAGGCTATAAAATCGCACTTGGTTCAGTTTTTTGCAGATAAAGGCCAGAAGTTCTATGAGCGTGGAATACTAAATTTGCCAGGAAGATGGCAAAAGGTTATCGAACAAATTGGTAATTATATATTTGATTAAAGTTCATTCTAAGTTTTATTAAAAATGCATTTACTTTCTTTTAAAAAATCCGCAATTACTTTTTAGGCAACCCAATATATTACGAAACTTTTCAATCAAGCAAATTCCTTAAAAAGGTTTTTTTTTTTTGTTAGAAATTTCAATTTACAAAGTAGTTTTTCAATGATTCTTTTACCATTTTATAGTTAGGACATTTCAGTGTATTGATTTTTATTTTATTCATCATTTTGATTTATCTTTTATTTTGAAATTAAAAAAAAAAAATTATTTTTCAAACATAAGAGTAGTTCAATGTAATTTGTTCAATCCGACGTCATGTGGATTCGAATTACAAAATACAAATACTAGATCGCTGAATTAAAATAACCTTTTTGCGAGGGAAAGAGAATTAAAGTTTCCTTTTGTCCAAGGGTAGGGGTACTAAAACTACTATTTTCCCAAGGGTTAGGGGACTTTAACGACTTTATCTCAAGGGAAATGGAAGATTTAGTACAAATATGTCGTCCTAATCTACATAAAATAAAGCTTAGATATTTTCATAGATAGACCTAGCCCTAATATAGACAGCGGCTCAATAAAGTTTACGTACACATATGTCTATTTCTACCAATAATATATCAATATTTTACTTATTTTGCATCGAACTTCAATGAAATGTCGATCACAGGTTTCCACGAAGTCAAATTAATAAGAAGGTACAAATATCTTCTGATATGGTTGTTGTTGTTGGTACACTGAGGCGGCAGCCCTTGCCGATGAAGGAATTCATCGGGTCTATCCGGTACATACAACTGGCTGCCATGGGATTGTTCTGATATGGTGCCTTTTTGAGTAGTGGGGTTCCTCTGGGTTCTGTACTCGGGCCCTTTTAATTTTAATTTTTCTGAACGATCTTTTTGATCGGATACAGAATTGATGTACACCATATGCCTATGAAGATAATGATAGTTACTTAAGGGTAACTATCAATATTTGAGTGTCATGCAGACAAAAAATGATTACGTAATGAGTTCTATACAAATCTGTATGAAGTCTCAAAGATCGAGCGCCTTTCTAGGCCCATTCAATAGTTTCTCGCATTGGCTTGACACTCCGCCAGTTGTATAATACTGCTACGGTATTGCCGAGGGAGATTAAGATGAAGTTAGTCCATGCATTAGTAATGCCGCACATATTGTATTGTCTTGAGGTTTATTCTGGTATATCCGTTTCTAATATGGTCAGAGTTAGATTGGCAATTAATAGAGTAGTACGGGGAAGCAGTTTTTCCGATTTTGTGAGCTTTCGGCTTTAATTCCTAATCAACAAATCATAGACATCATTCACCACTTTTCTGGCGGATTCTTTTGCATTTTGTCAATCCACACGCGATAACTTATTAATGATTCCCAGGGTGGGCCCATACATAGCAGATTCGTTCTTACATTAAGTACATTAAGAAGCAATCCCATGGCAGCCGGTTGTACGTACCGGATTGACCCGATGAAATCTTTCATCGGCAAGGGCTGCCGCCTCAGTGTACAACACACTGCTAAAACAACAACAACATTAAGAAGCACAAAAAAAAAATTTGAAAAAGAAAAAGTTTTACATGAATCTTGTATTTCGTGGGTCCTCCATTAGATGCGGGAACTGCTTCACATTGCCAAAAGTTGCTATCACTTCGTACCCATTGTCGAACTAAGCCGTATACAGCTAAAAGTTGTACGGTTTATGTCAACGTTTTGTTTAAAATAAAATGTGTTCGAATTATGCCATGTTGTTTCCACACTTGGTCCCAAATTATTCTTGAATATGAAAGATTAAATTTAAAAATATATGTTTGTCCATTTTTCTCACGATAACAACTATTTTACTAAAGCCAGGGAACTCTCAAACCATGTGGAAGTAATGTCATAGCTTACTGTGAAATCATATTTATTCTTTCAATGCCTCTTTAGTTTTTCCCACATTTTACTTGACCATGCAAATGCAAATTTGCCCATGAATATTCCATTACGGAACAGGGGCAAACTTCTCACATGGCAATGAGTGCTGTCCGATTTAAGATTAAAGCTCAATGATAAGGATCCTCCTTTTTATAGCCGAGTCCGAACGGCGTGCCGCAGTGCGACACCTCTTTGGGGAGAAGTTTTTACATGGCTGTCATACCTATTCCATGGCAGCCGGTTGTACGCACCGGATTGATCCGATGGAATTCTTCATCGGCAAGGGCTGCCTCCTCAGTGTACGTGTTCGTCCTTTTTTTCCCGGAGTGCCTTCTACACACGCTTCTGGTCCGTGCTAGGATTTAAAAGAACGCCGGACCCTGGTTCTGTTCGGTTTGCCAGAACCGCCTCTATCAATGGTCGGTGTCGGTGAGGTGTAATCGGTGCATGGAGTGCACTGCTGTCTTTGTTCGCACAGCACCTTGCAACATATTGATTATGACTATACAAGATCAAAACTGTACCCACTGCGTTCTATGTTCGCGTGACGACGTCGACGCAGAAGGCGTCGGACTATGTGACACCCCGACCTCTTCCGCGCGGTAATAATACGCAACAGCAGCATCCCAGCCCCAATATTGCCAGGCCATTGCCGGGAAGTATACATTTTTGCAATTGAATTGCAACGGTCTGCGTGGCAAAATCGACGAGTTTGCGGAAGTTGGAAGAACATATTGGGAGCAGCGACCCAGGAGACAAAGCTGACCAACACCTGCAGCTTGCACAGTTGTCACGGACACAATGTGCTAAGTAATGATGGCTCAATGAATAGAGGTAGAGGATTGGCCTCCGTGATACACTATTTCGTGCAATATAGACCCCATCTCGCCTGCGCCTGGCGCTAGTGACCCCTACAAGGAGTGCATGGGGATACCAGTCAGGTTCGGTACTGCCGAGATAGAGCGAATAACGTGTACATACCTGGCTATAGTCGTCTGGTTATAAGGGGACTTTAATGCGCATCACATTTCATGGCATTCTGTCCTAGGTAACGACCAGCGTGGCATAGCTTTGGCAGAGCAGATGGAAGGCTCCACGTTTTGCACGGTGAATGGGGATGCGCCCATCCTAGTGGGCGCATCCCCATTCACCGTTATTCGCTCTATCTCGGCAGTACCGAACCTGACTGGTATCCCCATGCACTCCTTGTAGGGGTGCATGGGGTGTAGTAGCTCGCCAGACATTTCCATTGCCCCCCTGATCTCCTGGGTGACGTATCCTGGCAAGCCGTCATCTCTTTGGGGTCAGACCACATCCCCATAATTCTCACCATCGACCGACCACACGACTTTATAGCCACTGAGCGACGGACGCTTACCAATTGGAAAAAGACCTATTGGGCTGGCTTCAGAGAGTACACCAATCGCCGCTTCAGTGAACTGACACCCTCCTCGGATGCGCTAGTTGCCGAGAGGAAGTACCGACACATCATTAACGCAGCAGTCGCTCGCTTTATACCAGCCGGTCCAATACCCCAGTGCGGGCCAATTTCCCGTCGCAGGCAGTGGCACTCGCAGACGCGTGAAGGGATTCGTTGTACAGACCCCAGGCGGAATTTTTGGATGGAACACTTGGTGCAATGTTGGCAAGCTTGGTCTACGTTTAAGTCACCCTCGAACCACGGTAGGCGGGATGACAGGACCACAGTCACTTTTGGCGACGTAACCGTAACTGATCCGAAGAGATGCGCCATGTTGTGCAACCCTAGAGTGACAAGGAGCAGAGACATTCGCCAACAATTGCCGTGGCTTCAATCAGCCCAGGCCATGTGATAGGACGGTCCTCGTGGTACTGGATCTATCGAAGGCATTCGACACGGTCAATTATGCCAAACTATTTGAGGACATCGTCAACACGTCCCTGAACCCAGGCCTGAAACGCTGGGTCGCGAATTACCTGTGTAATCGCCAGTCATTTGCTTAACTGTCCAGCCAGACCCACTTGACTCAGACCCAAATCCCTCTAGACGCACCCCATCTTAGTCGCAGAGTTCAGAGATAGAACACAACAAACTGCTACAACAACAACAACCAAATGGAACAGTGGCTTACAAATGTCGCCATCATTAGGAGGAGAAAACCACCGCTGATAATTTTTTCTGTTGTTTTCGCCAGTATTGCATTGGACTTATCGCTTAATACATCATTTTGCCAAAAGGGTGTCGATACTTCTAGGTGATGTGTAGCAAACTCAAAAAATTCTTTGTGTTGCTTTTGAAAGTATAGATTTTTGGCGTGGTACATAGTCGGCCGTATACAGAATATTTTGAGCAGTCTGGGGATTTAATTTTCTTATTGCTACAGTCGTTTACATGTTACTTAACTGTCGAAACTTTAAGGTTTTGGAACACTATGGCCAAAATGGAGCGTCGTTCTTTAAACGTGGCAAAACGTAAAGATTTATCTATTGAACAAAAGTATAATACGGCACTTTTGTTCAATAGATGAACCTTAAACGAAAGTTGATGAAGCTCTAAAAAAGAAATTTCGGCTATACTCAAATACATAAAAAGAAACAAAACGAGCATCCAAAAAGCCATCATCTGTATTCAGTTAATACGAATGCCTGGGTATTTAAAGGTTGACGATGTGTTTGTATGTTAATTTTTGTATACTTAAGTAAAATAAAACCAAATTTTTGTTAGTTTTTTCTATAACGTAGTATTTCGTCGGTCCCCAACTGCTACGTTACAGAGAAGTTCGACTGCATATACCCGTAGGCCCATATTTGAGCGAATTATTTATAAACGAAATAGCAAATAATTTTATACTAAGATACGTCTATGAACTGAAATGATTCAAGAGTTGTTAGGCATTTCGGAAAGTTTGTATAGAGTGGCATTAGCCACTCCATACAAACTTTCTGAACCTAAAATCACTGCTGAACCTAAAATCACTGCTGCATTTATATACAAATTTTATACATATACCAAACCAAGAATATTAGAAAAATGAATTGTTATATACGCATGCAATTAAAACTAAACGCATGTTTCCTTCTGTTAGAATAGAACTTTAAATAGTATTGTATGTGAAACCAAATAAATACATATGTAAAAGAAATATGTTCCAATCTATCAATGTAAAGCCCGGGCGGGCGATGTTTGATTAATAAAAATGAATGAATGAATGAAAAATATATATACCAAACTCCCGATCTGGCAATTTGGAAATGTCTTCATTTAATTTGGAGAATGTCAAATCAAGAGATAGATTTTAAGAGCCTTATACATACATACCTCCGATTTACACTCCATACGTTCTTGTTCAGCCGTCTCCCACATACGATGTTCCTTAAGCACTTCGGCTTTCAGATTTGTGATTTCTTGTTTAAGTTCCTCAATTCGCTCCTCGCGCTGGATTATGGCTTCTTCCGAGAGTTTCTGTAAACGTTTTGCATCGTCGCGTTCTGCCTGAATTTTTTTTATTCGGTCTTCAGTAAGTTCCATTCGCCTTTGTGTCATTTTCTTTTCTGAAATAACCTCCTCCAACTGTTTTTCTACCTTCCAAAGAGCTAAATTAGCCGAGCGTGCTGATTGTCGCTCTACAATCATTTGTTCTCTAACCGCAGCCAATTTATCTTCTAGTCTTTCATTCTGCTTCTCTAATACATCGCCAGCTGCCAAATGAGTATTGCCCGTTCTAGGAGCTGGCATTGGCTTTGTTGGCGAAAGACTCTGCTCATTAAATCTCTCAAGCATTTCTTCCAATTTTTTTACAATTTCCTGCAGATTGTCTGCGCGAACTTTTTGCGTGTTTTCGTTTTCCTTTGCAACTTCCAAATCAACTCTTAGCTGCTCTTCAATCATACGAATGTCCGAGAGCGATCCAGGAGCCGTTTCAAACGGCGAAGCTTCTGCTGCTAATTCACTTTTTGCAAGATTTTTTCCGCATTCAGCAACCTTAAGGGATTAAAAGGGTAAACATACAATATTAATTATCAAAAAAAAATTATAGGCTGAAAGTTATCTGGACGTCTTTTTATGAATGCGGATGATGTTACCTTATGCTATCCCTGCAACGGTATGACAGCAGTGTATGTTGTAAGCAGTGATACAACTGGGGAATGTTACGTCGTAAACTACTTGTACTAAGTTGTATGTAATATATCTATTATACAAAAAGGAAAGTGTTGCGCTTTGTTTGTTTGTTTCGTATAGACCCAAAAACGAATGAACGAACCGGACTGCCCGGTGAAAAAAGGGTACTTCAATTTTTTATATCCGAAGGTGCACCGATTTGGCGAAATTTTGTATGTCTCCTTATGGTAACCCAACACAACAATTCGTATAAAACTTCAAAAAACAAATTCTATTGTGGCTATATTCAATTATATCTGATGCCACATATAATTGGATCTGATCATATCAAGTTTTTTTACTCGGGTGGGCAAATTTGCATCTGCATGGGTACAAGGAAATCAAATGAGGTTGTGCTCCTGCCAGAAAGACATTAAAAACAACAACCATAGACAATTGTGGTTTTAAAAATTGCAAGTGTGCTGAAGACTGGATCGCTTGGAGAATAAACGCCTTTCAATTATTGAAGATAGGTTCTGTATTTCGCCAACTAAATAAGCAATAAGCAAAATATCTTACCTGCAATTCTCTTTCCAAACGAGTATTTTCTTGCTGAAGTTGCTCAATATTTTTTTGGAATTCGGAGAGCTTATACTGAAACTCAGAATTTAGTTTGTGTAGTTCATTATTGGCTTCAATTTCCTTATTTAAACGCCGAAGTATGTCATCGTTAGTTTTTGCACTTGCTAATTTGGCTTCCTCGGACGATCGTGTACTAATAAGGGTATCATCAAGTTCAGTACGAACGTCACGTAACTCCATGGTTAAACGTGATTTATGGTCTTTTTCGTGACGTAATTTCGCTCTTAATTCGGCTAGTTTCTGCTCGTATAAGTCAGATAGGCTGGACTTATTTTTTTCGTATTCTTCGCGGTCTTTTTGAGCCTGCTCTTTGTGTTGCCTCAACATTTCTTTATAGTTGTCCATCTTCTCGTGCAAATGGGTGCATTCTTCAATTTTTGCTGCAAGTTCAGCCTCACGCTCGTCCAATTTTGTGTTAATGGCCGCAATTTCCATTTTCTTCTCCATTATACGCTTTTCGTATGCGGCATCTGAAGCAGTCTTCGCTTCATCATACTTTTGACGATTCAAACGCAAAAGCTCCGTAATAGTTGTTTCCTTTTTTTCCCACATTTCCTGTTCAATTTTCAATGAACTTTGCAGTGTTTTGATTTGGGTACGCCAGTTTGCTAATTCGTTGTTTTTTTCTTTGATAATATTTTTCATTTTTATTATTTCTTCTTTGGCATCGTCCAAGGCTCGCGATTGCGTATTCGATTGTTTGGCTTTAAGTTCGGCTCTTAAAATTTCTTGTTTAAGTTTTGTAATTTCGTTTAAACGTTCTCTATGCTTAGCTTGTTCTTCCTTCAATTTGTTATTTAATTTGGCGTATCTTGCATCCTCCAAGGCACCATGTTCAGTTTTTTGAAGATCCATGTGAACAAAGCTGTAACCAATGAATGGCAAATCTTTGCCACAAAACTCACTGGAATTTAAAGTGGATTTTAAATTCTTTTTCGCATTTTGGTCGATAACTTTAGTCTTTTTTCGCTGAACATCCTCAAAATTTGACGTATCATCGTCGCTCTGTAATGTCGGTATTATAGGCGGAACTTCACATCGCAAGGAATCCCACTTAGTATTTTCGAAAAATGGATGTTTTCGTATTCCCTCGTAATTTAAACGTTTCGAGGGACTTGTCACCAAGGACTCAATAAGATTCCTATAATTAACGGATAATTTTATTTCACTGGGGAATGCTATAATTTCCTTCACACGACTTTCTTCGCAGTGGCTTAATATTTTAGAGTATGTTTCGTGAACATTATCTTCGTGAAATGGCGTCACCTCACAAATCAGTTCGTATCCAATAATACCCATAGACCAAAAATCGCAACTGACCTGAAACAAAAAAGTTTAAATGAACCATTAGCGACTGGAATTATTAAAACGAATATTTTATATTAAATAAATTCGGAACATAAAGGGGGCGTTTTACATACAAAAATTATTATAGAAAACTCGTTGTGCAAGATTTGAAAAAATGCAACGCGATATTAAAAATACAAATACACTTTCACATCATTACTTACATCATGCATATTTTTTGACAGCTTGTAAGTTGAAATTGTCTGCAGAAGTTCTGGAGCTATATAGTCAGGTGTGCCGACCGGAGAAAGACTGAAAACGTGACCATCGCGATCTAAGGCAGCAGCATTCCCAAAATCACCGAGCTTAATGTGCCCAAAGCGATCGATTAAAATATTTTCTGGCTTAATGTCACGATGCACATATCCCATAGTGTGCAAAGCATTTATTGCTAATGTTAGCTCAGCTAGATAAAATTTTGACAACTGCTCATCAAATGGTCCGTGGCGAGACATCAAACTTAGTAGATCACCGCCAGGTAGATACTCCATCACCAAATACAAGTGTTCATGGTCCTATAGGATATGTGAAGGCTAGTATTAGAGTATGTATACTGGTTTGGTAAATACTATTCTTACTTGAAAAGCGTATTGCAAATTTGTTATCCATTCCGAACACCTCTTTGACATGATGTCACGTTCCTCTCGAATTTGCGAAGTGGTCAGTACTGACTTTCTTATCTTTTTCATTGCATACATGTCACATGTCTGCTTTTCCATTACCAAATAGACATTTCCAAAATAACCTTTGCCAATTAAAGTACGTACGCTAAAGTCCTTGACATTCACTCTTAAGTTCTGAGTTTCTTCCACAACACTCCTGTCTTTAAGAAGTAAAATAAAAACATTTTTACAATGGCAAATCCCCAGAGTTTTAAAACCATTGACTTACATTTGTTTACAAACTCAGCAATGTTTTTATCACGCTTGCGTAGGGCCTCTTTATCGCACTCATTATAAAGCAAGCAAAGCGCATCCAAAAGCCCCTCTCGGTTAACAGATTCCGACAACGCAGAGCTGACACCATAGGCACGTCCACCTACAAAAAAATTAAATAAGAAAATTTCAAAGTTGATGCAACCACAACGCACTAATTATAACGCATAGATCTATAAACCAAATAATACATTTCTCAGTTTACTCTAGACTAGATTCATATTCAAATCGAATCATATCATAAGGACGTGTATCCACAATAGCAAGTATTTACCCAATAGTGCATTGTTTAAGCGAGTGATTCTGACGGCGATTGCATCGGAATTCGCAGTCATCTTTGCTGTTTAAAAACTTCAATCACTACCAGTAAATGAAAATATGAATATTATATTTCACCGCCATCGAACAGGCGTTAAGGGGAATTTAAAATGAAAGCGTCAGATACCCAAACAAATACCAAATACTTTTTATGTAAAAAAGTCGAAGTCGACTTTATTACACAAATAAAGTCGAATAATCGACTTGGTCGCATGACACAATTAGCAGGTAGGGTACCGTAAACAGCTGAGTACAATTTCTTCTCGCCGAGTGCACCATGTGTCGACGAGTTTTGGTTGTGTGTGTTTTATATTGCGTTGCCCAAAAAGTAATTGCGGATTTTGTAAAAGAAAGTAAATGCATTTTTAATAAAACTTAGAATGAACTTTAATCAAATATACTTTTTTACACTTTTTTTCTAAAGCAAGCTAAAAGTAACTGCTGATAACTGACAGAAGAGAGAATGCAATTACAGAGTCACAAGCTGTGAAAAAAATTTGTCAACGCCGACTATATGAAAAATCCGCAATTACTTTTTGGGCAACCCAATAGTTACATACACAAAATCAAAGTTGCACTAATCACTAATTTTGTCAGATAGTGCACTTAATATTTTGTTTTTGTGCAACTCTGATTTTGTGTATGTTACTAGTTCGCGCCATAATACAACCAAAACTCATTGACAGATAGTGCACTTCGCGAGATAAAAATTTACTCAGCTGTTTACCGTACACTACCTGGTAATTATGTGATGGAAATAATCTATGAAATTTAAGAAAATGTCAACGAGTAGAAACTAAACCGGGTGATTTAGACAAAATTAAAGCAATTTTGTATTTTTTTTGTTTTTGAATTATAAATTATTTCTACAAAACCTGTTTACGCTTTGCTTCTAAAATTTTTTTGTTATTTTACTTGTTTTTCAAAGTTTTTGTATTCATGGCGAAACAATTAAAGGTGGTCTCATTTGTACAACAACGACAAATCATATGGTGCAATCCTCCACTTATCATCTACGTTTTACCAACACACACAAAGAAATGTGTATACAATATAACAAGGGGGTTTTAAGCGAACAGCTCTTAGCAGCAGTTTGACGGTATTAAAGATGTCATATTTTTATTTGCGATCTCTTTGTTGTTATCTCGCATATTCTCTGCTCATGCACGCACACGTACACACACACGCATACAAATTTCTTTGCGTGTGTTGCCAAAACTACACTCAGCTTGACGACAAGATGGCAGATTGCACCATATGGTTTGTGGTTGTTGTACAAATGAGACCACCTTTAATTGTTTCGCCATGAACAGCATGGAATAAAAGATTTCTAGTCATTGTTGGTGTTGCCATTTTTTTAGAGAGGTAAGTACATCTATGGGAATCTATTGTCTGTAATGTAAACAAAAAATCAGTTGACATTTTCAACGACGAGTGTTGTCATTTTGATTATGTGGCATCTCTTAAATTTTATTTGACATATCTCTCCTTTTTTCTGTCGTTTGAGGAGTTTTGCGAGTGTAGTTGTGAGTGGTTCGTAATCGCTGATTTGATTTTCATTCCTCCAAAAAAAGTGTTACCTCTGGCCAAGACGACGATGGCGGCTACGTTAGGAAGAATTTGTGGTTCTAAACTGCTTAAATCGCTGCCTGCATTGAATCTGCAGCAGGTATTCAATAAAACACCAATATATATTTGCATATTTATAAAACCATTAACGACGAAAAGACTACGGGAATTATGAAATGTATCCGATTATGCTAAATAATTGTTTTTCTTAAATTTTTTGATTCTTCGATATTTTTCGTAAATTATATGCAATTATAAAATAATTAAATATAGTGTTGTTGCCTCGTTTCATTAATCGTAGTTTTCTACAAATTTTCACCTCTTCTGGGGTGACATTATGTAACCCTCCATTGAGGTTTTGTTTTTATTTTAGTTGTGGCATCAAATAGGACATTATTAAAAGGTTTCTAAAACAAATCTGTTTTTTTAGGCTAATGGTTTGTCAACTGCCAAAGCTTGGTCCAATGGCCAGAAGAAGGTAAGTGTGTTTCACTGCAAAAGGCAAACATTGTCTCCGGTGAATATATCAGCTAACATAACCTCAATAATAATATGTAACTAAATGTTACTGAATTGCAAGTACTAACGATATTTTATTTCCAGATGGTGGCGACTATCGGAGCTTTGACAGGCGGAGTTGGCGCTTTGATCTATGCTTTGGAGCAATCCGTTGAAGCTTCTGGTACCGAAGTCCATCCACCACAAATGCCATGGAGTCACAAGGGTTTGATTTCATCATTGGACCATAGCAGGTGTGTGCTCAAAAGAGCTTCCCTCAATTATGAACTAGTAATGTGTATTTTTTACAATTCATTACGTTTTCCATATTACTTTAAGTGTGCGCCGTGGCTACGAAGTGTATAAACAAGTATGCTCTGCCTGTCACTCTTTAAAATATATTGCCTACCGCAATTTAGTTGGTGTGACACACACGGAAGCTGAGGCTAAGGCTGAGGCTGAGGGCATCATGGTAAGCCGGATTCCAGTATAAATTTTTTTTTTATTTAAATAACTTATTTCTGCAGGTTAGAGATGGCCCAGATGACAGCGGCAACTACTTTGACCGCCCTGGTAAGTTATCCGACTATTTCCCTTCGCCCTACCCCAACGAAGAAGCTGCTCGTGCTGCCAACAATGGTGCATATCCACCAGATCTGAGCTACATTGTTTCCGCTCGTCACGGAGGTGAAGATTACATTTTCTCCCTTCTTACTGGCTATTTTGATGCTCCAGCTGGTGTAGTATTACGTGAGGGACAATATTTCAATCCTTACTTCCCTGGAGGTGCCATTTCAATGGCCCAAGTTTTATACAACGAGGTAAACTATGAGGATTAATTTATTGAAACATTTACATATATGCTTATCTTTCATAAAGGTCATTGAATATGAAGATGGTACTCCAGCCACCCAAAGTCAATTGGCCAAGGACGTTGCTACTTTCCTAAAATGGACTTCGGAGCCTGAACACGATGAACGCAAACAATTGATCATTAAAGTCGTTGGTATTATGACCTTCTTGACTGCCATCGCTTACTATATTAAGAGACACAAGTGGTCTGCAATGAAATCACGAAAAATTTTCTTCGTCCCCAAGAAAGAATAAACTCCTTTAGGTAAACGCCACATTTAAGTGCAAGTAATTAGGCTACCATCAACAAGAACTAAGCCATTGATAATGATAACTAAAAAAACCAACAAAAGAAATAATCTAAACACAAGTTAGAAAATTATTTAAACAATAAAAGAAAATCTAAAACGAGGAAAAGTAAAGAGTGCAGAGTACTTTTAAAGGTAATTGACACAATAAAATGAAAAAAAACCGACTACATTTATTTATTTCCCCACTTTTGATTATACCTAGAATAACAGAGTATTAGAACTCTGTTGTCTAACATCTTTGGTTTTCCATCATTCTCATTGTTTTACAATTCTGGTGCAATTTAGATTTTATTTTACAAAATCTGATTGGAAATTCCTTAATTAACAAAAAAAATTACTCACTACTTGAAAATTACCAGTTTACCATGGACATTCTTCTCTAATTTATTGTATGTGTGATTTAATGTTTAACTTTAAATATACCCAGGTTCAGTTTTTTTTTTACAACATTACATCAAATCCTGTGCATCTATCTGTATGTATCGTTGAGTTATGGAATGATTACAAATAAAATTTCGACATTTTGTCCTAATTAATAGTTGTTGTTGTTGTAGCAGTGTGTTGTACACTAAGGCGGCAGCCCTTGCCGATGAAGGACTTCATCGGGTCAATCCGGTACGTACAACCAGCTGCCATGGGATTGTCCTAATTAATAATCATTTGTATCTGTTTAATAAGAAAATAGCATAAACAAGCTAAGAGAATAAAGGAATGCACAGGTAGTTGCCATGTGTTGGCAAAAATTTCTCATGTGAACAAAAAAAATTATATACTGCCGTACCAGTATTGGGTCCTATTCCTCATAAAAACATCAGATCTCTAAAATGGGTACACATATTTTGGGCGAGTTTTTGTTTGAACCTTTATGACAACCCCAAAAAAAATTAATTTTATCCAGTGTTAATCGTATTAAGCTAATAATTTGCTCGGTTAGAAGTTCCGACTATGTCATGTTGAAATGACCAAACATTAAAAAAATTCGTGTCAGTATGGGAACTTTTTCTCCATTAAACAATTGGCAGTTGCGTTTGGAGGCTATCGCAGTGCAGAGGTTAGAATGTCCACCCATAAAGCCGCCCGCTCGAGTTCAAAACCCAAAACATTTTTCAGTGGTGGTGGCTTCCCAATGCTGTCGATAAGCGGCACTTCATTTGGATTCAATGGAACTTAATGGAATGAGCATGAGAAATTTATTTGATTACGCTTAAAATAACTTGTGTAGTAGTGGTGGCGCAGAGGTAAGCATGCCGGCCCATGACGCCGTACACCTTGATTCAGATCCTGGCGAAAACTTTAGATAAAAAATGTCTGCCGTGGATAACCCTTCCTTACGTTGGCGACATTTGCGAGGTTTCGCATTGCGGCACGCTGTTCGGACTCTGCTTTAAAAAGAAGGTCCCCTATCATCGAGCTGATACTTGAATCGGACAGCACTTATTGATATGTGAGAAGATTGCATTTGCGTTGCCAGTATTGAGTGAATACTTTGGAAATTTAAGAAGGTACATGTTAAAGCCCTCAATATTTTGTCGTCGTTGTAGCCACATTTACATGTGGAGGTAAATGCGGCTACAACGTAAATGAGCAAGCTTGTTCCGGTCCATAGGACCGATCACCGCTAGAACATAATGGACATTGGTTATTAAAAGGCGCTAATAACTCGCGTTGTCACATCGAGCATCATAGGCACACTCAGTATTTAAGCAAGCCCTGCCTCCAATTGGCAGCCCGGCTTCTCACTGAAGCAATTACAGTTACTCCGTATGTAGCATTCCACTATCCGCAACCTGTGAATACGCCCGCTAGATATCAGCTAAGCTTCTCGTGAAAATTATGAGCATCATATAATTCGAAACTTAAAGTTCCAAACCGTGTGGTGCTCATAGTTATCCCGTGTAATAATTTTGACTTTAAATTGGACATAAAAAAAATTAATAATAACTTGAATTTAAAATGGATACAAAAACGGCATAACATCTATTAAAAACGAGATGAAATTTTATTCGATACGAAAGCGTACTCGACCAAATTTGCGGCAATTCAACTCTGGGTTTTTTCGTCTTTCTAAAAAAATAAATAATTTAAATCTTTAAAAAGCTATCTATACTTGTTTTCAAACAGCAGATTTTTTAGTGGATTTTTTCTATCTTATCCGACGCTGAAGTTTTATTTAAGTAACTGTATATATGTTCCTCGATATTCGATATTGAACATCCCCTAAAAATTTATCAAAAACACATTCGTTCCTTAAATATTTGTCGAATTTTTTTCTTATTCGAAATGGAACATAATTTCTCTTCTTAATTTTGGACGCTAGTTTTTGGGCTGTTACTTTTTTTGCATTTGAAAGTGACTCTTACTACAATGATAGAAAATGTCTGCGTATATATATTTTCATTGCAAGGAAAATAAAAACTAGAACACACCCGGTTATACAATCCTTCTGTGTTCGCCGGTACGCAACAGAAAACAGCAAGCGGCACATTTTATTGTCTAGTTAATAAATCGAAATGACGAGGAGGGGGTCGAGAGAAGGCGAATCTGGAATGAGAAGTCGCCAAGTTTTTTTCTCTCTCCAGTCAGTTGCCATCATGCTCTGGTCTACGGAGCAGCGGGCCTTCGCCGTTAAGAGCTTTTCTAACAATCGCTGGATGGTTGCTTTTTTGGGATTTTTTTAAATCCCTGGTTTATGTCGATTGACCAAACTTCAAGAACAAAATTCGCGACGCCATTGCCAACATAACGATTGATATGCTGAAAGGAGTGGGCACGAATTTCAAAAATCGAAACAGTGTTTGCGCAATGGGGTCGCCATTTACCCAATGTCATTTTCAAGACTGTATGAAAAAATATTGGGATATTGTATTCTCAAATAAAAATTAAACATTCAACGTTCAGCACTCATAGTGAACAGTTGTTTTTTCTGCCAGTTTTCACTAGTCTACCGCACTTTGTTTTCTCCATAAACTCTCTCGCTCTACGTTTTTTTTTCTTTTGCATTCGTATACTCTTATTAAACGTGTGATTAGAACAAGAAAAAAAGATTTTTATATTTTAGATCATCGCTGTTATGGTTTCCTGCTCAGGGGGAAACATGTTTGAGATTTTGACCCTGATGGGAAAACCCAAATTTCTCCAAAACGAAAGAAAAACGAATACTTACTGTTTAGGTAACTTTTTGAACTATCCGCAGTTGATAAGATTTAAAAAAATTCAAGCCTGTTCTAAATTTGTAGTAATGAGAGTATAATTCTGGATAAATCGACCAAATGCTATAATATCTTTGTGGTTTCAAAGGCTATATAAGGAAGTTCCAGCGAACCCACCTTAAAAACAAGGGACGGTAATCTCCTCTTTTTAACAAAAAATTAAACCCCGTTTTCGATAAAATCAGCTGACGAGAGCATTAAATCCCAATAAACGGGGTTTTAAACCCAAGCAAATCGAGTGTCCGAAGATTGCTTTCTATAAGGATGGAGTAGTCTCTAATACGCCGACTCACATACTCAGCTTTAATTTTCATGAAATTCCAAAAAACAGCTGAAGTGGAAATTATTAGCTGCAGAGTAAAATAATGTACTATGTACCCACCCAATACATTGCAGTTGGTCACACTAAGAACCACTTTAAGAACTGTTCAATGTGTGAAGTATGTTTCTCAACTATCCATGACCCAACACCCTGCAATAAAGTTTAATTTACAAACTGCAACCATAGCCTCGTACCAATAATAAACAATGTTCCGAAATTGTACAAAGAAAAGAGATTTTGAAGCACAAAATAAAAAACAAATTTTCATTTAAAGAGGCTATTCAAAACACTCCTAAACAAGCAACATTTGACATACCCGCCGAAATACTTGAGAACCCCATAGCTGATCGTAGAAAGAGAGTGAATGCAATGAAGAAGAATACTATTCAAAACCCCGTTAATGGAAACCAAATGTCTTCTAATAGTACAAAAAAAAAAGGAAACAACAATAAAACCCCAAACATAAAACAAGATTACAACAACATGTTCAACCTACTCTATAATAAAACCAGCAGCAAAATATAATTTTGATAAGGAATACAGGGCACTCGGGACCTTGGTGGAACAAAGATATAGCAACGCTTCGAGATATATGGGTCCTTTGCAAGAGATCGTCAATCGATAACATTGTTCTCCATAAAAAGGCGAATGCGATATGAATGCAAAAAGGCAAAGATAACTTGCTTTATAATCTTTGCTGAAACGATAAGTCGTGCTTCCCCACTCTCTGTAGTTTGGAGCAAAATCAATCGACTATCAAACAGAAATATTTTCATATTTTATTACGGTGATCGAGGCGAGTAATACTATCTTTTCGAATCCTATAGAAATAGCCAATTACTTTGGAGACCCGTGGCCTAATGAGCCGTCAGATTGTAACTTTTCTCCAGGGTTTTGCACAGCAAAAGGAAAATTTTCTTCACCATTTCGAAATCCTCGAAGCTAAGAAACAGGCGTCCATAATCTTGACGGACTTATCAATGCCCGAGTTACATTCGGCTTTAATAAAGTCAAGGCAACACACCGGGACACGATCGCATTACCTACAATTGGAGGACTTGACTGAAACAATAAAAAAAGGCCTTCTTCACCTGTATAACCTCGGTTTTGTTTTTTCTTCCTTTTTCGAGGAAATTGGCAGTAATTATTTCACTATCAAAGCCTATTAACAAAATAATGGAGCGTGTAGTATCTATTAAGAAATAAATAAATAAAATCGTCTGTCATGGTGTTTGAAGACACTGAAGCTGATTTCATCAAACCAATTTGCCTTTAAAGCCTATCAGGGATGTACTGATCTGCTGATACATGTAGATTATTGTCTCCAACGCGCTTTCTGATAGAAAGCATGCATCAATTCTGTCTATCGACTTCGAGAAAGCTTTTGACCGTGTGGCCATGTGATCATGGGGTGTAGGGCATTTTCATCATAACAATTCTTACATGAAACCAGCAAAGTTTTTCACCACAAGGAATGAATTTTAGTCTTTTGTTTACGTGATAATAACAATTTGTTGTTAGGGGAAAGTCAAACCCAGAACACACACATCATATGCCATAAATTTGCATTATAAGATTTTTGAAACAAATCCCAAGAAGTTTTTCACCACAAAAAATTAGTTTTTGCTTTTTGTTTACGTCATAATTGATAAATGAATTTACGAAATTATTTAATCGAAAGATTTTAAAACTTGCTACATTTTCGTAAGGGGTTATCGTATATCACTCCTAGAACCAAGAAGTATTACTGACAGTAAAATGTTTGACATTAACAGTTTCGGCTTTAATTTTATTGCAATGTTTGTATATTAAAGTTGATCAGTGTATCAGTTTTAATTTAAATGTTATTTCTTTAAGAATAGTAATTAATTTATTAAATACACGTACTTCGCATGCAAGATACGTCACAAAAAGAGATTTTAGGTTTAGTTATTTTTTTTTATTGTTTTGTTATATGTTGTTGGTGTTGTAGCTGACATACACCACTACGAATAGATGACAATCATTTTAAACAATACATTAGAAATAGTTTAAAGTATTTTATTAAATAATAAAAAATAAACGATGATGACTTTTTAAGCAACGACCCTTTTCTATTCGAAAGAGAAAAGTAATAATATTACTTTTTCTTTCCTGATTCATCGGTTTTTTCAAACTAATATTTTACTTAAAACTTATATTAGAGAATTGATAGCAAGCAACATCTGCAATTATTCTTCTTTCTCTGTGGCTGAGGTGAATTCGCAATAGACCAACCAGCAGACCAAGCAGCAGATGTCTGTTGTGTAAGTAATCATGTTGGAAAAATTGAAGGAAAGTATAAACAAAAAACATATTTATAACATCAGCAACATACGCATTTCGTAATTTGGAGTATAAATAAACAAAAAAATAATTAGCAAAACTAATTCCTAGCCCCATTATAAAGTTTAAAGCTGTTATAGTGTATATAGAAAAAGGAAAAACTCGGACCGACTAATTGAAGCTTTCCCACAATGGTATACTATCCCATCATCTTTTACTTAAAGTTGTTGCTGCTATTGATCATGGAGCTGTTGCTGTTTGGAGTTTTGGTCTTCAGTTTCGCGTTTATAAGTGTTCCTGTTGTTGTTGTTGTTGACGTCATAGTAAATGCTGCTGATTTTGTTGTGAATACCAACTAAAAGCAGCTGCCTTCTGGTGGCTGTGCCAATTTAAGATTTTCTTTGCAAGTCATAATTCGGCGTATCTCTTGCAATAAAGATTTAATAGTATATTCGCGGTTCCATCGGGACAGCATGGGCACTAATCTTTGATCGACCTTTAACAAGTAAGCAGTGAATTGTTATCATTTTCAATTAGGTCTCATTACTTCGCATAATTTTGCATTCTTACCACTCCATTTTGAGTTATACAGTTTATATTAACTTTTGTTAAAAACTTTATCGTGGGCGGCTCATCGGGATAGCGTTCTCCGCAGTCAATCTTCAGAGAATACATTCTATTCTCATATGGTGTCTAAAAGATAAAAAATAAATAAATAGTTTAGTTAAATATATCCTTCAAGTCTATGATGTAGAACTCAAAGCATTGACCAATAAAAAGTTGGTTATCCCTCGTAATTTTTTGTTTTTTTTCTATCTTTGTTATTCGGGTATGACCTTGGTTTCGTTTAGCAGGCAATGTGAAATATTTATGAAATGAAGAATCCCGTATGATGGATTTCACAAAAAAAAAACTGTGAAACCATTTCACTTTAAATTTTATGGTGAAAGCAATTTGAATTCCATATACTAAAAATACACTTTAAAATCACAAAATAACCGTTGAATAACCACTTTTGGGTTGTTTTTTTATTTGTGTCATTAGTTTTTGGGTTAAAAATCACTTCAGTGTGCGCTATATTGAGATTTTAAAAAACATCTACAATTTGGTCTTAACAAGACAGCCAACTAGAAAGCCGCAGGCATTTCGAAATTTCCAAAAATTTTAAACAAATTACAAGTCCAAGGTTTTCTTCTTCTTTCCATCTTTAGTTTACCTTTGTTTCTGCAAATGATATGAATTTGCAGACAAAACATATGTTTTAATTTTTCGAACTGTGACTTCGAAAAAATTATTTCGTGTGAATTGGCGGTCACCTAAATATGTATTTGGTGAAACGAATGTGAAAAGGGAAAACTATTTTTGGCGAAACCAAGGTCACACCGGATTATTTCGAAATCCGACAAATGTTTTCCTTTGTTTGTAAGATGTATTGTGGCTAAGGAGTTGTAATTTACGATTTTTAAATACTAGAATATAATTTCTTTGGACGCTAATTAATATATGAATATTTTTCGATATAAATTGATAAACATCGTTTTTGTTATATTTATATCAAAATTATATAAAACTTCTCACATATCAATGTCCGATTCAAGTTTAAGCTCATTAATAAGGGGCCTCCTTTTTATAGCCGAGTCCGAACGGCGTGCCGCAGTGCGACACCTCTTTGGAGAGAAGTTTTACATGGCATAGTACCTCATAAATGTTGCCAGCATTAGGAGGGGAAATCCACCGCTGAAATTATTTTTTTTTCTGATGGTCTCGCCAGGATTCAAACCCAAGCGTTCAGCGTCATAGGCGGACATGCTAACCTCTGCGCTACGGTGGCCTCCGTATATGAAACAAATATTCTAGGAAAAAAAAAAAAAGAGTCCCAGACCCTCAAGTTGTTGCGGGGAACAAGGAGGTCGACGAACTGGCTAAGAATGGATCGCTGATAAGCGATACCCACTTTGGCATTCTGGAGTTTCGTTGTTGTAACCACATTTTTATGTGGAGGTGTCGATCCTCGTCATGCTTCTGTAGATGACCACGGTAGCCATTGGTTATTTAAAGGTGCCAATAACCCGCCTTGTCATATCGAGCACCATAGGCACTCAGTATTTGCGCAAGAGCCAATGCCACCCATCCTCTTACCGAGACTCTCCGCTCGATACCACTGGGTGTCCGCGACTGTCGTTGCAGCTATTCCGTATGGAGCATTCCACCATCCGCAACCTGTGAACGCGCCCGGTAGATCGCAGCTAAGCTTCTCGTTACTGCAATTAACATCACACAGATCGGACCTCAATGTTCCAGCCTGTGTGGTCCTCACAGCTATCCCGTGTCGGGTGGAGTTTTGTGGAAGCCTGGACTGGCTTTCATCGGTGAGAGGTTCTATTCGGTCCGCTTGGTTAGCTTTTTTTTTGTCTTGTGCGTTGGTTTCTTTTTTCTTTAGTTTCGCCTGTATTGGAACTTACTAGGGTGTATCTCTATACGTGATTCTCCATTTTCTTTTTCGCTTTTACCATCTTCTACAGCGAACACAATACAATGGTCCTAAAGAGCCACTTTGAAACCTTTGCATATTTTTCATAGATGATTAACAAAATAATTTATTCTTCATAGCGCCCCCAAAACCGACAGTTCGAAACAACACGGAACTTAGTTGTTGTTGTAGCAGTTTATTGTGTTCTATCTTTTGTCTGCTTGATTCTGTTGAGTGTCAAGACCCAGGAACTCTGCGACTAAGATGGGGTGCGTCCACAGGGATCTGGGTCCGAGTCGAGTGGGTCTGGCCGGGCAGTTAAACAGGTGACGTGTGTCGTGCGGTCCCTGGTTAAAATCGGGACATACATCTTGCACGTCGGCATTAATCCTAGCTATGTGGGAATTGAGGCGGCTGCATCTGCCGGAACGTAATTAAGCCAGAACTACTCTGGTTTGTCGGTTTGTTGCATAAATTGCCGTACGGGAGAGGTCGGGGGGTCACATAGTCCGACGACGACGACGCTTGTGACCCACTGTTGGCTAAGTTCGCACAGCACCTTGCGACATAGCCAGTATGACTATACTCCCGTAGTGAAGTTAGGCCAGAGCAAGAACGGAAATGTACCCACTCCATGCACCGGTTACACCTCACCGACACCGACCGATGATGAAGACGGTTCTGGCAAACTGAACAGAACCATATGTCCGGGGTTCTTTTCAATCCAGGCACGGACCAGAAGCGTGCGGAGAAGGCACTCCGGGATGTGCATCTCCCATGACGAAAAAAAGACGAACACGTACACTGAGGCGGCAGCCCTTGCCGATGAGGATTTCATCGGGTCAATCCGGTGCGTACAACCGGCTGCCATGCGAACGGAACTTAGTAATAGGTAATTGATAGTAGAGTACGAATATGTCATTAAAAAGTACGTTTAAGTCTCTGGGGAGCCGCCAATCGCGTCCTCTCCAAATCTACATTACGTATGTGTAAACCAGCGATGCCCACAATGAAAATGTGTCTGTATGTCTGAATTTTTAACTCACTCAATATGTAAAAAATCTTTTTTTGGACTGAATGGTGTTTTGCAAAAGAAAACATAAAAAAATTGAAAAATCCAAACGTTTAATCAATTAAAATCATTGTTTGTAAAACAAAAACAGAAAGATGATGCTTACTCATGCGCAAGTTCAACAACGACCGAAACAAAGAGCATAAGAATACGTGTGACTTGCTATCAACGCTACTGTTAAGGGCTGGGCATCGCTGATGTAAATCGATCAGCGGTATATAAGTCTGAAAGGTATTGGAGGTATCTAAGAAGTTTTGTCAAAGAAACCATTGGTCTATAATTAAAATAGAGCTTCTGGATTTTAACGATAAAATCGAGAATGTTGAATGCAAGAAAAAATTGTATAATCAAAGGGTTTGGATGCACAATAATAACCACAATACGACCGTATTCTTTCACCATATTGCTTGATACGCAACGAAATCAACAGTTTTGGCTCTTCAACGTAAATTTATGATGATAGAGTGATGTACATGTTGTTAATATCAATTTGTGTTCACAATATAGCTACAGTCCTGCATGTTTGCTACTTTTATATCTCAAATGTGGTGGTTATACAAGTATCTCAAATTTCGAGATACTTGTATAACCACCACACAAAATATATAGACCTAAATTTGACCGATTAAACATCGATTATTGACTTATAAAAATCTTTTCAAACAAAGTGTTTATTGCTTCAATTATTTTTGACATTGAAATCCAATTTTTTTATCGTGGCAAGTGATTGGCCAAGAAGGCATACGTTAAAATTATTTTTAATTGTACGAATTAAATTGTTATTTAATTTTACTTATTCTGTTGTGTCCTCTTTCATATGTAATGCGATGAAGTGCATTATTATATTTTGCATGAATCTTCTTCGTTTAAAAATTGGGTCTCTCTTCAAGATTTGGAATAGTGATAGACTCATGCCTAAACTTACGCTTGATGCTAAGGAGTGTCCCGCTCTGCTTGGAGATACTGTCGTGTTGAAACAATAGCCTTTTACTAAGAGCTTAATTGTTACAAATAAAAATTGTCATGTTTTTAAATTTTTGAATTTAAAATTTTATCGCTCACCCAAGGTTTAGAAAACATCGAACATTGTTTAGAATCAATTCTTTATATAGTAACCTGCTGGTGCTTCCATCTGTGGGTGGCCTTATTGCATAGTATTTCTCATTTTCCATTCGTATTTTTATGAATTTCTTTTAATAACTTAAACAAAGTTTTGATTTCATTTAATTAACAGTACTTTGCGGTTTGTATCCATGAGTTTCTTTTGTTTTTTTCTATTGATGTTTGGTTCCCCCTACAATTTATGATTATATAAAACTGACTCACTGGAATTGTCGTAGCATAAAACCTTCTTTTCATTCGTCTAAGTTTGACGAAATCAAAAGTGTTTTGTCTGGTTCTGGTTCAGCTGGATGTCATTGTTAAATCGGAGCCTTGGCTGAAAACGGATGAGTCCAACCGTGCTGTTAATATTAAGGCTATAAGTTTATAAGAAATGACCGTCAGAATTCCAGAGGGGATGGGGTAGGTATATATGTGTCGAAAAATCTAAAGTTTAAGGTAGTATTTAAATCAATGGTTTTAGGCAAATGTGAGTCGCTTTTTTACAACCTCATATTGAGATTTCCCAATGATATAGTAGTCGGCGATTTCAATTGTGACATGTTTGATATATCTAAGCCGCGTCTACTTTGCGCTATGATACTGTGCGCGGTTCTTTCTCATTACTTGACATTATGATGGTTAGTAATTGCGGTGATATGCCCATCGAATTCGGATCATTGGTCAATATTTGCTATTTTTGATGGAGGTCTCGAAACTCAGGTGGAATTTGTTGAGTATCACTATTATTAGAATATAGAATGGGACATAACGTCGGGTCGATTGGCACTATTCAACCTACGTATGCTTGATGGTCTTTCTATCGATCAGAAGTGTTCTTTAGTTTCATCCTTAGTGAACAACCTCTTTGATTGTGTTCCTGTGGTGAGGCGAAGAATGCGCCGCTTCAGCGATGATTGGATGAAGTCAAGTGACGTTCCTTAAGCCATATCTGTCCGTGACTTGGCTTTTTTTACACAATAAGAATAGAATTGGACAATTTACTGCAGAAATCGTAGAAGATCAAAGTCAGCAATACAGAAAGGAAGAATGAAACATTATTCCAGATGTTTCAGCCGTCTGAGTTCTAATGGTTTATGGTGGTTACTCAGGGGTTCCGGTTGTCTTGGTGATGATGTTGCATATCATCATGTCTGAGAAATTAATAGTTTTTGCTTCGGGCTCAACCACAGATGCGGTTCTTGATGCACCTTATTAATTCCATTTTAACGACTTCAGTATTCCCTACCCTTTGGAGAATTTTTTGGGTTGTGCAGATATCCAAGTGTAAAACTATTAATTGTCCTGATGATTTAGGCCCGATCACTATTCTTCTAGTCTTGCCGAAAGTATATGATCACATAACGAAAGACCAAATATTGTTGCATGCCAGGGCTAGCATTTTCAATGGGCAGTTTGCTTTTCGTGAGGGCCATAGTACGACAGCACTTTTGTAACATCTTACAGACTACATGAAATTAATGCTAGTAGGTGCTGTGCCTTGGTTTCCTTGGACTTAACGAAGGCCTTTAATTCAGATTCTTATGCTATTTTGACCAGGAAAGCTGAGAACAGTTTGATTTCTCTTATTCCGCATGTAGGCTACCGTTGAAGGATTCACCCGATGAATCCGGTACGTACAACCGGCTGCAATTGTTGTGCTTTACTATTGTATTCTATATCTCAAATATGTATAGTAGCAGAACTTGTCAGATGTTATGTTTTGTGTTATGAAAACACCTAAAAAAATATAACTCAACATCTACCAAATGTAATCAGATTGTTAAATTCAGTAAAAAATGTTTTACGTATCGTTTCCATGTCAGCAAATACCAAACGATGTTTGAAGAAATTTTAAAATCAAAAATGTGTATTTTAAACACTGCTGCTCCTATTTATTTTTATTTAACTAGTCTACTTAAATAAATTTATTTCAAAAATAGACCTCAACTTTTTTTAAAAAAATAAAACGGCTGTTAACTCAAAGAATGGTAGATATTAATTGCTATGTTTTTACTTACTCTAGGGGGCCCAATTATCATTCCAATCCAATATGTAAGGGTCATATCGTCATCGTTTTCAAGGCCCCATGAGATAGTGCCATCACCAACACCTTTTTGGCCTTGGTCCAATTCCTCAAGTAAGCGAAAATTTCTTGGAACCACTGTAAAGATTATTTATAAAATTAAAAAACGTATTAATAAATAAGAAAAATTAGATTCGGTTTAATTCAATTATTTCCAACACGATATTGTAATCGTTTTTTATTACCAAGAGAAACTTTCGAATGATTAACAATTAAGCAAAATACATACAGGAAACTGACACGAAGTGCTACCAAGTTCACAATGATATATCACCTCGTGTAGAGGCAACCAACATCCAA
Source organism: Stomoxys calcitrans (assembly GCF_963082655.1). Taxonomy (NCBI): domain Eukaryota; kingdom Metazoa; phylum Arthropoda; class Insecta; order Diptera; family Muscidae; genus Stomoxys; species Stomoxys calcitrans. The sequence goes on from NC_081552.1 coordinate 269,443,787, forward strand.
ACAAAATATACAGGAAACTGACACGAATTGCTACCAAGTTCACAATGATATATCTGTCAAACTAGAAATGACAGCTACATTATATAAAATTTGCTGGATCACTGTGGATTCGCCAGTTGAATATTTACCAAAATGTTGCTCAAATAACTGCGACAGTTTGTTACCTCGTGGAGTGGCAGCCAATAGCATGTTGCATTGCACACAATTTCCATTGGGCTGGGGTAGATGTGTTAGGAGGACAAAGTGGCGCAAAAGTGACCATATCCGCCTATTACGTTGAACGCTTTGGTCCAAGTCCGGACGAAAATAAAAAAAACAGCAGTTGTTATCCCCTTATAAAAAATCTTAAGAGCCCACAACAAGCCAAATTCTGGCGTAGGTGTATGTATGGGGCGTATTAATATCCGCACCCTTTTCAAACTAACCTAACCTAGCCCAACCTCTTAAAAAGTCGGAGATATTTGTCATGTATTTAGTTGAGTAAAACTTCTGTATGAAGAGGTACCATAAAGCGGCACGTCTTCGGATTCGGCTATATTAAAATAAATTACTAAATTCTTAAGAAAACAAAAATTCTTATTATTTCATCGAGTAGTGATACTCGATATGACAAGGTGTTATTTGCGTTAATGGCTGTTGGACCAGAAGAAGCTTGCCACACATAAAAAAATGCCTACAACAATTACAACCTCCATCGTGTGGAAAAACCACCGCCCAGGTTGAATCTCCATAATCAAAAGGGGGAGGTTGGCGAAAAAAGAAGAAAATCTCTAGATCAAGCATGCAGGTTTGAACAGAATTTATGAGGATACGGTAGCAGATATGATAATCCAAATGCAGCATAATCAATTCATACTGATCTTTGATTAATACCAACATGTTTGATTTTTACGTATAATTCTATTCAACTTAAAACTATATAATTCTGAACGCACCACACCCAAGTTGACAGTTCCTAGATCTGCATGATTTAAATATGTTGCCAATTATTTTTGGATACCTTTTTGCCCAATTTTTTTAATGAATTGCATTTTGAGGCCACTTAAACTGAGATGGGATCGTACGTTGACGTTAATACACCATACTGATGTATAATGGCTGTTAAAGGAATATTTTTGTGTCAGTTTATATTTAGAGTACTGTATTTTTTTCAGATGAGGGAAGAATACAACTTTCGTTCAATTTAAACAGGAAGGATAAAACTAGGCCCGTAATGAAGAATAAGAGTGACGTTGCACGATTAAGTCATCAAAACGAGTATTGCATAAAAAAGGGCTCTTTGACTTCTTTTGCAAAAATAGACCTATTTTAAGCCCAAAATCCGGTAAAAAATGTAAATGTCACACCAACAATTCTTATACAGTGGCAAAGATAAATATTGAATTGAGAAAGTTACAGGGCGGGTCGTCTTCCCCAATGTTAATTTAATTAAAACGCAAGGATGGAAAGAAAATATGTGATTTTTGGTGTTATAAGTGCAGCGTTTTGTGACAACTTTGCCTGTCGGAGTTTTCTTTAGAATACATATTCCATTAGTAAATGAAGCTGAACATAGGTACGGCATTGTATCTAGTCTAAGAATAAATGCACATTTCCATACGACAATCAATGCAAGTTAGCCGATTCACTGTTCAATGAGTAATATATCCGTCAATTGTTTCCGGCTTGAATGGAAATTGGTAAACGCTTCTACCCTACAATTCCAAATTATTTTCTATGGAATTAATCACTGCAAGGAATAATGTACATACTTCAAGGATTAACATGGTAACAGCAATGGACTAATATTGAACTTGCCAATGGCAAACACTGTACTCCAAACAAACAATAAGATAATTTTCTTCAAATCAAGCAATGTTTAATATTATTATTCCTTAATATTATTATAATTCTTACCTACACCGGATTGATTCGCCATTTTTCACTCTACACACACATTCACATTTGTCTCGGTCGATGATTTTGCTCTTGCTATCAGAGTCGACGTAGAAAATAATAACGCCGTCAATTTGAGTATATTATTTTCATGGGCCTAGAAAAGTGACCTATGTTCGCATCGTATGATAAGTTTGACGATTAAAGTCTATGGTGAATCCGCCTTGGATTAAAGTCTAGCATTCAAAGCCTGTACCAAATTGTGTCAAAGTTGATGGGTTTATTATATGTATGAGATTTGATTGTGGTGAAATATTTTGAATTCGCAGGGGCTTTTAAGATTTTTAACAGCAGCAATTAATGCGTATTAAATAGGTGGCCGCATCCTCAAATTGGTACAACAAAGCATGTTTTGGGAACTTAATATATCATATTTTGTAAACAAGGCCAAGGTTGAATTAAGAAGATTGGCTCACTTGTCCAGCGGATAAATGTTCAACTTCAGAGTTGTATCCAAATCCCACTAGAACGTCAAATGCCAAGGCGGATTTAAAAAGGTGGTCTCACGAGAACAACTGTTAACAGGCGGCCAGGTTTTACGGTATTAAGATGACAGATTTTTGTTTTTTGTTGTCTTCTTTCTCGCATATTCTCTGCTTATATATATATTTTGAAGCAATATGAAAATAACACTGATAAAATAACAATTTTATTAAAATTTTACTATAAATATTGAGGGAATGTCCTACTGAATAAAATCAGGTTTTTTTTGCTTTAAAATCTATTATCTAAGAAAAATATTCGCAAAAAGCGAATATAGTACCAGGCTTAACACAAAAACAACCCGTCCATGTCCTAAATTTAATCCTTGCCCTGTGATACACATTCATATATTTTATATACGAGCACACTCATATACATACATTAACATGCTAACACACTTGCTCCTTCGTTATATTTCTCAAATTTCTGCTGCGAAAAACTTCCAGAAGAAGCTCTCAATTACCAAACTCTCAAAATTTAGCTTGCTCTCTCGCACTTTCCCGCTCTCTTTTGCTGGCAAATAAATTACGCGAACGACATCCAGTAACAATTTGTGCAAATTGGCACATATTTTTGAGTACACGAACTTATTAACTTTATCAGCTGGGATTGTGGCTTTACCATCTATTTATTGTACCAAGGGAAGAAAATTGAAATTTTCAATTAAATCAGCTGTTTAGATTTGTTTCCAATTACTATTTTGGTTAAGCCCGTCATATTAAATAAATATTCATTAAGAAATGTTGGTTTCTATGTGTTATAGGATTCCATATAAAGTGTTGCCTCCACGTGGCTATAGTGTTATGTCTTATGCAGGAGCTAACCAATTGTTACTAAAAGGGGTTAAAGCCCCCCCATCAACAAACCATTTTACTTTTCAATCCCGCAGATATAAACATAACTCATTCCGTGATCTACGGGTAGTATGGAGAAATGTATTTGGAAAATATTTGCTTATTACTAATGTTGTTGGTTCCGGAGTACTGATGGTTGTTGGTGATATAGCGGCACAGGAAATCGAATATCGAAAAGGGGAAAAGCCTGAACGTTTTGATCTAAAGAGAATGGGACGAATGTTTATTGTAGGAGCTCTGCAGGGACCTATGCACCATTATGTTTACGCTTGGATGGACAAGATAATGCCGGTAGCTAATTTGAAAAACATTGTGAAAAAGATTCTTATAGACCAGCTCTTCATGTCACCAGCATGTATATTTATTTTTTTCTATTCTGCGTGTTATTTGGAAAGAAAAACGTGGAAAGAGACAAATGATGAATTACGCCAAAAGTTTCTTTTCATCTACTGCATGGATTGGCTGTTGTGGCCAGGTGCGCAGTACGTGAATTTTCGCTACTTGGATACGAAATATCGGGTGTCATTTGTAAATATTTGCACTGCTCTTTATAATATCTTCATGTCCTACGTAAAACATGATTATTAAGATTTGCCATTAAAACTAACAACATTAGACTCTACCAAAATATCGCTATGTTACAGTTTAGCACAGCCCTTGCATAGGCCGATGTTTTGTCAGGAACGATGGATGTTTTCCAAGTACAAATGCAGAATTATATGTTCAGTGATATATAGCGTCAAAAAACAAATTAGTCAAATAAACTATACGAAAATAGCAAATTCACAATCGAGTTTCAGACGAGTTTCTCTCACGTTTGTGGTGTTTTCATATTATCCTTGGTATGTATTTAATATGAATATTTCTTAAAAGATCAGAAAATAAAATGTAAAATATGTTGTGTGTATATTTATGCAAAACATTAAAATTGCTTAACTTCCACGTCAAATAAAAAATGCATCAACCGCAAACGTTCCTGGCTAATGAAACCGGCTATTAATGAAGTCAAATTTTCATTAGATCGTGATATTTGCTGCTTTAAAATTAATCGAAAATCATCACGCACGCCTTTATCAGATCCTCGAGTACGACGGGATGCCGAATGCACGGCACTGGATGTACTAAAGTCGAAATTAAATTCCTCGGTGCTGGTATTCCATATCGACATGAACTCCTCGATGAAATCAATGGTTATAATAAATGTGGAAAAGTTGCGAAAGGTAAAGTTCCTCCTATTTCGTATAATCGTAAATACGCGTTCAGCTATTTCCTTTTCTCTCGGATATTCTAATTGCGATAGAATAAGCAGGTCGCCCAAGATTTCATCTGAACAATTTGGTTCATACATTTTTCGCTGCATTGAAAGTAATAAATTAGAATAATTTATGTTTAACAATGATGTGCCACTTACACATAAACTGTTTATTATGGCCTTGCAACAGTATTGTACTAATGCTTTCTGTGTCAATGGAATGAAAATCATATGACGGGGTACGTTCAGTGTTAAATGTTCCAAACTTGTTCCAGAAATGGAGGGCAACTCGGCCATTATTTTCAATATACATTCAAATCCTTCAAACTATATAGAACAATTAGTCAACGTAATATGAAACAGAAATTTATTATCTTACCGTTAATTTACCCTGTAGTAAATTAAGACCTAGTTTTAATATATGATGAACTAAATTACTTTTTACAGTCATTTCTTGCATTAGTTTTTTCGCCTCTTCCTGATGTCCAAAATATATTGCCAAATCGAAGAGGAATCTCGAGATCCATGGCGACAGTGGCAAGGTCAAAAGAAGTTTGCTGAAATCTCTTTGAAATTGATCTGTATTAAGCAGCTGCCAACACTGAGCAGCATGAACGAACGCTTTAGAAATGTCTTTACTTGTTGAGGTGGTCAATGAAATTTGGGGAGGTTCCATATTTTGTGCTTCTGACCGCTCTAATTTCCAATCTGTGAATCCCTCGACCAACACATGATTTATTTCAATATCTTCGGGTCGAGTATTGCAGTTTTTTATATAACAATGTAAGGAGTAGATAAAAAGCGTTGTAGCATAAAATAGTACTTGGCTGCCTGCTGCAGAACTTGTTGAAACTATTTCGATAAGTTTGTCCCAATACACATTTTGTCCCCTATAAATAAATACAAACGTGTTTACGATATTAAAAATTGTAGTATTTCGACATTTACAATTTTGTAAGTAGTAGTAACCAAAACAAACTAAACTATGCGCAATAAAAATTTTTATTAAAAATTAAAGTTAAATAATTCATAAAGTTTTTGCTTTAAGCCAAATAATTCTTGCAGAGAAATTCTCCGAAGTAGTCTCATTTTAACGAAAGTCCTCAATAATAATCTTGTCTGTTCCATATTCGCTTGTTGTTGAAACGTATAGATAGTGTTGAAAATAGAGAACATCATTTTTTGATATCTGAAGGGGGGCCGACAGGAAAACATAAATCCAATCATAAAATAAACTTTTGGCAGAGAAAAAATAGGTCAAAAATAGAAGGAGTAAGCGTATGTTGGTAAAACTTGGCACAGATATTTGTTATTATTACAGAAAATTGGGACCAAAAATAGACCATAACGTCCACATTTTGGAATAGGTCCCGATCTTTCGATTTTACTTCCCGAAACTACACAATGCTCATTTTCTATTCTATTTCCTCAAATTTGAAACAAAGACTTGTGTTGGGCATCTCACCAATAATGCCAAATGTGCCATATAGCTGCCATATAGACTGATTTCTCGATTAATGGTTTTGACCTATAAAGACCTGTTTTCAGTCGATTGTGCTGAAATTTAGATCAGTGAGTTATGAACGTCTCAGTGATCTGAATGTCAGCGAATGTCAACCGTGGCGCCAAGTCATCCAAGGCGTTTGGGGCACGACAAAATCTCTACGCTGATGAATATGGGTATACCTGGATGTCTGGAAGATGCGTACCCGATGTCTGGAAGATGCGTAGAGTAATCCCGCTACTGACGCCTGGAAAGGAGTAAGGGGGAGTCGTACAGACCGATTTCCTTTGTCTCACCAGTAGCCAAGACGCTTAAGGAACTCCTCTTTCCGATCCTCGTTGGAGAATTTCCATTTGCCGAGCATCAGCATGGATTTCGAAGTCTGCATAACACAACAACAGCTTTGCATGCTATCACCGCTCACATTTTTTGTGGCTTCAATCAGCCCAGACAATTCTCGTGGCACTAGACCTATCAAAGGCATACATTTCATTTCTTTTAATCGAACCCATAAGAACCATATGCGATTAATAAAGTAGAACCACAACGTAATGATTAGTACTTTTTAAAAATAATTAATTCAATAAAATTTACATATTTCGATTTACATTTGTACATAATAATAATTATTAAGCGAAAGGTTGAATTATCCTTTGCAGAAAACAAAATACCACTTATATAACTTTTGAGTTAAAAAAAAAATCTCAATATAAATTTTATAAAACTGAATTCGAATGACCAAAATGTCTTAGTTAAACTGGAAGTCCATTGCAAAGCCTAGACACTCTTACTAAATATGACTTCTCATAGTTGGCAGTCTTTAATCTAGGAAAAATAATCGTAGACTACGCTAAAATCGGGAAAACTGACACAATTTGGCAACTTTTCGAGGTTCTTGAGTTGTAATTATACGATGCAGTGGCAATAGATCTTTTATTACTACAAAAATTTTTCAAAAGAACTGTGCAGAAATTCTCTAGAATAATTAGATACATGATCACTTAATTTAAGTCCAAAAATTTATAGTACTATTCGATTAAAGACATGAATTAAATGGCTATATAATATGTGTGACCGAGTGAAATTCCAATAGCTACAGGCTGAAAACAGTCTAAGTTGTCTAAGTGACAGCGTAGAGCAGTGCAAATCTTGGACGATACTTCCGAAATGCAAATTGCAAATTTTGCCCATGAACATTCCACTAAGGAACAGGGGCAAACTTCTCACATATCAATGCGTGCAGCCCGATTCAAGTTTAAGCTCAATGATAAGGGGCCTCTTTCATAGCCGAGTCGGAACGTCGTGCCGCAGTGCGACACCTCTTTGGAGAGAAGTTTTACATTGCAGAGTACCTCACAAATGTTGCCAGCAAAAGGAGGGGAAACCACCGCTGAAAATTTTTTTTCTGATGGTCTCGCCAGGATTCGAACACAGTCGTTCAGCGTCTACGTGAACATGCTAACCTCTGCGCCACGGTGGCCTCCAGAAATGTGCCTAGCGAATATCAAACCATTTCAAGAGTAACACCCAAGCATTTCATCTCATTAACAAATTGAATACGCACATCTTCAAATATGATATTGAAATTGATGCCAACAGTACCAAAAGTCAAATCTCTTGTCTTAAAAGTATTAAACGCGAGTCGATTACATATTGCCCAGCTAGAAGTCAATGACAAAGGATAATATTAGCATAGAAGCTTCATGAGCATTATTAAAATTATTCTCGCCGGAAAACAACGAATTAATATCATCATCATATCAAATAAGTACACCCCTTGGGATCAATAATCTCAACAAAATCATTTACATAAATCAAAAACAATAAGGGTCCAAGAAAAGATTCTTGTGGCACGCCACTCTTACATTTTCTTATGGAAGATTTCTTTTCCCCATATCTAATAAATTGATCTCAATCAAACAGTTATGAATACATAAGTTTGCAAGACGTAGAGGGAACTCCAAACTTGCTTGCCAATTTCTCAACTAAAATACGATAACACACTGTATCGAACACCTTACTAATATCTAATGATACCAAAGTGCATAACTTATCTGCATTTAAATCCCTCCTTGCGTTCTCCGTCAATGACAACAGCACCTAGATCGAAAACCAAAATTCCGGTCGCTTAGTAAGCTAATACTATTCAAGTATTTCAAGATCTGTTCCTTCAATATAATGAATTCGACACGGGCTGAATCGCTGGGTCGCGAATGATCTGTATGGACGTCAGTCATTAGTGGATTTTAGGGATAGGGGTCGAATCACCGTAGAGTAAAACCGGGATTCCTTCAAGGCGGGGTGATATTTCCGTCACTATTTAACGTCTATATATCCTCCATTCCTCTCCCTCCAGACTGCATAGAGATCATTTCATATGAGTATGATTGATTGTTGAGCACGTACAAAGCAATTGCCAGGTCAACACCTACTTAACAGAAACCTTGACAACAGGTGTCAGATGCGGCAGACCCCTGTCCGTAGAGCATATGTTGAATTCTTGCGAGAATCTTTATTTGGAAACAAAAGACTATTCCCAACAATGAAGGTCTTTGTAGCCAAAGCCTTACTTTTTTCAATTATATACTAACTTATATTTACTATAAGCTCAGTAATTTTTATAAATGAATAAATAATTCACGAAAATAATTTTTTTTCTAAAGCACACCCTGAACTTAAAAAATAATCACTATATTTTTTCATTAATCTTGTACCCCAAAACAAAAAATGTACCAAAAAATACGCATGATCCCCTTTAAAACATAATATATGTTTGACGTGTACATAAATGAAAAAAAAAATGTTTCGAAGTCAGTGGTTTGTTGGCAAACTGAAATATCGAAAATACTAAACTGTAATTTCGTCCACTGTGCACTGGTTTAAAAACAACATGAGCTTTATTGTATATATTTACTTATTAATTAGCAAATATCAACAAATGTTGCCTCTTAAGGTGGTGTTACATACATTGAGCTCAACGTTGGTGTAAACGATTTTTTTTTTGACAAGCACGCAAGCACTTGAGGTCGCATGGTATCTAACTCCACCTTTATGGGCTACTGATCAGACCACTCAAATCAAGGGATTAAAAAATAGTTAAGGGAACAGAAAAAGATTTAAGAGTTACATACATACCAATTCTTGTTGAACGGTAAAAAGGTTTCCCAGCGCTGTACTTTTCCACATAACATTAAAACCTGAAAAATTTTTTTCCAGATTTCGTTGGTATCGCATTTGACTTCGTCTATAATTTGTCGAATATAGTACTCCAATGATACTGTGAACAACCTGCAAACCATTTGTGTGGATACATCTGGAGTTTTGTGGTATATTAACGGTAACGCTTCCTCCACTAATATTTCTTGGTACTTCTGTGGATTCTGTTTCATTCCATCCGCAATAATTTCCAACAGACGTGGCTTAAATAATTGTAAACATATCGATGGATTTATTTTTTATAAAAATCCGATCATTTGCTTCAACATTTTAGGCTTACCGTGTGCGTAACTGCAGCTTGGGGAAATCGTTTTAAAACTAATAACAGCAATTTGCACTGGTTCAGACTATTGTCTGCTTGATTTACTGTCATCATTAAAATTTTATGCTGGACCTCATACGATACGTGTTGAAACATCTTAACATAAAATTCCTGCTCAGATGTAATTTCATTTTCATTTTTCAGAGCATTCGTAAGTTCATTAATTTCATCTTCTAATTGAGTCTCCACCTTTGAGCTTTGAAGCGTTAAGATAATATAACTGAAACATTTAGCTGCTTCTTCAAAATTATTTGCCTCTTTTTCTAAACGGTATACTTCAAACTGGAATTTGAATAGAATTGTTTTAATTTGGGCCTTATAATTTATAATATAGTATAAGTAAGCAGCGCAATATCAATGACGTAATTTTAAAATTGATCAACTTATAGTTTGTTATTAAAGCAAATGTAAACCCGGGAGAGATTTTTTTTCAAAAGCTTATTTTTAGCGGAAGTAGAAGCCACTGTGACAAAACACTAAAATTTCAATTTTTGCATGGTTATGGCTGTAAAATGGATTTACAAGAAAAAATGGCAAAGGGACCTTCTTTTTATAACCGAGTCCGAGCGGCATGTCGACACTTTGAGGAGAAGTTTTTACATGGCACAGTCCCTCATAAATATCGAGCATTAGGAGGGGATAACCACCACTGAACATTTTCTTCTCGTGTTCTTGCGAGGTTTCGGATAAATAAATAATAATAATGGTTCGAACCCATGATTACAAATCATGTGTAAATAAGCAAAAGAACAATGCTGAAGGACGAGCTTACTCGAAATCTTATGCTTAATGGCCGGCGTACATACTTGAACATTAAAGTTATTTGGGAACAGCGATTTTGCGGTAATTATCCATGATTTTGCAGAACAGGGATCAGTGGTTCTTAACTTCTTGGCTTGTTCTATTATATAGGCTTCATTGGTTTGAAATGTGCTATCCATTTTGATCCCAATAATGTTTAAGTAAGTAAGTAAGTATGTTTTATTGAGACTTCTTCTTTCAATTTCATTACAGTACATGCTTAACGAATGGTTAACATTTAAACCTTAGAACTATACATGTCTTGTTCTAATACATATGTGTAGTACAATACGCTACATGCTATGTGATAGGGTTGATATGTGGAACATTCAATGGGAATGAATGAGACAAGGCTTGCTCTCGGCCTTTACAGATGTATACAGAGCTAAGTGGTCTGCTAAAATAAATACACTACTACAACTACATAACACTTACAAAATAAAAACAAAACGATTCTGCACACTCAGTGGCAGCGGCGTGTGTTTGGGTGTATATATGAAACATTAACATATGATTTAATGAATGAACGCGTGCGAAGCACGATATCACAGAAGGTGAGGATAATAAGATTGATAATTATTAAAGTCTTTTTACGATTATTAAAGTCTTTTTCTTTGTAATTTTTCCAGGTACATATGTATAAAGTTTTGATTGCACATTTAAGGTGAGTTGGGTTTATAATATAAAAGAAATGAATAAAAAAGAATAAAGTTGATATATATGTTTATCTCTAGAATTTTAGCCCCTATGAGAGCCGGTTGTTGCCTTTGTGTAGAATTGAGGTAGGAGGCCGGAGTCGTTGTCAGTAATTTCGCTGAGTATGGCAATAGGAGAAAAATAGGCCGAATCCGACCATCGTAAGTTCTTCTCAGCGTTAAAAATATCATACAAAAGTGAATTTTCGTGGTTTTGTAGTCTCTCGCTAAATATCTTTTGATGGTGCATGGCGTATTTACATAGTGGCTGGACATTTGCGGCGTCATATATGATGTTATTGGAAAATCTTTTGATTGGAGTTTCAAAGTGTTTGTTTACGCATTTTCTAATGATTTTGCGTTCAAAAATTTCAAGTTCGGAGACTACTACAGGAGAAATTGAGAACCAGATAGGAAATCCATACAGCAGTAATGACCTGATTGCAACTTTATACAGCAATAGTTTAGTGCTTTGCGGTAAGTATTTGTTATTAAATAGAAACGCAAATGAGGCTGCTATTTTCTTTGCTTTCTGTAGTGTGGCTCTCGCATGTGAATTAAATTTCATCAAGTTGTTGAAATTAATGCCTAAGTATTTAATTGTATTTCTGAATGGAATGTCGACACCATCCAGTGAAAGTTGAAGAAGTTTGCTCTCAGGGACTACATTTCTTGGGCATTTCCCTGAAGCATTTCTGATGCAGATGGCTTCAGATTTCAGAGCATTAATTCTAATCCCCCATTTCTTGTAGAAATCATTTATCAACTTGAGATGAGCGGATGCATTGCGGAGAGCCAGCTGAGGAGAAGGATGATGTCCATATATCAAGCAGTCGTCGGCATACAAGACTGCCTGCGAGTCTCGGCTGGTGTGAGGAAAATCGTACAAAAGAATGTTAAATAGAAAAGGCGCTAAAACACTCCCCTGAGGAACTCCACTACCGACGCTGCCCGGAGATGAAATCGTATCTTGAATCTTCACAGTGAAAAAACGGTTCGTAAAAAAACTATTCAATATCTTTATCAAGTAAGGGTCTACTCCAATCTCTACCATTTTATACAGGATTCCCTTGTGGCACGCAGAGTCAAAGGCTTTTTCAATGTCAAGCGCAATGGCGACGGTACAGGATTGGATTCTGAGATTCTGGATAATATCCGTGTGGAATTTCAACAGTGCATGTTGTGTTGAGTGGCTTTTTTTAAACCCAAACTGATAATCGGAGATAGGATTTACAATGAACTCATTCTCAATCTTTTCTTTTAGGATTTGTTCATAGATTTTGCCAACGTTGGAGAGCAAAGAAATTGGACGATATTCAGCTACAGTCTTGCTACTTGGCTTTTTCTTGATTGGTATTATGATGGCCTTTTTCCACTCCAACGGAAAGTACCCAAGGTTTGTGCAGTTGTTGAAGATACATTCAAGAATTTGTAGTGAAGATTGTGGTAAGTGTTTCAGTATGAAGTTTGAAATTTTATCAGCACCGCTAGACTTCTTATTATTTATATTGCAGATGATGTTTCGGATAGTGTCAGTGCTGGTAAAGTGGAAAGTATCGGGATTCTGTATGGCCGGGAAGTTTTCACTAAAATTATAAATTTGGTGTGGCAGCGGCGTTAGAAAATCCGCCACTCTTGAATCATAGTCACTAACTGGGTTTATTGGTGTTCTTTGGCTGAATGTTCTCTCATACGTCACTTGGAATTGCTCGGCAATCTCCGCTTTGTTGAACAGTTCGGAGTCGTTGTGCATTATGCTGTGACAAAGAGAGGACTTGCTTTTCCCCACTATATTATAGACCTGCCTGAATGCTGATGGCCCCGGTCTGATGTTTTGCAGTTTTTTGTTGAAATGTTGTGTGTTTTCAATATTTATAGTTTCCTTAATTATCGTTTTGAGCAGCTGGATCTGCTTCGAGAGAATAATATATTCCTGACTTCGCCTGTTGCCTGTTCTGTGAAAGATCTTTTTAAGGTCTTTCTGCCAACTGTGTTTTATTCTAAAAAATCGCTTCACTTTCTCAGAAAGTGGAAGCTTGTCCTGATGGACTATAATTTTGCGGGAATGGGCATCGTGTACGGAGGTGACAATGTTGTTGAATCGGTCTATGAAGATGTCAATTTCATTGACTTCCAAATTTCTATTTGAAGGAGGCATAAGGCTCAAGGAAGCAGAATCCAGATCATTTCGAAAATTTATCCAATTGGTGTCTTTGTAAGATGTATAAGATTGGGGTGCTTTCGTGACAACTTCAGAGGAGTGAAGATTCAGTTCCAATTTTATTGGATAATGATCCGAGAAGGTAGATAGGCTTGAAATTCTAAAGTTTGCTTCTATAGTATTCAAAAGATTTGGGCTGACGAGGAAATGATCAAGAAAAGATGGGCCATTTGGGTAGGAAGGCGAAGAGTCACAGAGTCGGACAACGTCCAACGCGTGATCTAGCAGCCAGGCCTGCAGTGTTTTGCCGTTTAAGTTTTCGGAACTGTCACCCCATGAGAGGCTTCTGGCATTCAAGTCGCCACCAACAATAAAGCCATCGAATCTAGCAAGCAGGTCTAACAGCCTGTCAAGATCACTTTGAAGTCTTTGCACTGCATAACTGCAAGGGATATAAATAGAGCCAACTAAGATTCTTTTTTGGGTGTTGTTGAACGATGTATTTATCTGAACGAAAGTTGAGTTCAGACCAATGTCGGTGAATACAATTCTATTGTATTCGATGTTGTTTTTTATCAAAATTGCTACCCCTAAGGGTGAACCATCATAAACAAAGTTGTAGCCATCAATTTTTAAGTTTCGTCTCCTACGGAGATGACATTCTTGGATAAGTCCAATATCTATTTTGTTGTTTATCAGGGTGTTACGCAGGTCAATTTGGCGACTTAGATCAAAAAGAGATCTAACGTTGAAGGTAAGTACATTTATTGATCTATGGATCATTAGATTTTACTTTTCTTAGGAGACGCAAAAATTCTGCCTTTGCCTCTGTCTTTGACATAGTCTGATATTCCATGAGGAATATACTGATCTCTTGCTCAATTGTGAGCTCCTCAGGCTCCAAGAATAATTTGGCAAGATTCAGAAATTGTTCAATAATTGATGATTTTTTTGGGGTAGTTTGATGGAATAGGTTTGCGAAAGATTTTTCGGTGAAATTAGTTGTAACATTAATGGCTTTACTTACATTGTTTTTTGCGGTAGCATTGTTTTGGATGGCTTTATTTATTCTTTCCTTACGCGCGGCAGCGTATTTTTTGTAGATGGGGCAACCTTTCCAGTTTGCTGGATGGCCAGATTCTTTGCAGTTAGCGCAAAATGGATCGGAGGTATCAGTTTTTACACGGTCGCAGGCTCCAGGTTCGTGTTGCTTATCACATTTAACGCAAGTATACGCCGAATTACAATTGCGTGAAATATGTCCCCATCTTTGGCATCGATGGCATTGTAAATCGCTCCTTCTCTTCGGTTTCTCCCAGGAAACAATTTGATTAAGAATCCCCCGAATGCTGGAAACGTCACCAATCGTCTTGCTAGGCTTCAAGGAAATAATAAACAGACCAGTGTCAATATTGTTCTTTATTGATGTAGAAGTTTTAAATTTGGAAATAGTATCTATAGTCTCTGGAGCCAGGACATCTAGTTCGGCTTTAATTTGTTCCACATCAGTATTGGAATGTAGGCCACGGATGATAACAGAATCTTGTCTCAACTCTTTAGGAGTGAAGGAGTGAGATTTTATGTTTTTCGATCGAAGAATTGTCATCATAGAAGTATGCGTATTGACATCGGCGAAGTACAACTTACTTTTATTTCTATTGACGTTTTTAACTTTAAAGGAGCTGTCTGGTATCTTCGAGCGCAGATCATCCACCAACTCTTTTATGTTAACATTATAAAGAAAAATTGGTGGGCACCAATTTTTCTTTTTCGGTTCAGGAACCATCTTGGACTCAGAGGTACGTTGTGTATCGTTTGTACTTGCCTGCTTGACGGATTTTATTTCCAAATCGCCTAGCACACCCAGTAAGGAGAATCTGTTTTGATCATTAATGTTGTTAGCTGAAATGGCTTTATTAAGCTGGGAAATGTCGACATTTTGCGGTAAAATGGAGTCATCATGCCTTAGTCTCTTGCGTTCGTTCTCAGTTGTTTCGCGCTCGTAGGAGCTTGGTAATGTATTCGCCGCCTTTTGTGCATTAGACGATGAGGCCACTACTTCCACGACATCATAATCCATGTCGGGTGGTGAGGATCCCGGCATCACGGTTGCAAAATACGCAATTGGATGCCTGGAGGGTTTCAGTTTATTCTCAGTCCGTTAGTAAAAAATTATAAAATTTTTGCAGTAAAAAAAAAGACGTCTGCTTAGTCGAGACACAAAAACAATTTCCCCAATAATGTTTATTGTTTGTTTATTCCGCACGAAGTTAACGACGTCGCTAACTTTCGATACAAACAAATTTCTAAATTCTCAGGGTGACACAAACTTAAAAAAATTATTCAACCATTTTCTGTCTCTAGCGACGACAGAAAATTATGATTTTAGCAATTGTGCAAAGATTTTAGCGAACGACTTACATCGTGGAGACCAGAAAAAACTTTCGTACACACTGATACTAATGTAATTTTATAATGGAATATCATACCAAAGATTTGGTGTCTACATTCTTTAAAGTGTAAACATTCAGGAAATCCGTTTTTCACTTATTAAAACAAAGATACCGTATTGGACACTTTAAAGATTTTGAATTTAAAACCGCTTTTTTGATAAAAATGCTACTGACAGCATGGGTAACTGCCAAGTAAACATATGTTTCATTAATTACTACAAAACAAATAAATCTGCTGAGCAATAATGAAAGGCAATAATCAGCTATAATAAAGGCAAAAGCTGAAATGGAATTTATTTAAAAAATGATTCTCTCTGTCACGGGCCAAGAAAATGGGCTTTATTGTACATGCCGATAAAACTACTGGCGACAAATGGTTAACGAAAACTTCGTTCTAAGAGAGAATGCCAAGTGACTGAAGAAAGGTGCACAACTACGCCACAGCGCCAGCATAAAAATGTTATGATAAGGTTTCTAAAGAAGCATAAATAAAGCTCATGTAGTCGAAGAGTGACATAACTAAAAAAAATTGATTTAGCAAAAAAATGCTAAAAATGCTGAAATGCTCAAAATGCTCAAAAAACTTATTTTTTGATTTATGTATGCCACTCTTCAAGTACATGAGCGAAGACATTGTTTTGTTAATTGAACAAACATATTTTTATTGCTTGTATTCTAATAGTCTATGTAATTCAAATTCTAGGGCGCAAGATGTTGGTGTGTCCATACTTTATCTTGCAACAGTTATTAGCACGGCCACCACCTGTATCATCGTATTTATGCGTGCCAATACGATTTGAGCTGATAGTGGGAGTGACTGGATTACGTTGTCGTTGTTGGGTTTGCACATGACATAACTAGCAGGTAGTGTACCGTAAACAGCTGAGTACAATTTTTTCTCGCGAAGTGCACTATCTGTCAATGAGTTTTGGTTGTGTGTGTATTTTAGTTAAGAACCATAGCACTCACAAACAGCGAAAAATGGCGGGAACTATTGGGTTGCCCAAAAAGTAATTGCGGATTTTTTAAAAGAAAGTAAATGCATTTTTAATAAAACTTTGAATGAACTTTAATCATATATACTTTTTTTACACTTTTTTCTAAAGCAAGCTAAAAGTAGCAGCTGATAACTGACAGAAGAAAGAATGCAATTACAGAGTCACAAGCTGTGAAAAAATTTGTCAACGGCGACTATATGAAAAATCCGCAATTACTTTTTGGGCATACACAAAATACATACACAAAATCAAAGTTGCACTAATCACTGATTTTGACAGATAGTGCACTCAATATTTTGTTGTTGGGCAACTGCCACTACCAGTAAATTAATATATTTTGGTTTTGCTCTGCAAAAAAAAAACAAACAAGTATACTCTTATGAAGTAAGTTTTTGCAAAATGAAATGAAGAAAACAAAAAAAAACAATTTACACCTGGACATGTCCAACGCCGGTCATTCAAAATTAAATGTTGCAATGAAGCAAATACAGTCGGACCTCGATAATCCGGAATGTTCGGGACCGGAGAAATTTTAACGTCTTCCTAGGGCGCAAGTTGTTGGTGTGTCCATACTTCTTCAATAAATAATGCATTTAACTTTAAAGTACATTTGAGTTTTGAGTGAGTCTCATAGCGACTGTAATTGTGCTTCCCTCGGGCGTCTCAAAATGTCAAATTTCCAATACTTCAAAAATCAAGTTAAGGAAAATTAAAACATTTCGGCAATTTTTTTTCACCGCGAAAAACGAGCGTTCCACCTTTAAGATGATAAGTTTCCGTACTTGTTAATTTTTTCACTTTGTGTCACCCTGTGAATTTAGAAATTTTTTTGTTTTCGTGAGTTAGCGACGGCGTTAACTTTATGCAGTTCATTTGTGAGGAAAACTGACGGAAAAACTTAAGTTATAATAAAAGAATGGATGAGTCTCTTGGACAAATATACGGCTTGGAGTTGCAGGTAGCTTATTATTTATATTATTCCAAGAAATTGTCAATAAGTAAATTTTTTTAAGGCGCGAGCTCTTGCTCCACAACTAGGCGAACCCAATGAAGTACGTTTTTTTATCGCCACGAATTCTTTGAAGCCTTCAACAAACCAGGTTCACTTGTTAGAATTTAATGAAGAAAAATCGACCATTAATGCAAAAATTTTCGAACACTCAATGGGGGAAGTTTGGAAGATGAATGCAAACCCTCACGATCCCTATGAAATTTCTACGTGTTATAATGAACAAAATGGAAACATTATAAGAACAAAGGCGGCCGTCTTAAGATACAGTGACGAAACTGAAGAAAAAAACGAAATAAAGTCGGAATATCTACACTGGAGTAATGTGGACTTGCTTAATATAAATGGGGAAAAAGTAAAGACTGTTGAGTTTCATCCGCATCAAAAGGAGAAACTGGCATGTGTTATAGATAATAGGGTTGTTTTGTACGACAGAGTCAAAGGAAAGGACACCCAAATCGCCGAAGTTTTGTCGGCAGGCTCATCGTCTAAGCATATCAATGCATTTAACTGTGGTAAATGGTCTCTGCATCACCAATGCCAGCAGTTTGTCACGTTGCATGAGAGTCATATAAAAGCCTATGACATTCGCGATCAAAACCATTTGGCTTGGTCTATAGAGGATGCCCATGGTCAATTTGTCCGCGATTTAGATTGCAATCCAAATAAACAATGCCATTTTGTAACCGGAGGGGACGATGGATTTATTAAAATATGGGATTGTCGAAATCCTAAAGAGGCAGTCTTTGTTAGAAATGACCACTCACATTGGGTGTGGTCGGTTCGTTTTAACACATTCCACGACCAACTATTATTAAGCAGCTCAAGTGATTGCAAAGTTTTATTAACTTCCGCAAGTTCCGTCAGTTCTGAAGCAACAAATGTAAATTCGGAGTTATCCAATAGCGGAGTGGAAGAATGTAAGGTACTACCTGATGGACTCCTACAAACATTTGAGCAACACGAGGACTCTGTGTATTGTGTGGAATGGAGTAATGTAGATCCTTGGATATTTGCATCTCTTAGTTACGATGGTCGTTTGCTTCTTTCGAAAGTACCTAAGCAATATAAATATCAAATAATTTTGTAAGCTTAACTTTTATTTTTAATAAATATGCTTCTACTATCCAGTGTCTTCAGATGTACAATCTGAGGAATCGTTTGGATTAGCCGTCTCTATTGAACATACTCTTTTTATCAATTCATTCTCAATAGGTTTGCCATTGTCAATTGCTTCCTCCATTTGTACATACTCCACCTCACAGGATTTTGTTGACACTGGGTGTACACCCTGTATTTTATCCAAACTTTTTTCTTTGCTTCCACAACACTTTTGTATCTCTGTTTCCTCAGCCTCCTCTGCTAAACTACTCCTTTGGGGTTGCGCTTCTGCATATGCCTGTGGATACTGATGACTTAATTTTTGCTTTATTGATCTTATTTTTCTAAAAATGTAATCCAGGTCCTTTTTCATCTCAGCTAAAACCTTGCAATGCCGTTTGAAATCATCAGAGGATTGTTTTAGTCTGCTTAAACTTAAAGCGTTGCAATTAAGGAGCATTTCATTTGTCTTTTCAAAACGCTGCAACCTGCAGTTAAGAAAATCAAAATTTTTAATTGCGGTTTATAAAAATCAATTTCTACTAACATTTGCTTTTGACCCCTTATCATATTTTCTACATCACTTTGATTGACCAAACCTGCCAAACCTTGGATAAAGGCTTCAGCAGCGGAGTAATTAAACTCACTGTATTCACTTTCATCTTCAATTGTTGTCTTTTCTGCTTGATAGGAACTTTGTAACGACATCATAGAAAATTTTATTGTTTACAAGAAAAATAAAATTGTTAGGTATACTGAAGCAGTCAGCTGATTTATCTAAACAAAGCCGATTGACGTTTACTTGTATCTTAAGGTTGCTACCATGGTACAAGAACTTAAAGGTATGGTCATGCGAACAGCTGAGTACAATTTTTAAAATTTGACAAATTTCCTAATGTCAAACATTGATGAGTGTGCTTTCATGTGTATGTGTGTTGTTTAAATGAAAACAAAATACTTGGAAAACGAAATACTGAAAAAAGTTTCAAGAAATTGAAAAAAGAAATGGTCGTTTTACCGCTTTTGTGGTTGTTTTCGTGGCAATAACAAATCATCCGCTTGGAAGATTTGATATTTTCACCATCATAGTCAAGACCCCGTTGGTCCTTCCAAGGGGGGTCCACGGGTCCAAGCCCCAAAACGGACTTCATAGTCGGGTTCCAGGGGTCAAAATTAGGGGGTATGCAAAAAATTAGATTTTTTTGCGAACTACCCCGTAAAATACAGTTCAGCCGAAATTCAGTCATCTCAAAGTGTCACCAAAAAAATCGGTCTAAATTGGGTAGTTAAGTACTTTGGAGTTACGGAATCTTATAGGCTTCTGGACCGGTGCAGAGTCTTTCAGGCGGAGACGATGTTGATGTGGAAGCGGCAGCCCAATCAGGCCCACATCATATACGTGAACAGCAAGGCGGCGCTGAAGGCTCAGGCGTCAGGCCGTGTAAGGGCAAAAACGCCGATTTCCGCAGATCTATGGAATCAACGAGCGCTCCACTGTGGAAGATTCTTGGTATGGCCGACGCCTTCTACGGCGACTGCGCGAATAAGACGTAGGCTGTTTCTGTTGTTGTTGTTGTTGTTGTTGTAGCAGTTTATTGTGTTCTATCTTTCGGATGGATGGATGGATAGGATGTCAAATGCCCTGTGCCTGAGTATTTCGCGAAACAGGACGCAAGGAACGGCTGACTTTCGCTGGATGTTCGATTACGAGGAGGAGTTGGAGATGATCGTTCACCTGTGTCACGGCCCCTGCATTTGCGAGGAAAAGACACAGGCTCTTAGTCCTTTTGTTATTCTGGACTTATGTAGTAGGCTAAATTGGCATACTCTCGCCAGTGAGCCTTATCTTGTTGAAGTTATGCCTTCCCACGGGCAGGATCATTTTTGTTGTTGTAGCAGTTTATTATGTTCTATCTTTCGCTTGTCTGGTGCTGTTAAGTATCCAGATCCCGGAACTCTGCGACTTAGATGAGGTCTGAGACGAGTGGGTCAGGCTGGGCAGTTAAACAGGTGGTGTGTGTCGCTGGATCCATGGTCACAATTGGGACATACATCCTGCATGTCGGCATCAATCGTTGCTCTATGGAAGTTGAGGCGGCTGCATCTGCCGGGGCAGGTCAAATTCTCCAGGTGCAAAGGGAGGCAGCCGTTCTCCAAGGATCACATTCACCCTGTAGCTATTTACCGCATCTGCCACCATGTCTGCATGAATGTTGTCTAGACCCGCTAGATCTAGAGGTTCTCTCCTGTAAGGTATTGCTAAGACAGCATGTAGTAATGTCTTCACACTGGTAGGATCTTTGTCTTCTGATGAAGATGATCCACATGAGAACTGAGGAGACAGCCCTTCGCAGTTCGAAGACCGGCATTCTGATCGATCTGAATTATTTATTATTCCACAGCGAATCACAAATGCTGCATAATTTACCACAGACCGGCTAATTGCTTTATACATGGTCAACAAAGTTTCTTTGTCAGCATCCCAAGTGCTACCGGCAAGTAAATTTTGGACCTTGTTTCTACTTTTGACTTTATCGCAAATTGCTGTGGCATGTGGGGAGAATGTGTCAGAGCTGTCAAATGTGAGGGCAAGTATTTTGGGACACTTGATGGTCGGAAACAGTTAGTATTCACCTCACACGTATTTGTATTGAACAATCTTGCTGATGATTTGGTGGCCGATATCTTTAGATCTCTTGCAACGAAATAAGAGGCAAGTTCGTTGAAGTAGACGTTCAACCTATCGCAGGTGTCATTAATGGGTCGGGGGCCTGATGCCATGATCGTACAAACGTCCGCATATGATACGATTTCCATGCAGCATAAGTGCTGCGGCAAGTGACTTGAAGGCCTTGTTTCCACTTTTGAAGTTATCACTGTGGCATGTGAGGAGAATTTGTAAGAGCTGTCAAATGTAACGCCAATTATTTTGGGACACTTGATAGTCGGAATTGTTACTCCATCGACCATCACTTTCAGCTCTCTTCTTACCTCATGCGTGTATTTAGTGTACGATGTGGCTGAAGATTTGGTGGCAGATATCTTCAGATTTCTTGCGGCAAAATAAGAGGCAAGTTCGTTAAGGTAGACGTTTATCCTATCGCAGATGTCATCAATAGGTGGGAGGCCTGATGTCATGATCATACAATCGTCCGCATATGGTAGATCTCTATGCAATCTGGAGGATAGGAAGAGGTCAAACAGTGCAGGATGAGGTAAAAAATGCCCCGCCTTGGCGAACTCCCTGTTTCAATCTACAATGATTCGATTTCTTATCCCTAAATTCCACAAAAAGGACTGGGGACCACACAGACAATTCGCGACCCATCATTTCAGGTCTGGGACGCGTTGGCGATGACCTCAAATAGTTTGGCATGAGTGACCAAACGAACGAACCACGAGGACCGTCCTATCACATGGTCTGATGCCACGGCAAATGTATGCGGTGATGGCATGCAGAGCAGTAGGGCTATGCAGTCTTTGACGAGGCGTGGGAGGAGTAGTCCCTCCAGCGTCTTGGCTACTGGTAAGAGAAGAGAGATCGGCCTTTACGACTCTCCTTGCTCTGATCCTTTTCAGGCTTCAGTAGCGGAATCACTCTACCCATCTTTCAGACATTGGGTACTATAAGAGTGTTCAAAGACAAGTTGAGGACAGTTGTAAGGAACTCGACTCCAGCTAGATCCAGATTCTTCAGCATCGGTGTAGAGATTCCATCCAACGCCTTAGATGACATTCGTAGCTTCATCCACTGTAAATTGTGATGGGTGTCCATCGGCTCGGAGACCACGGATACGACGATTGGCTTGAGAATTTTCTTTAGGCAATTACCACATTTTAGGGTGGGTGTCACTGAAGCGGCGATTGGTGTACTCTCTGAAGCTGGCCCAATCGCCTTTCTTCTGATTGATATACGTCCGGCTCTCAGAGGTTATGATATCCGGGCGATTGGTCAATGATGAGCATTATGGGGAAGCGGTCTGTTCCCAAAGAAATGACGGCTTGCCAGGATACGTCATTCAGTAGATAATGGCACGCAAAAGAAATGTCAGAGGACGTCCACGTGCCAAACGTGGAGCTGTCAATCTGCTCCGCCAAAGCATGCCAAGTCTGCCAAAACCACACGTTTATGGCTAAACAGTGGCTTGGCCATTATCTATGCTACATTTGACATTCGTTTGCACACGTAAAATAATTAACTACGCAAAAGTCACTTGTTTATTCTACGAAGTTACAGTAGTTCCGATTGCTATACATATGGGACCCCAAATAATGTTTATTTAATCAAACTCAACAAACTATAGCCATGGAACCAAGAATAATAATTATCTACACTGCTTACTATATTAATGCGATAGTGCATTTTGTTTTATTAATACATTATAAAAATGTACGACAATCTTAAATTTAAACTGAAAATGTATAAACAAGTTTGTAACATTTATATGCTACGGTTTCTGGGCTATGGCTATAAAACACATACCATAAGTTTCATTAAAAATAACCCAATTACAGACAAAATAATAAAGAACGTTACAGAGTTTAGGGACATTTAATAAAGACAAAGTAAAATGCGTCGCTTTTGTATAAGCACTCGGTATATTAAGTTTACTTTCATTAGATTCCATTTAAAAATTTTCCATTGGATCGGGATATTTAATATCATCTTCATTTTCTTGCTTCAAATTGTCGGCATCTGCGACTACAGCAGAAGTTTCGTCGTTGTTGTTTCCAGAGCCTGGGAAATCTGTTGGCAACAGATTTGTGGCTATTGAAATGTCCGACCCTGGAGGCAACCGCTCCTTAGGAATAGCCATTGGAACGTTAGCCAATGCCTCCCTTTGCCGACGTTGCAAGTCCTCTTCTTGTCTTCTCAATTCCTCCAGTTGTTTGCGTGCTTCCTCCGCAATAGCTTCGCGCTCCTCTTCGGCCATGCGTTTCGCTTGGTATTTATTACGTTCTTGTATAGCCAGTTCTTCCTTAGCTTGATACACAGTAGAAGGTACAAATGTTGCACGTTCTTGATGTACCTTCATATGGCGCTTCAAAGCAACCACTTGTATAAAACGCATATCGCAATGCGGGCAACCATGTGGTTTTTCACCTGTATGAGTCATTTCATGGTGCTTTAAGGTTTGAGCTTTAGCAAAACGTTTGTGACAAAATCTGCATGCGAAATCTTTAACCCCTTGATGCACAATTTTGTGATGTCTTCGTAGATTTCCAGAGCCATTAAAACCTTGTCCACAATCAGGACATGTATATTTACCTTCCTTCATCATAAAGTTAATTTGCGGCGACCATGACGGCAAAGCCACCGAGGGTATTGGGTTTACCGCGGTGCCGGCTAAGTCAGCTATATCCACGCGCTCCACGCGTCTTGGATCTTTTGGAATGGCGTTGACAGAGTCGGCACACACTTTAAGTATTTCATCGGCCACTTTTTGGTGCGATTCATGAGTGTTTTCTGGATTTGGCAATTCAGGGATAGGCTCTGATTGCTCTACAACGCCCTCGCCTAATTCAACTTGTCTCTTTCGGTACACTTCTATAGCTCTTAGTACACGCTTTTCATGTGTCTTAAGATGTTTTGTTAATCCTTTTGGATAAAGGAACCTTTTTCCACAAACCTTGCATTCGCATCTCTTTTCGCCCGTGTGTGTCATTTCATGCATTTTACAAGCGTTAGATTTACCGAAGGTTTTACCACAGTATTGGCAAGCATAATCTTTTATCTTCTCGTGAACTACACGTACATGCATGCGTAAATTTTGTTTGTTGTGCGATGCATGTGGACATAAATGGCATTTAAACTTTTTCTCTGTATTATGGGTAGCTATATGCGTATTCCACTCTTGGCGAGTAGTCTTTCCTACACCGCAATAAGGACATACGTAGTTCTTTATTCCAGCATGACGCATAAGATGGTCTTTAAGAGCACTGTTTATCACAAAACGTTTTCCACAAATGTTGCAAGGGAATGGGAGCTCTTGGCCGGTATGCTTAAACATATGTTTCTTCAAAGCCATCGGACATTTAAATACCTTTTCACATTCATTGCAAGGATACGATTTTGGGACATCCTCTTTAGCAATTTTATGAACCCGTTTCAAATGCCAATTTAATATACGACGACGAGTAAAAGTCATGTCACAACCTTCTTGGGTACATGGCATCTTATCTACGGTTTCGTCATGACAATGCTCCACATGGAGACGTAGGCCATATGCCGTTGTGAATCCCCTTTTACAATTCTCCACTTCACACTGAAATGGCAACTTATCATTGTGAAACTTCATGTGCTCCTGATAGTTCTTGGTCTTCTTAAACTTCTGGTGGCAGATATGGCAGTCAATTATTCGATGAAGATGACGCTCTGCCGCTGGTATACGCTTTCGTTTCGGCTTTATTTTGGGATCTTTCATATGATTCTCATCAGCGTTTTCTTCTTTGTATTCTTTTTTAATATTACGCAGCCTTGACATTAATGGTTTATCATCATCGCTCTCACTTTCCTCTTCATCATCATCATCATCATTCCCGTCAGGTAGTTGAAAATCAACATCGCTCTCTTTGCCATCATCACTGGATTCTTCACTTTCTATATCGTTGCTTTCGATCTGCTCCACTTTAGTTTCAATCTCCTCTGGTTCTTCTTTATCCACACTTTCTAGCATCTGTAAAACGTCCTCTTCATTTTCGATCATCTCCATTTTATGATTGGTCAACAAAGGGTCAAAATCTAAATTGTCATCATCATCGTCCGGCAATCCGACTTGTACTCCTTCAATAGGCTCCGTAGAGGGGGCTTCCATAACATCGAAAGCGGTTGGGGGTGGAGGTGGACAGTTGACCGTGTGGCTAGCCAAAAGCTCTTGAAATCTTTGCACAGAATCAGCGCATAATTTTTGGAATTCCGCCATATCATTAAGGCGGGTATAACAAACGCCACAAATATTTTTGGGAAACCCATCCTGCTGCTCCACCGCCAATGACGTACACATACAAAGTTTTTTTGCCAATCCAGGTATCAAAAACAAATCATAAGCAGTCCCATTCTCCAAATACTCTAAACAAATACGACAAATGGAATGAATATCCATTTTTCAATTCTAAATCCACTTTTTGCCAGTGCAAAATTGCTATATTACGATTTTGATTTTAAGATTTTTAACAATTCGACGATGAAAAAAGAAAGATGTGTACTAGCGATCAAAAAGTCGACAAAAAGTTCAACTAACCGATTAATCGACTATTTGTGTAAAAAATCGAATAGTCGATTAGTTACAAATCGATTTATTATTTGGGACAGTGCATGGCTAAATTATTGAAGGGTTCTTACGCAAACAGCCACTAACAGCCGGCCAGTACCAAAATTCTGCAATATATTGGGTTGCCCAAAAAGTAATTGCGGATTTTTTAAAAGAAAGTAAATGCATTTTTAATAAAACTTAGAATGAACTTTAATCAAATATACTTTTTTTACACTTTTTTTCTAAAGCAAACAAAAAATAACAGCTGATAACTGACAGAAAAAAGAATGCAATTACAGAGTCACAAGCTGTGAAAAATTTGTCAACGCCGACTATATGAAAAATCCACAATTAGTTTTTGGGCAACCCAATATAATAAAAATCGTTTAGTTAAATTTGCCGACAAAATAATCGTTTGCACTAACAATTATTCTATTCTCTAATTACTCTTTAAGAGAAATCGTTATCAATAAAAATACTCTAGAGCCACTGGAAATACAAGTTATGACGAAATGAACACATTTCGGCAAATTTTTCCGTTTTTTTTATATGAATTTTTAACGCCGAACACCGAATATAGGACCGGCAGAAGGGTATCGATACGATAAATTGTAACCGGAGAATGAGAAACCCGACCTTAAGATGTCGAATGTCTCGCATTTTCTCTGCTCACGTACCCAAACTTTCTTTCGGTACACGTATACACACGAACAAAATTTTCTTTACGGGTGTTAGATGCAGATGTTAGCTTAGAACGCCTAGGTTCAAATCCTTCCGTGAACATCAGAAAAAAATTCTTCAACGGCGGTTATCCCCTTACTAATGGTCGCTGCATTTGTGAGGTGTCCTGCCATGTTAAAACTTCTCTACCAAGTGTTGTCGCTATGCGGCGCGTCGTTCGGACTCGTCATAAAAAATGAGGCCAGAATCATTAAGCTTAACTTAACTTTAATCGGACTGCACTCATTGATATGAAAGAAGTATCGCCAGTTCCTTTATGGAATGTTAATTAGAAATTTATGCCGATATTCACAAAACTTATTGCAGCTTTAAAACACTGCTCTTTAAACCTGGATTTAAGGCTCTAGTTAGCTGATTTTATAAAGGGAAACCAGATGATCGAGCCATTAAATCCGGATATAAAGAGCATTGTAAACGGGGTTGAAAGTAATAGCTTTATTTGACAGTTATATAACGGAAATCTGTCAAATAAACCTACTTTAAAGCTGCAATAAGTTTTGTAAAGATGGGCATTAGTATTCAGTACTGTTGGCAAAACATCGATCAGCTTGACGAGGAGATGGTGATTTCACCATATGAATTGTATATTGTTGTCAGTGACGCCAGTTATTTAAAAATCTTAAAATTTAAGAAAAAAAAATCGCCAAAATCATCACATTTTTTCTGAAAAAACGTCATATAATCGTCAGACAGAAAAGTTGATTAATATTGGGTTGCCCAAAAAGTAATTGCGGATTTTTTAAAAGAAAGTAAATTTTTACACTTTTTTTCTAAAGCAAGCTAAAAGTAACAGCTGATAACTGACAGAAGAAAGAATGCAATTACAGAGTCACAAGCTGTGAAAAATTTTTCAACGCCGACTATATGAAAAATCCGCAATTACTTTTTGGACAACCCAATACATCCGATCTCTCGATTTTCGATGGCAAGAAAACGATAAGGGGATGACATTATAAAGGTGTTTGAATTTGTTTAGTTATTTCCCCTAAAACCTATTTATGGTCACTACCAATATCTAAAGACATAATTTTAATAAAATTTTCTTTTAAGGGTTGACATTCTATTCTGCTTTCGGAATAGTCGCGGAAATCTTTAATTGTTCAGCGAGCGGAACTTGGCAGTTATGTTTTGTTTTCATTTTCATACCAAAAGACGTTTTTATCTGCACTTATGGGTTTATTATTTTTCGCAATATAAATAAATCGAAAATAAAAATGATGCCGACAATGATGTCAAGCGTTGTCACAAAACTTTCATCTTGCCATTTTCCTCATTATAAACTTTTCGCCTATTTTCCTCCACCATTTCGCCAATGTTTTTTTATATGGAGTTTGACAGCATTCCACCTGAAAAGCTGAACAGAATACTCAGCTTAAAAAAACACTTCAAAGAAACCAAGCTTTAATCATTTGAGTGTATTATCTATCAAAATCAGTGATTAGTGCAACTCTGATTTTGTGTATGTAACTAGTTCGCGCCATTTTCGTTGTTTGTGTGTGTTATGGTTCTTAACTATAATGATTACACACAACCAAAACTTGTTGACAGATAGTGCACTTCGCGAGAAAAAATTGTACTCAGCTGTTTGCTGTACACTACCTTGGTCAATATGCCTTGGTACCAGCCATTAAAGTCGACTATTAGACTTTTAGTCAGTAAAAGTCAACTTCTCTACACAAAAAGTCGATTCTCATTTCATTGTTTATTTTGACGCCGGTATAGCTTCGCTTGGTAGCAGGAAACAATTAAATATATAAACTAAATATAAAAGATAATATACGAAAATTCAGTGTTCAATGACAATATGAAAATCTGCCGCCTCCTATTTTAGAAGCAACGAACTGTGTAGGGAATAATTTCGCTTAATGTGTAGACGCAGTTAAATATATGGAGGAGTCGAAATTACATATCGATCGATTTTACATGTTTCCGTATCTAAGCCATGTACATGTTCAAATTTGTAGTTTAACGTAAAAAAATAATTTTCGTCAGTGGTTCTTATTTTTGGTTATTGATTGCTCCAATTAATGTACAATTCCACGATGGTTTATATGCGCATTATAATCGCCACATTAACGTGTTTAACTTGCCTACTAGGTGACAATTTTGTGGAAATTAGCCAAAATCCTTTGCTAAAGGCTTTGGCTGATAATGCTACTCACGCAGCAATCGGAGCTTTATCTGGAATCGCATTCGTTGTCCAGTTCTATGAAAAGACATCGCATTTTTTCGGATGGCTTCTAATTTTTGTATGTTTTATTTGCTCATCATTAATTGACGTGGATCATTTTATTGCCGCCAGAAGCTGGAACTTGGAGGTAATACAACGTTTTAAATATACGCATCCGTAATGGAATTAAATTAATCATATTAATTAATTAATTTGAACCGTATTCATATTAATACAGCTTTTTCGGATATCAAAAATATACCAATTACATTGTGGATCAATTTCAGGGTCATTATGTGGGGATGGGTAATTCCAAATAGGGGTGAAAAAAACCAAAACCCCAAAAGGCTTTAAGATCTCAGGTACAACTTTTTTAAGGCCCTTTTAATATGGTTCAAATTTTGCGTGGATTAGATGGCGAAACGGATTTTTGTTTTTTCCTTAATAGCAACACTAAAAACAGAATCGCATGTTTTAACTTGGAAATTAAGAAATTCAAAACCCCCGAGCATATGGACTGAACGGTACAATAAATAAAAGGTATTTGGGAGTGGAGTACGGATCTGATATAAACATTTAGGGATAAGTGTCAGGAGGCCACCCACCCGAAACCCCCGAAACGACCATATAGACCGATCGGTACATTATGAAACTTAAATAGAACGTATTTTGGGAGAATAGTACGAATCTGATGCTCAAAAACAGGAGCCAAGTTTCAATGCACCAGTCCCACCCTCAAATCACGATAATGTGTATATAAAATTAATCCATCTCAATCCAGGGATCTTATGTTTGGAATATATTATACCACATCTCTTTATCCTATCTTCTAAAATCGATACTATTACAAATACGCCCCAAATTGAAAAAGAAAATAGAACCAAAATTTGGGTTGCTTTTGCATTATGAAAAATTACTTCAAAACAAATGCACCAATAATTTTGAAAATTTACCCCTAAGTATGCAAATGCACACCAAAAATAAATGCAATTAAATCGTTGTCAAATTTCGTTTAAGAATTTGGGTCTATTTTTATAATACAAACATAGCACGGGAAAGCTGTGAACACCACACAGGCTGGAACATTGAGGTCCGATCTGTGTGTAGTTCATTGCTATCACTGGAATCTTAGCTGCGAGCTATTGGGCGCGTCCACAAGTTGCGGATAGTGGAATGCTCCATACGGAGTAGCTGCAACGGCAGTCGCGGACAATCAGCGTGGACAATGATCCTTAAGACCGAAACGAGCGTGCTAACCTACAGGAGCCTGAAGAGGATCGCCACATCCCCATGAAAATGTGGCTACAACAACATTTAAGGTGCAAGCGCATGAAACATGTTGGTGTGTTATTACATATGTAGATGATTAAACGAAGTTATCATTGAGCTTAAACTTGGATCGAACAGCACTCATTGATATGTGCGAATTTTACCCCTGTGCCTTAACAGAATGGTCATTGGCAAATTTGCATTACTTAAAAATAAAGCATATGATCTTCAACATAAATTCGTATAAAATGAGAATAAGAAAACGTTATTGCAAAGCAAAAAACATTACTTAATGAAAATATATTTATAATTATTCGTTTTTATAACCTCCACCATAGGATAGGGGTATACTACAATAACTTCGCTATTCCATATATAACACCTCGAAATATTGGTCTTAAACCATAAAGTATATATATTCTTCATCGTCTTGATATTTTTAGTCCATCCGTCTATCTGCCCGTCTTTGGAAAGCACGCTACATTTCGAAAGAGTAATGCTAGGCGTTTGAAATTTTGCACAAATACTTCGTAGGTCGGTTGGGATTCGTGTCAAGTATGGGTCAAATCGGCCCAAAACCTGATATAGTTCCCATGAAAACCGATCTCTTCTTAAGTCCCTCTAGGGCGCAAATCTTATCCGATTTGGTAAAAAATTTTGCACGATGGGATCTAATTTTGTCTTTAATATCCAAGCCAAGTATGGCCCGAATAGGTTTATAACCTGACATACCTTTGTTTGCCTATAAAGATATACCGGGAAAATAACTTGACAAATGCAATCCATGTTGGAGGGTACATAAGATTCGGATCGGCCTTCGGTTGACTTATTAAAAATATTTTTAATTTTTATTGCACGTAGCCGAAAACAATTAAAAAAACGCTCGATTGTTTGAAAATATTTTTTTCTTGAGACGTGCAGCGCCGCAGTTAAAAATATTTTCAAAAAATGCCCGTTTTTTCATATTATTCAGATAATGCAACATGCAGCCAATTTAAAAAATTACAATGGACTACTCATTATGCTTAACATACAAAATATTATATTATTATATGACTAAAAAACAAAAAAGAAAGAAATGAACTACTCATTATATTTGGATACAATTGACAAGTATTTTCATATTTTTTGTATAGGCTAGGTTAGGATAGGTTGAAAAGAGGATTTAGATATTAATCTGCCCCATGCCACTAAATATATATAAAATCATTTATCTAAATTTATCAACATCACCAACCGGAATAAGGGGGATTATGTGAACTCGAGAAATCTTTTATGTTATTAGGAAGACAGTTGTATAATCTGGCAATTCTAACTTGAAACGACTTGTTCGTATAAACCTCTGACCATATGGTTGATTATTCGACCAAAACTGGAGTGATTCCGCTTTTATACTTGGTGAAAAATATAAGACATCAAAAATCAATAAAACTTAGGAATGAGCCTCCCAAAAATTGACTTATGCAGTCATCGATATCGGCTGTGCATCCGGTAGTATTCCGCCGACAACGAGATTATCACCGACTATCACAATATAGGGAAGAGTAGGATAAGCAAAGATCCTAATACTAAAACATCAGGCAGTGCAGGGGCTAGAGACCCAGCACAGCCTTACAAACAGGGACCCGACGACGGAACCATGAAGAACTTTCTCGAGATTAGGAAGACTAGGATGGATAAAGATCCTAATGCTGAGACATTAGGCATTTCAGTGACAGATAACTCAATGCCGTCGGCTTCCTGTGCCGACGATGAGACCATAACCTACTTCCAAGAAACCTATTTACTCAAGATTTGGAAGACTAGTAAAGGCAAAGATCCTACTATTGGAACATCAGGCAGTGCAGGGACGCTAGACTTTATAAAGATTCGGAAGACTAGGATATGCAAAGACCTTAATATTAAAACATCAGTCAGTGCAGTAACGGGAAACTCAATGCAGCCTAAAGAACAGGGAGCAGATGATGAGACCATCACCCACTCCCAAGAAGCCCCTCTAATGGAGGACAAATGATTGAAGTCATCCAGATAAACCTCCACCGGAGCGAGACAGCTACTCAAGCCCTGATGGAGAAAATCAGCAAGGGCAAGATTTATATTGCCTTAATTCAGGAGCCATGGACGACCCGGAACAAAGTTTCTGGACTGAACCATTTCATCTTCCAATTATTCTATGCTAACACTGGTACTCGACCGAGGACCTGGGCTTTTTGTCATACGAATTTAAATTATGTATTTTCCCCAGAGTTGTCATCGTCGTTTGCAACAGTGATAAGACAGGGAGGCATACCTGGCATCACTTTATCTTCCTTTCGACTCTTCGACACCGCCACCTACGTCAGAGCTGCAACGGTTGGTAAGGAAAGCAAAACAGAAAGGAAATGAGGTACTTATAGGGTGCGATGCGTACTCTCACCACATTTCATGGGGTAGTACCAAGATTAATTAGCGGGGCCAAGCCCTGGCAAATTTCTTTAATACTAACGGCTTAATAACACTTTATATTGGTGAGGTGTAACCGGTGCATGGATTGGTTGCATTTCCGATCTTGCTCTGGCCTTATGTCACTACGGGAGTGTAGTCGAACTGGATATGTTGCAAGGTGCTATGCGAACATAAACAGCAGTGGGTCAGAAGTGTCGACGCCTTCGCCTTAAGCGTCCTAGTCGTCGGACTATGTGATCCTTTTGACCTCCATTGTGCGGCAATATACGCAACAGCAGCACCCCAGCCTCAATATTGCGGGGCCAGTGCCGGGAAGTGCATCGTTCTTGAAATTGAACAACATATTGGTTGCAGTGATCCAGGAGACAAAGATGACCGACACCTGCAGATTGCACAGTTGTCACTGATAGAATGTGTACGTAAGGATGGCTTAAGGAGTGGAGGTAGGGGATTGGCCTTCATGATACACCATTCCGTGTGGTATTGACCCATCTCGCCTGCACCTGGAACTAGTAAACCCTATATGGAATGTACGAGGATATCAGCAAAGTACTGCCGAGATAGAGCTATAGAACATGTACATACCGCGGGTTCATTGTTGCCTCCACATTAATGGCCAGGTTTACAGGCCCGACATTATTGGCCTACTGTTTGGCCACAATCGCCAGTTTCTAGGAGACGTTTCATGGCATGATAACACCAGCACTCTTTTTCCTATCCTCCATTCCACCCCCTCCAGTCGGCATAGAAACCGTATCATATGCGCACGATTGAACGATCCCCACCCATTGATGACATCTGCGATAGGTTAAACGTCTACCTCAACGAACTTGGCGCGTATTTCGCTGCAAGAGATTTAAAGATATCTGGCACCAAATCTTCTGCCACATGTTCGCTACAAATAGATTCAATCCAATGGTTGCCGGTTGTACGTACCGGATTGACTCGATAGAGTCCTTCATCGGCAAGGGCTGCCGCCTCAGTGTACAACACACTGCTACAACAACAACAGCCCGGCAAGGGATAGCTGTGAGCACCACACAGGCTGGAACATTAAACTCCGATTTGTGTGGTGTTCATTGCTGTCAGGAAAAGCTTAGCTGCGAGCTACCGGTTGCGTCCACAGGTTGCGGATAGTGGAATGCTCCATACGGAGTAGCTGTAATGGCAGTCCCAGACAATCAGCGGATTTGAGCTGAGAGATTCAGTGAGGAGCCGCTGCCACCCGGCCACAGAGTGCTTATGATGCTCAATATAACAAGGCGAGTTATCGGCGCCTTTAAATAACCAATGACCAATCTGTTCCCGCGGCGATCGGTCCTTTGGACCGGAACGACCTTGCTCAGCTACAGGAACTTGATGATGATCGCCAACTCCACATGAAAATGTGGCTACAACAACGACAACGTTTTTTTTTCTGGTATTTATAATTAATGCTTTTTTTTAGATTCTTTTTTAAAATTTTCTTGTTAGAATCAAGAAATTTGTATCTGTCGCTTCCGTTCCTCTTCAATTGTAACTAAACCTAAAAAGTGTGTTGTTGTAGCAGTGTGTCGTGTTCTATCTTTTATCTGCTCGATTCTGTTGAGCATTCAGATTCGGGAACTCTGCGACAAAGATGGCGCGCGTCCAGATAAGCTCTTTCAGCAGTATAGGTATCAGGTTTGCAGTGAGGTTATTAATTTCTGTACCTAAATTCGCAACCATTCATGGCTTAGTGGCAATATTCTGTCCATTACCATAAATTGCGGATAAAACTGCTCCGAGAAAGATCTCATTGCACTTAAGGCAATTAAGGTGTCTGCTTTTATTTGCACCACCTGCGAAGGTAAAATTGGTTCTAGTGGCTGTAGCAATGATGGTGGTAGCATTGCTGGTGATATTCGTGCGCTCAATGAGAAATTCGATGATTTTTTAGCTGGCAATCGGGATGAACTGAATTCCATAAAGACTGTTCTGGGTGAAATAAAGACAGAGATGTCTTCCTGCTTGAAAGAGATGAAATCTGACATTGACACATGCAATAAACGTATCGATGATGTTGCTTCGTCTTGTTCAACTAAAATTGCGGCTTTGGAGGTTGGAATGAATATTTTGCATCGGCGTATTAATCGCACGGACATAGTTATTGATGGTCTACCTACAAACTTAAAAGATTTGTATGCTGTTGTGATTGCATTGGGAACATTCTTTAAGATACCTATAACGAGTAATGATATTAACAATGTTTGCTACATGCACAATCGTAAGCTGATACTTGTTAAATTTAACTCTGTGCAACTTCGTGATTCAATTATGAGGGAATATTTTGCGACTCGAAGTCTCAAAGTTAGTGACGTAAATGGTGAGGAAAGTGGTAATATAAACAGCAGAGTGTATCTAAATGACCATTATACTCCTGCTGCTTCTCAACTTAATGCCGTATGTAGGAACCTAATGCGTAAGAAGTTGATCACGAAATACAGAGTGCAAAATGGTGACAAACTCAAAGCTAAGTTGTGGCTTTTGGATGGTACTGAAGTTATCCGTGACCTAAACGAATGTTCTTCGCTCCTTCAAAATGGGACCTCAGTATATTAATAGTATTTTATTTTTTTTTTTTACTTCTAAAGATTTATTTTTGTAAACCTCGATTTAACAGATTTTTTTTTTTTTTTAACTAAAATATCTACGTTACCCATTTTTTTATTTATTTATGCATTTCGTTAAATCTTGGTTCTCTTCATTGTTTTCATTTGATTTTCTTCCTGCAATTTCATAATTAATTTTCTTATAACTAAAGTATTATATATGATCTCATAATAATAATAATGATTAGCTGATTGTATGAGTGGTTTTTAGTATGATTTTTAGCTTCATATTAAATTTTTTTAGATTTTTAATTTTTCCTGTTTGGTTCCCCACCTTGTTTGCATTAACTTTTATAATTTTTGATGTCTTTTGATATAAACATGGGTCCTGTAGTTAGCAGTCACGCAAATATTAACTCTTTTTTGGGCGCGTCTGTTGGTAAATTTTATGTCGGCCACCTTAACTGTCAGAGTATTAGACCTTCCCCCAATTCCGTAAAGTTTGATGAACTGAAATCGATATTATCCGGTTCCCGATTTGATATTTTTGCTATATCTGAAACGTGGCTTAAACCAGTTGTTTCCAGTAAGGCTGTCAGTATCCCTGGCTACAAATTTTATCGAAATTACCGTGAGAATATGAGGGGCGGTGGAGTAGGAGTTTATGTATCTAATACGATCAGACATAAGGTTATTTTTCGTGCTTTTGCTTTGGGTAAATGCGAATCTCTTTTCCTTGAGTTGTGTTCAGGGAGTACAAAGCTTCTATTTGGAGTAGTTTATTTGCCTCCAGTTGGAGATCCTGAGTCCTTTGAGGAACTGCACTACAACTTGCTTTTGAATTATACAAAAGTTATTATTGTTGGTGATTTCAATTGTGATTTGTTCAATTTATCAAGATCTGCCTTATTGCGTTCCTTATGTACCAGACTTAACCTGTCTATTGTGCACAATTCCAGGCCCACCCATTACAGTGTTGGTCATAGGACGACATCTCTGATTGATTTCATGCTGGTGGGTGAGAATTCTATGACTTATCACTCCAATCAGGTACAATGTCCATCTATCTCTCATCATGCGCTAATTTTTTGTTCATTTGATTTTGATTTTGCCTCGTGTGAAGAGATGATAGAGTTTCGTGATTATGAGAATATTGACTGGGATGGTTTGTTACAATGCCTATCTGTATTTGACAGTGCATCCTTTTTCTATAGTTCTGATGCCAATGATTTGAGTGAGCGTGTTGCTTTGCTCTTTGGAAGTCTTTTCACTTTTGTACCTGTCGTCAGGAGAAGGATTCGTAGGTATGGTGAGGAATGGATGAAATCTAGAGATGTTTTAGATGCTCAGTTCCTGAGGGACTTGTCTTTCACAGCATTCCGCCAAGAAAATACACCTGAGAACTGGAGAATATTTTGTAGATATAGGAATAAGGCTAAATCCATCATACGTAGGGAAAGGCGAAAGCATTATTCAAAGCATTTTGGAAATTTAGATGCTAAGGGTTTTTGGCGTTTTATTAAGGGCTCGGGATGCTTTAATGATGATACCTTTAATTATGATGGTGATGTGAACACACTTAACAATTTTTTTGCTACCAGTGTTCAATCTGGCCAGGGTTTTAATGTTGA
This sequence comes from Stomoxys calcitrans, assembly GCF_963082655.1. Taxonomy (NCBI): domain Eukaryota; kingdom Metazoa; phylum Arthropoda; class Insecta; order Diptera; family Muscidae; genus Stomoxys; species Stomoxys calcitrans. The sequence continues at coordinate 269,480,650 of NC_081552.1, forward strand.
TTTTCAATCATTTCAAGATTTTGAAAATTCATTTTCATTTAGATGTGTTCATGTGGACGATATTTCGGCGGCTTTAGCAAGGATTACGGCAAGGTCGGTTGGTGTTGATGGTATTCCTATCAAATTTTTAAAGCTTCTGTTTCCCTATACATCCGATATAATTCAACATTTATTTAATTCTATTTTAATGACTTCTGAGTTTCCTTCTTCATGGAAGACTGCGCGTGTGGTTCCTATACCTAAAACTTCTGTTATTCATAGTCCAGAGGACTTAAGGCCTATCTCGATTCTTCCGGTTCTTTCTAAGGTTTTCGAACATGTTCTTAAGGAGCAGTTAATGATGAGTACCAGGCGCAAGATATTTGACTCTCAGTATGCGTTCCGTTCAGGTCATAATACCACTTCCTTGCTGCTTCACCTAACTGAATCGATAAGGAATGATATTAATAATGGTAAAGTGAGTGCTCTTCTGTCTCTTGACTTGACGAAGGCTTTTAATTCTATTTGTTTTGGGACTATGATAGACAAGTTGAGACGTAATTTCGGGTTTTCAAGGTCTGCTTGCAAACTTGTGATGTCGTACATGTTTGGGAGGACTCAATTTGTTGATTTAAACGGGATTAGATCTGAAGTTATTTCTCTATCTTCCGGTGTGCCTCAGGGCTCGGTTTTGGGGCCTCTACTTTTTATACTATACATTAATGACTTTTCTGAGTTCCTTGGACCTAGCCTGTGTAACACTTTTCTTTTTGCTGATGATATATATCTTCTTTTTAGTGCAGATCGCGATTCTGGCAGTCTTTTAGAGTCTAACATTAATACTTGCATTAATCGGATCTTATTGTGGTCTAGTCTCAACTCGCTTTCCATAAATCCCTCGAAAACTAAAGCTATTCTGTTCGGTTCACAGGTGCAATCTGGGTTTGAAATTTTTGTTCAGAATTCGCGGCTGGCCTTTGTTGATAGGCTTAGATGCTTGGGAGTTACTATTGACAGGGACTTGAATTTTGGTATCCATATAGACATTGTTCATTCTCGCGTTTATGGTATTTTACGGAGGTTGTATTCTGCAGGTATTTATCTTCCATTAAGAGTTAAAGCCAGGCTTGCTCATGCCCTTTTAATGCCACAGATTTTATACGGGTTAGAAGTTGTGTCAGGAACATTTGACTACAATCTCCAGAAACTGAATAGGATTATGAATACTGTGGTGAGA